>NW_028292581.1:6904624-7225601 GCF_029948245.1 Actinia tenebrosa | reverse complement strand
GATAGCCAATCATAAGAGTGCATTTCTCCTAACTATCACTCCACATGTGATAGCCAATCATGAGAGTGCATTTCTCCTAACCACCTTTCCACATGTGATAGCCAATCATAAGAGTGCATTACTCCTACCCACCATTCCACATGTGATAGCCAATCATAAGAGTGCATTACTCCTACACACCTTTCCACATGTGATAGCCAATCATAAGAGTGCATTTCTCCTAACCACCTTTCCACATGTGATAGCTAATCATAAGAGTGCATTACTCCTACACATCTTTCCACATGTGATAGCCAATCATAAGAGTGCATTTCTCCTAACTACCACTCCACATGTGATAGCCAATCATGAGAGTGCATTTCTCCTAACCACCTTTCCACATGTGATAGCCAATCATAAGAGTGCATTACTCCTACACATCTTTCCACATGTGATAGCCAATCATAAGAGTGCATTACTCCTACACATCTTTCCACATGTGATAGCGAATCATAAGAGTGCATTACTCTTACACATCTTTCCACATGTGATAGCCAATCATAAGAGTGCATTTCTCCTAACTACCACTCCACATGTGATAGCCAATCATGAGAGTGCATTACTCCTACCCACCATTCCACATGTGATAGCCAATCATAAGAGTGCATTACTCCTACACATCTTTCCACATGTGATAGCCAATCATAAGAGTGCATTTCTCCTAACCACCTTTCCACATGTGATAGCTAATCATAAGAGTGCATTACTCCTACACATCTTTCCACATGTGATAGCCAATCATAAGAGTGCATTTCTCCTAACTACCACTCCACATGTGATAGCCAATCATGAGAGTGCATTTCTCCTAACCACCTTTCCACATGTGATAGCCAATCATGAGAGTGCATTACTCCTACACATCTTTCCACATGTGATAGCCAATCATAAGAGTGCATTACTCCTACACATCTTTCCACATGTGATAGCTAATCATAAGAGTGCATTACTCTTACACATCTTTCCACATGTGATAGCCAATCATAAGAGTGCATTTCTCCTAACTACCACTCCACATGTGATAGCCAATCATGAGAGTGCATTTCTCCTAACCACCTTTCCACATGTGATAGCCAATCATGAGAGTGCATTACTCCTACCCACCATTCCACATGTGATAGCCAATCATAAGAGTGCATTACTCCTACACATCTTTCCACATGTGATAGCCAATCATAAGAGTGCATTACTCCTACACATCTTTCCACATGTGATAGCTAATCATAAGAGTGCATTACTCTTACACATCTTTCCACATGTGATAGCCAATCATAAGAGTGCATTTCTCCTAACTACCACTCCACATGTGATAGCCAATCATGAGAGTGCATTTCTCCTAACCACCTTTCCACATGTGATAGCCAATCATGAGAGTGCATTACTCCTACCCACCATTCCACATGTGATAGCCAATCATAAGAGTGCATTACTCCTACACATCTTTCCACATGTGATAGCCAATCATAAGAGTGCATTTCTCCTAACCACCTTTCCACATGTGATAGCTAATCATAAGAGTGCATTACTCTTACACATCTTTCCACATGTGATAGCCAATCATAAGAGTGCATTTCTCCTAACTACCACTCCACATGTGATAGCTAATCATAAGAGTGCATTTCTCCTAACTACCACTCCACATGTGATAGCTAATCATAAGAGTGCATTACTCCTAACCACCTTTCCACATGTGATAGCTAATCATAAGAGTGCATTACTCCTACACATCTTTCCACATGTGATAGCCAATCATGAGAGTGCATTACTCCTAACTACCTTTCCACATGTGATAGCTAATCATAAGAGTGCATTTCTCCTAACTACCACTCCCCATGTGATAGCCAATCATGAGAGTGCATTACTCCTAACCACCTTTCCACATGTGATAGCCAATCATGAGAGTGCATTACTCCTAACCACCTTTCCACATGTGATAGCCAATCATGAGAGTGCATTACTCCCACCTTTCCACCCTTCATTGCCCAATGTGTAGCGGCTTTCCATTTCTTTCTAAACAGTTTGTTTATGTTTTCTTAGGTTCTTATTAATGTTGTGGGTGGACTGGGTGAATGTGCTCGGATCCCAGCAAACCGAACCGCGATACGTAAAGCAGGAGGAATCCCCTCACTGGTGAATCTGCTGACCAGTACAAATCAGGCTCTTCTTGTAAACGTCACCAAAGCTGTTGGTGCATGCGCAACAGAACCCGATAACATGGCGTAAGTATAGAAACATTACCGAATACTTAATTCTAAGCTGTAATTTTGCGGAAGCGACGGAAAAACAATCAAAATTGTTCATTGATCTCGCTTTCTTCGTGATATGCATGTGCAATAGTGGGAACTTGGTTTTGCCCTATAATCCTCTCAAGGAAACACGTTCTCATAGTAATTATTTGTTTGCCTACAAAAAAAAACTAAACAAGAAGCTATTGACTTCTGACGGTGGTTCTTGTTTGTTGCAGTATCATTGATCGTCTTGATGGTGTACGACTGCTGTGGTCCCTCTTGAAGTCTAGCAATCCCAGGGTATGATATACCTACACATTTAGTTCTATTCTTGTCTTTCTTTCTTTCTTTCTTTCTTTCATTCTTCATTTCTTTCTTTCATTCTTTCTTTTTCTTTCATTCTTTCTTCCTTCCTTCCTTTCTTTCTTTCTTTCTTTCTTTCTTTCTTTCTTTCTTTCTTTCTTTCTTTCTTTCTTTCTTTCATTCATTTCTTTCTTTCATTCATTCTTTCTTTCTTATTTTCTTTCTTTCTTTCTTCGTGTGTGTGTGTGTTTTTTTTGGTTTTTTTTTTGTTTTTGTTTTGTTTTGTTCGTTGTTTTTGTTGTTATTGTTGTTATTGTTGACTTACTGTCTCACTAGTCCGTTCATCTCTATTTTTCCATTTCCAGGTACAGGCAAGTGCTGCTTGGGCCATTTGTCCATGTATAGAAAATGCAAAGGTAAATACCGTTGATTAGAAAAGTAAAAAAGCGGAATAATATACACATGGCCCTTTACTAACATGATGTTCTTGTTCACTAGGATGCCGGTGAAATGGTTCGTTCATTTGTTGGTGGTTTAGAGTTAATTGTCAGCCTTTTAAAATCCGATGATAAAGAGGTAATTTTTTGATCATTATTTTTTTATTTAAACATATTTAATTACATATTATTCCCAAGAGCAAAAACTCATCGAGGGGGTCTATATACACCTAATTGAAAAAACGTAGTAGGGTTCGAGAAGGTCATATCATCGAATCTAAAACCGAAAAGGATTTTGGGTACTCCGAAATAAGTATTATATTTGCACAGTTGAGCAAAGTCGGTTGACCTAGATTAACAACATGCCAAAGCCATGATGCATAAAACGTGCAATACGCATGAAATTATCATAATCGTTTGTCTTCCCATGCTCCCCTTCGGTCTTAGCTTTGATGATATAACCTGTTTTTGAGCCCGACAACCTTTTGCAATTAGGTGTATGTATTTGCACACGAAACTGAATTACATGGAGTACATAGGTCAATGAATAAAGAAGAGTAATAATACAATAAAGAGGTAAATGCTCCCTGTAGCATGTAGCATATTCCCAATATGTCTGCCTTCGCGGGTTACCGTTCGGTGTATGATATTGTTTATTTATTTTAGGTCCTTGCAAGTGTGTGTGCTGCCATTGCTAACATCGCTAAAGACGAAGAAAACTTGGCTGTCATCACAGATCATGGTGTTGTACCAATGTTAGCCAAACTCGCCACCACAGTAAGATAACTTTAACTCTTGAATATTCGAATCCTTATAGTAACATATTACCAACAGCTCGACTTTGTTTTTTTGTTGCTGTTGTTGTTGTTGTTGTTGTTGTTGTTGTTGTTGTTGTTGTTGTTAGATCGTCTGCTCTGTATTCCTACGTTTTACTTTTCTTTTATTCTGTTACCAGGCCGACGATCGCCTGCGGCAGTACCTAGCTGAATCCATCGCAAGGTAATTATTGCCTGTAATTACAGTATTGTCAGACCGTCAATACCGAGATACCAAACGCTTACTGATAACATTTCTAGTGTTCATTGACACAGCTGCTCATTTTTAAGGGGGACAGGGTCACGTGACCTGTTAGTGCAAATTTTTTACCCCCTTAAAAAAAGCCAAAACACTAGTCCTTGGACTTTCCAAGATACAACAGTTGCACCATATTTTAGCCGTAAGCAAACAACAACAGACTAGGGATAGATTATCTTAATATGGGAAATCTGAAAGAGGCTGAAAATAACGTGTCTTGCAGCTAAGGAATATTTATTTGAATTGTTTTTCCAGGTGTTGCATGTGGGGTAGCAACAGGGTGTTATTTGGACAGGCAGGTGCTGTACCCCCCCTGGTCAGGTATCTCAAGTCACCCAGTCAAGACGTACACAGGGCTACTGCGCGTGCTCTATACCAGCTGTCACGTGATCCCGACAACTGTATTTCCATGCACAACAGTGGTGTTGTTAAGGTAACTAATAAACGCTGAATAGAGGTATTTCTGGGTCCAGTTGCTCACAAAAAACCGCTGAAAGAAAGCAAAAATAGTTCTTATATGATTTAACGTCCACCTGAAACAATTTGAATTTTGGGCAAAAAATCCTGTCTTGGAGAAAGAATTTAAAAATATATTTATATAACTGCTTTTGGTTTTGAATGGCATAAAATTTTCCCATTTAAAACTTTAAAAAAAATAATAGTTCATCTTTCCTTAAAAGTGAGATTCAAGAGTCTCACCTTAATAAAAACTCCAAAGGTTTCAATTATCTGGCATTTTGATGGAAGCTTAAAACCCAGACACCCAGACGTCTTGGGCTAGCTGTGTTGGTTGGTAAAAATTTAAAAATATATATCAAACCCACCACCTATTGTTAGATTCTTCCGGGAATCGACTGAAATTGTAGTATTCAGAAGCACTGATCTACATCTCCTCTTTCAGCCCTTGTTATCCATGGTTGGGTCAGAAGATGATATCTTACAAGAAGCGTCCGCGGGCTGTCTGAACAACATCAGAAAGCTGGCACTAGCAAATGAGAAAGCAAAATACCGCTGACCAGATTCGTAATTTCCTAAGATTTCTAGACAAACTTGCACTTGTACATAGGGTAATAAGCCTTTCACATCATCCAGAACCTTCATTTTATTATATTTTTTCCAAAAATGGAAAGAAAGCTAATCTTTTTAGTGATTGTATATACACGTCAGGCAGCTAGTTTTTTTAGTAGTTCTCTGTTTATTTTTGTGTAATGAAAATGTTTTCTAAACAATAAAAAGGGTTTTTACTGACTTGTCAAGGATTTATTTCTGGAAAATGGATATTAGGTCTACACTGCATTTTTAAAGGCCGCTGAACATATATTCGAACCCTGTTTATATTTTATTTATTTATTTATTGATAGTGCGCAAGTGTCAATTTAAAAAAAGTAAATCAAATGCGCATTATATATTACGCCTTTTCCGCAATCACGCGACCAACACAGCCGTCAATGTTATAAACTAATTACGATTTTGAGACGACAATACCACGAAATATTGACGGCTAGTTGGGTTCGCGACTCCGCCCAATACCGAATATATTTTCTCACAACTAGCCGTCAATACTTCGTGGTATTGTCGTCTCAAAATCGTAATTAGTTTATAATACTAATTTTCAGGCCGTTGAAGTATTGATTGACGGAAACTAAAAGTCCTGGGTTTTTTTTTTTATTTTCAGTTCCTACTTATTACGCATGTGCCTACTCTTGTGATTGGACACTATTGTGTTAAAAACTTTTCACAATTTACACGCTTGCTCGATAATTCCCACGAGCCATGCACTGCACGAATATTCACGACTACATACCCGATCAAACTTGACGCTATATATTTATTAGTCGATGGTAATGTATTCATAATATATACCACCATGTGAGGCGCGAACATTTTGGACTCTCGTAGCCGTTGTTAAAACTTTCATGCTACCGATAACAGCTTGTTCTCATTTGGAACGAAAGATATATGGAGAGAAGAGCCTTTCTTCTCTCTCCAGTACCGTTACAGTAGGTACATTCTGGTTTTCCAGGTAAGTTGAGCCACTTTACCAAAGTTTCAAACTATATGCATAAGATACGTTTATTGTCAGTTTTCTAAGGAGGACTATCTACGAAAGTATTATTGATAGTCTCTATAAATCTTAGGTTATTATATAGCTAGTCAATTAAAGTAAAAGAAACTTTGTTTTTGCCTTTATACAAAGCTCGTTCGATCTGGTGTCGTTTATTATAAGGCGAGGCTGGAAGGTCAGTATGGGCGATATAAAACTCGAGTTTTTTCCCCCGTTATTTAATTCCGTTGTTATAGTCCATCTTAACCTGACATTACTACATTGTTCCAACAATTTTTTTTAATAATGTATAATACAGTAGTTTCATTAAAGCAGCCGCTCTTTATATCAATAACTACCTATTATTGATGGTTTTCACGGCGGCCATGTTGGAGGAACAAAAGAATAGTCAATGAATTTTTTTATATCCTCCAACATGGCCGCCGTGTCTTTTGTTATTTAATTCTCTTGGGAATGGCTGAAAACCATCAATTAAACCCCTCCAACTTGCTTTGATAAATTCATTTGGCGATTTTTGTTTATCCTCCTTACAAGAAGTTAAGGTGACCCTGACAAGAGACAAGTCTCTTGCTTTCAGCGTTGCATGCCGGGAAATAATCACATGACCATTTGTCGATCCTGATCGTCTTCAGTCGCCGATGATCACGTTACGAAATGTACTCACATTTCCATTCTCATTATTTTAGTTTTTCCCTATTTCACTATGACGTCACATCAAAACAATCTATTGTTTAAACGCAAAGGATCATGGTCGTCGGAGGGGGTCAAATCAACGCTAAATTCACCGAAAATTGTTCTAAAACCCGTATCAATCCACGAAGAGAAGTAGAATAGCTCAGAATATTTTTTAGTACATATTAACACATATTATATCTGAAAACCAGGCCAATTTAGATTAAACTGTTTCACTAGTAGCAACTTTTGTTGAATTTTCTATTGAATTTGGAGATTCTATCCCCCACATAAACAAGCAGTGACGTCACAGTGAAATAGGGCAATTCTTTTTTATTTTTATTTCTAAAGGGTAGTTACCAATAGCCATATTTTAAAAAACTATAGGACTTGATAGTTTCTATTCGTTATTGCACAGTTCAAATGAATACTAGTGACGAGGTTCGTGGGCAAAGGATTGTGGGATTGAATAAGAGAATTCGAGATCCACATACGGTATTCTAAGAACCACATGTCCATTAACCAATCTTCCTTACAATAACTTTGAAGACACGAATGCTATTGGTCATTGGTGTTTACTATTACTATCTACATGTGTTAGATCTAGCTACAGCGAATTACAGCCTAGATACAGAAGAATCAGGCTAGCTAAATTAATTTACAATTGAATTGAATACTCGGTCTAAGGTGGAGTGTTGTTGTCACTGTCCATGAGTCATTTCAATCGATCCAAGCATCGAATGTTATGGTACAAAATGCTCGTTTCTTCGTCAGTCAACTCGCTCCAGCCATAGAATGTTTTCAAGTATCGAAATTATTTTCAATTAACGCTTGCATGCTATCCACGGATCTAAATCCTCTCAAATAAGCAAAGGAATGCATGGCACGTTGGTCACTAAGGCAGCAACCAAAGGATACCATCTCAACATATTACAGTTTGTCTTTGTTGAGTTCCCCGGATTGCAAATATCCAAATTTCTTTTCTTAGAACTATTTACAGGTGTAGACATTTACTAGCTGCTTACACTTCTTGCACTTCACCTCACAGCACCACAAAAAAAAGCAGTCGCAATTCCTCGTCACCTTGGTTTGCTGCACATTGTGTCCTCTTCCACAGCACAGCAGCTCACATCCATCAATTCCCGAAGACGAAATATTGCATTCCCGACCCGATGTACCCAGAAAACCAGACTTCGGGTCTGGATCGCAGAAGTTCGGCGAAGGTTCGTAGTAGATCAAGTCGTTATCCGAGGGTCTCTTGAATTGCTTGTACAAAGGTTTGAGTCGCTGTTTTCCCTTTCGATTGAGTTTGATCGTCATCTCGACGGCGCTGTTATACTTTTCCTTTATGTACTCGCCAACCTGACGAAAATTTGGCTGCTGAAGCCAGCACGTTCGCATTGAGCAGGACCCTGATAAGCCGTGACATTTGCATTTGCGCCACATTAGATGAGATATCGCCTGCAAAGGCGAAAATTAACATTAGCTTGAAAATAAAAGATCGAACAGTTTCAAATATACATTGCCTTTGCAATCAGTACCGTTACCCGAGAATCAAGATTGCTACGATTTTTATAGCGACAAGTAAAATCATTTATTAGCTTAAAATAAGACACTATGGAATGAGAGTTAAAATTGTTAGCATCAGTTGCCTTTTAATTTCCTGTCGACAACTCATTTTACTCAACTTGGTTTTTCCATGTCGTTAATTTGACCATATAAAAAAGCACTCAAATGTTTTCTCTTTAACCAGCGAGAAGCTTACGATTTTCTTGTTAATGGAATTTGAGCGATAAATGTTTCTATATATAGGTATAAGGTTTGACGGAGCGAATGCCATCGATTAGATATCAGAATATCTTGCAATAAAAAAGCATGAAAGAAAACTCGTGCATTCAGTGCAAAAGCTATCAAAGTAGAGGCAAAACTAACTGCTGAAAAAAAAAAACACTTATGAGTCAAAGATAGCTATTTTTTGACTATCAGATCCTGATGGAAGTCAAGTGATAACAGAAAGACTTGTTAGCATACGAAAAAAGAGATATCTTACCTTTCTTCCTGCTCTGCTGTTATGTCGATCCATAATCGATCTCAGCCCATTCCCACGTTCTTGAGCTTCGGTAAACTGTTTACTGAAGGACGTCCCAAATTTCACATTACTATTGCATCCTGACCAAGTCCACTGTTTTCCTGAAGAACCGCTTTTTGAGCGATCACAATCACAGCTCTCGATATTCCCCGAAGAACAGGCTGCAGTTACTGAATGCGCCACGCCTGCTGCTGTGATGGCGTGCACGAATGCGCCCTCTCTGCAAGCTAACAGCAAGAGACAAAATAGCACGGGTTAAAATAAGAAAGTGCGGGAAACTTATTTAGGTAGTGAAACACATTATTCTAGATCTTTACCCCTTTCCTTTACCCGCAAAAATCAACTTTAAATTCCATTCTAGTCCTGGCATGCATCGAAATCTTGTTAATCACGTCTGGCTCGAAGTAAGTAAAATCAGAAGTTATGAACTTCTGGTAAAATAAATTTATTTTTTACGTAAAAACAAACTTACAAATTTTAACAATATTGAAGTCTTTTTTCCCAACAATTATTATATAAATTTTAATTTTATCAATAAAGTCCTAAGGAAGAATTTCATGAATTGATTATACTAATTCATTTTCTTCGATAAGGTCATAAGTATACATTTGTGCAGATTTTCTGATCGTCAACATGTATTCCCTTCTATTTGTATTTTGCCTGTGAGCTTCGTTCGTTAGTCCATCTTCGGACGTGAATGATGCATAGAGATAAGTAAACGAATGATTTACTCAAATGCAATGTTCAACATATTAGAAGGCCATCAATTGATAAGAACACTTGAGGAATTTGTTAGAAAAACAAAGGGTGTTTTGGTTGGCACGTTTTTAAATTCCTTATTTGAAATCCTGACGATAACTAGAAGAACACTGCGCGTTTTCACAAACACTGTTGATCAGTTTTGCATACGAAACACGCTCACCGTTGAACAAAATATAATGGTTCAAAAATGTAGAAAAGTTTTCCATACTTATAAGTCTAAGTATTTCGTACACACTTGAGAAAACCTATGAATAAATGATCGATTATCCAGGACCTAGAGATTTGAAAACCAAAAATGACTTTCTAATGCGTTTGGGAAGGATATTAATGATGTTATTACAATCAACTGAGAGCAATCCGATTAAAGCTAACGATGCTACTAAGTCTGAAGCTTGGGCGGTCTAAAGCTATTGATAAAACTTTGGTATCTTAGTCTGGGCGTCGGTAACTAACTGATTTGCACTGCACCATCAACTATCTATCTATTGAGAAGAAAAACGTCTTTGAGAATGAATGTGATAATGAATGAATGTGAAAATGAGTTAAACTTGACTTCGCGATAAATCATCGCATAGTTAGGCATTGGCAATACAGCTTAGTTCTTTAAAGAATATAATACATGAATTTTCAAATTATCTATTGAAATGTGTTGATACAAGAGTCTGTGGGAAACTTAAAATACTGTGATGTAGCAAGACCACGAAAATAATTCAACGAACCATGCAAAAGAAAAAAACTTTATATAGGATAAGGAAACTATAGTTTAAATTTCCATCTATTTTGTGAAAGAAAAGAAGGTTTAATTCGATTCCTTGAATTATATTCTGGAAGTGTAAAGCCGACATCTATCAAAATGAAAGCATCTTCCATTAAAATTCCCCGAAAGTTTTAATGGCAGATGCGTACTATTAGATCCGGATAAATTTATTTTCACATCGCGATGAAGCTCGTTGACGATGATTTCAGTCGCGTTTGTATTTTTTGGCGAACCTTCCCGACTTATTTTGTCATCAAGCAAATCAGGTTCTGTAATATCCCTGAAGTGTGGATGGGCTGTTTTCGTCACAGGACTCCCACCCAAGAGACGTATTATGCCTTGTCAACAGTACAGACTTTATAACCATTTATTTCCCTAAACAATCAAATAATAGAACCTCTTCCAAGCACTCTCTGCATGGCGTTTCCTGATTGAAACCTCCTCAATAAACCTCAAAAAAACTGTCTATGCTTCTCTGTCGGTGGGAATCAGTTTGAGATTTACGAAACGCTTGCAAAACAAAAGGCATAAATCATTTTTAAATCGCTCGAAGAGTGAAATAAGATCAAAAAATCAGCAAGGGACAGGACAAGGTGAAACAATCCGGATCAAATTCGACCAAAGAGTCGTATACACAGAAGTAAAGTGATTGTAAAACGCCAAAAACAATGATTGATATCCGTGGATTGTCAAACATCTTGCAACCATGTAAGGTCACTTCCAAGTAATATTTCTATAGAAATTCAAAGTTGCCTTGACATGAGAAAGTGAACGTCAGTAATAAGAAGTTCATAGTTCAAAAATTCTGAAGAAGAAAAATTTCTCGTCTGATTAGTGTTTTGCTTATCATATCCACTAACGTTTTTATGAACGATCTATTCTGAAACATATTCTGGAGCATTGTGTTACCACTCCCATCGAGGGTTTCCCTTTAAGCAGGCATAATCGATTTGTGAGAAAAAATTCATTGTAGTTTACTAGATATATAGTGTTCTGAATTTCGCGCGATTCATCGCCAAATCTATTTATCCTAGACCATATTCACCATACAAACTCCGTAAATTTTCTAACTTTTAACAAGCCCTTATAAACAACTAGGCAACTACCTATGTAAGCCATTTTTGTGTGTTTTTAAAAGGTTTTTACAGAGTTGTTGAACTTGAGTGGCTTTTAGTTAGAATGTTTGACTGTTTCTTCCCTGACAAATAAACATCGTGCTAGCAAAACGAATATTTCCCCAAATGTAAATAACCCTTCAGAATTGTCACCTTAAAGCTCTCAAGAGTCAAGATCATCGTTGATATTAGGCTCAAGTAAGCTCATTTACCTTTTTGAAGGGCTGATCCAAACAATGATCCCGATTCTTTGATTGTAGAACAGTTCCATCGCCGGTTACGAAACTGATACTGGCACTCTTCAACCGCATACTTAGCACCCGAAGCAACATGTGGCATTAGAGAAGGATGCTTGCGACAGGCTTCGCGTTGTTTAACGTTTAGCTCCGGTGTGACAAAACACAACATTGCCTTTTTAGATGGATCTGAAGATGCTATTTGAGTTCCTAAAGTCCTGTAAAGTGGATTGGAAAGTATTTAGTTGAGTGCTAAACGATTTATAACACGGAATCTATCTCTCGATGAAGGGTCAAGGTAGCGAGCGACTAAGGCACTAATAAGGTAACATCAAGTCTTCTTCCTACTTACCACCAAACAGCTCGTACTGGAATCTCCATGCTTGCACAAATCGTTAAAATCACTAAAATGAAATTCTTCATGTTGGTATTCGTGAAGTTGGCGGTCAAAAATCTCATGCGTTTGTTGTTTTGCGATCTGTCAAGAAAGTTTTCACTAGTGTGTTTGGGTTCAGGGCACGTCTCCCAAAAGGCTTAATCTACCATCGTATTTCAATCAAAGTGAATATAAAAGGGTTGCATTTGGAATTACAGAGGTGTCAACGGCTTTACGCACTGTCATTCATAACTATTAATAAGTGGTCACTCAAAATGTGATTAAAAAAGATCCGGTCAGGACAAAAACTGCTCGCAATTTTACCACGTAAAAAAAAAATTAATGAAATACAATTCTCGAGTATTTAGGTAAACCCTACAGTATTAAAATACCGAAATGCTATATCTAAAGGAGATTAAAGTTTATCAAGATGTTTTTAAGCGAGGGCTAGGAAGATTTTTTCTTTAGAAGTGACTTACTGATAATTAAACGAGGCTGATCCTAAATTAACAGTCTCGACTAAAAGTAAACGAATGTTTAGGACCTGACATTGAAAACATATTAAAAAGAGCTCATCCAGGCATTGAATAGAAAATCAGTGGAGAAAGTTCTAATGATTTTTAAGATTGTCCTCTTATCGAAGGAACCCTGTAGCTTAATTACTACAACTGTCAACAAGTTTTTTTTTTCAAGTGTAGGATTCAGAGGTTTGTTTACAAATGAACGCGGTATCGGCTCGCAATGAATCGACCTCTCAAACGTTCGCGCTGTTCCTGAGTTCGGATTAAAAAGGAACTCGTGTTCTTAGCATCGTTTTAGGGCGTTTTTGGGGCGTTCTTTCCATGATAAACCAAATGGTCAAGTAATTAAGCAGCGGTGGTTACAATGGCTGACATATATCACACAATTAATCAATTAAGACGATACTTCACTCGAGTGACCTTGAGTGAATGATTAAGTCAAGTGGTGTGAATAAGACCATCGCTTTCAAAAGGTGTCAAATGGAATTGCGTTTGGTCTTCATCACTTTCGTTCAAATAAGCTCTCGAAAGCACAAAGAATGGCGCTCAAATTAACTCAATACAATTCGTTGCGAAGTCGATGAAACCGGAAATAAAGTTTATTACCTAAGTAAAGAAGTTTACTCAAAAAGAAGCGGTCTTCTTAAGAAATGCAAATTTGCTAGGTGAAAAATAAAATGATGTTCTAAGTGGTTTGAAAAAACTAGCTTTGTTTATCTCGTAAACTAGTTTTTGCTGTTGACACAACCGTTTATTGATATCTTACACGGTTATCCAACAAACTACCAACAAAAATTGACATAGCTCTGTGTTTAAAGGATTAGCGAATCTTTTAACCAGCTCAAAACTCCAATCTCCTTCATCTTAACCGGTTTTTCAACTAAAATTACTTTACGGTTTCAAAAATACTTGATCTTTATTATGAAACTCAGTAATTTATAACGATTTTCTTTTATATCGAAAACAATTCGGTAAAGCGTTGGTCTTGACAAACGGCGTTTTTCATTGCTAATTCCTTAAGAAGTCCGGAGATCAAACTAAAGTCTGTCCAATTCAACAGCTTTTTCGGATTGTGTAGTTTTTCGAACGTCCATCAAGGAAATTGCAACCTCTTAGCTCTTTGAACACGCCGACTTGGACTTGTCCATAGACTAAGCCGGCGCTTTCATTCATACCATTTCATACATTATGCAACTATGGAATTCGATTCTTGGAAACTCAAATTCGAGTAATCTTCAGGCCTGAATATAGAATTAAGCAAAACAATTGGAAGCAAATATTTCTTGGATGCCTAACCGTATGACTATAATGATAGTCCCCTCTATTAACTATGCTATAATTATGATTGATGAACTGTGCCTTGTGGCTTAATTAGTTTCTAACACAAAATCTGTCGCTAGAATTTAGTTAAAGAGAAGCTAATGTTCTCATAAATGGTAAACTTAACATGTAGTCAAGATGTCGTTGCCGCGTCAGTCAGTCTCGTTAAGCACGTGTACAACACACTAAGGTGTTCGGTGTTCTTTTACGCATGCATACTATTCCTTCGTCTCCACTCGGCGGCTTTGCGCGCTTATATGATATATAAACACGCTGGGAGCTGCAGAGCACTAGAGAAGCAAGATTAGATACACGAGGCGTAGCCGGGTGTTTCTCCTACTTTTGGAGTGCTCCACAGCTTCCAGCGTGTTTATATCACAGTACAGAGACACAAGCACCCGTATATTGCTTTTCATAAAATATTTTTGAGCGAATTTGCACCAGCGTGTCTCTGTCCTCTGATTTAAACACGGTAGCCAGCCAATCAGCACACGTGTTATATCTCATATATTTTATAATAGTTACTACTAGGTATGGTTCCTGCATGCCTAACAAGTCAAATAAAACATGGCATCGCATTTAGATAATTCTCAAAGGCCAAAATCAAATCGGTCCGGAAGTTAACTGATCGAGTCTTGCCAAACATTTATGGGCGAATACTAGTACCTTTTCCAGAACACACCATTTCCAGAACTGCACAATTTCCAGAACACCCGATACCATAAAAAGCGTTTCTCAACTTAGTACTAACTAGTTCGTGATTAAAATATGCAAAGAAATTCATTTTATTTAGCCATCCTCACAGACTGGACTTGTGTTAAATTTTAAACTAGTGTTAACTGTTTGCACACTGAAATCAGGGTACCTAATTCTCGTATCTAAGACCCTGTCCATATGAGACGTTCGCAATCGAAAGCGCACATTTTCTAACGACGATAATTTGCGATTTACAGCGATCTCAGTTTTTACTTGACCATATATCGCATAAGAACGATATAGGCGATATGAACAATACTAGAATAGAAAGAGCCTGGACTGATGAGCATGGCATTGCGTATGTTTGCGAAGACAACTGCATCATTCAAACGAATGAGCCGAGAAGTCGGCAGTAAATGGTGTACGCGTTTCGTACTGATGAACGTTGAAATTACACGAAGAAAATAGTTTTCTGGTAGAAATGAATTAGACACAAAATAAGGATGTGCAGGAAAGAAGGTTATGTATGTGCGGCATACAACCATATTGCGATAATAAGTCTAAATATAATGTCACAAATAATTGTAATCAATTGTAATTTATCAAACCCTGTGATATGAGCAACACACGTACACTAACCGCAGTACTCAAGTACCAACACCACAAGTATAAGCAAATCCAATTATCCCCAAGGAAATCCGTTAGAAAAAACTGTGAAATGATTAAGAGTTCTAACGAGATTAAATTAAATACACACGTGCAAATTTTGCGGTAATTCTGTGGTTTTCGTGGGAGTGGAAATCAAAGATGGCGTAGAGGTAGAACTGGCAACACTTAATTGTAACCAAAATCCAGAATCAGACAATGATATTTAACTTTAAACGGTCTGTTAATCGGGAGCTGCACACGTACCTCTATGAACGTGAGTACATCATTTATTTCTACAAATGCCATGCTTCCTTCCGGCTGCATGACGTACCTAGATCGATTGTGGCTTAAAATGTGACTTACTCCGGGTTTTTTGGTTTTCGTACTGACTCCCAACCTTTCTTTGGTAATTCCATTGATAAAAAGATTACAAGAACATCCAGGAAACCAACGTCTTATTTTATTCCATAAAATCACTCTTATCTACTTAGAAGTATTTCTTAGCAATAAGACAGTTTCAAATAAGACGTCCCTTGGTAGCATTCAGGTTTATCTCCCCTGCACAAAAGTATAAGGTAAAATGGTACCTTACTAATAACAGAGGTATATAAAGTAGGACCAATATTAACCCACACACTCCCTGCTACACAGCGAAACTTTAATATCGAATTGCAAACATATTTGCGAAAATGTTTCCCGCGAATTGCTTTTTACTCCGACGAAAACTTGTGTCGCGGGGAAAGTTACAGAAGGACTGACAGGGGTTTCACTAAGGGTCGAGGAATGCTCCCGTAAAAGGGCAAAATTCTTTGGTAATCTGTAAAAAGTTTCACTTCAACTCTCCGGCTAGTTCTTGACCTTCTTCTATCATTTCAAAACTTAATAAAGCCCCTGGACTGAAATGCCTTGTGTAGTATCCATGGTTGAACTTGACTCGCACGAGCGCAACTGGCCATAAATATTACTTTGGTAAATAAAAAAACAGGCTGAAAAAGCGATAATGATACATCGACATATTAATAAAATGTGCACTGAATAACGTATCATTCTTTTCTCCTCTTCTGTCCTCGTCGACAGAGCGCCAAGCTGTGAAGGTAATCAGCCAGAGTCTCCAGTTATTTATCTTTTTTCTCTTCTTTATTCTTGTTTGCCTTTTTCCAGTTTCTTTCCTTTTCTTTCGCATTTTGGTACAACTCTTCGATATCGAAATCGCGTAAAATCTTTTCCTGTTGGGAGTGAAATAGTTTTTGATCAGCTTAAAGAATTCAATTTACGATCGCGATATGCTATTATTATGAAAAAAAAACATCATCATCATAATATAAACAAATTAGGACTCAATGAAAACCAATAATCACTGGCAGATTTTAGAGAGTGTCAAAGAGCCCCCCTCACTCCTCCCTCTGTTGTGAATGAAATCTCTTATCATAGTAAGGACTGCCTTCAAACTCCCCCCCCCCCCCCCTCCCACAGCAGAATTCCTGGATTTTCACACAAACATGACACACTCTCGGTTTTACGACTAACAGATAGTCCCCTACCTCTGTAAATGAATATGGAGCAACAACTGACTTAATGTTTACTGTTGGTCTTCTCTTTGTTTCTTTGCCTCCTTCGTATACAAGGATTGAAGGCACTTGTTTTGAAAGAACTGAAGAATCAATCCGATGCCTGTTGAAATTCAATTTGTTTGTAAATAGCTGGAACCAATCAAAATTTGAACCAAATCCACAGTAGCGTTAAATAAAGAAGCTTATGAGAAATATTTTCTTGAATGTTTTCTTTTTCTGAATGAACTGGCTGCAACACTGCACAATCGGTAATGGCCATATCCAATCTACTCTACAGGACAGAGGTGACCTCTTTTTCTCTTAGGGCACATGGGAACGTCAAAATTTTTGTGTGGGGGGAGGGGGAGGGGGAGGGGAAGGGGTTACATTATTATTCATTTCTTCAAAACTCAAAACTAAGTCTTGCTTTCCTAAGACATGAATGAGATTTTTTAGAGCGTGCTCAGGAAGATTTAAATTTCTTGAGTACAACTATTTGTCAAAAGGCCTACAAAGACAAAACTAGTTTCCTAAAGGATCTTGATTTTGAATGCGCCAAATATTATTTTAAAGGTATCATTAAAAAAAAAGATTTATGAACTTCTGGGTGGTAGAAAAAGAGGATCTAAAATATATTTTAAATGTCAATTTTGTTAAACCCTTAAACATCTGTTGAACTGACAATAGTTTGTCAAGGCAAGTCAAGGCAAAACTTTCTCATAGACTAAATTAGACAGGTTTTTGGGTTCTGCAAAGAGAAAAACCTGATATATGTCAGAATGTGTGGATATTTTCCCTAAGTAAAAATAAATAACAGTCATTCTTACCTTTTAGCCACTACAGGATATTTTCCTGCATCTATCTTGCCAAACTTTAAAAACTCACAACTATATCTGAAATGAAAATCATCCAAAAAATTAGACTATTTAACAATTATTCACCGAAGAGCAAAGTGATTATCAGGGAATGTTCACCGAGACGCGAGTCTTCGAGCGGCGAGGTAAATATTACCCAATAATCACTGAGCCTGAGGCAAATAATTGTTTTAGTATAAATACACAGGTGATTCTTTCAAAAGAAGGAAAAGAAGAAGAAAAAAGGCATATTTTTCTGTTAACAGCAACAAAGCGGCTTGCCACCATTTTGGATTTTCACTCGAGGTGATTATCCTGTGATAGTGTGAGTTTCTTGACCAATCAGCATGTGAGATTTTCTATAATCACCTGCGTATTGTTACTAATACTGTGTTATTCATTATACATTATACTGTATGTTGAGTACTAGTTAAAGAGTCTCTTAAGCTTCTTAAACTTGATTTTCTAGAGTTGAAGAACATTTAAAGTGAACTCTAAGAATGAAAAATAAATCTTTTTTTCATTTCACATCATAACACAGGAAATTGTTGCCGAGTCTCCCTAGCTAGTTGCTTGATGTTACAACACACTCAACACTCACTACAACTACATTTTTGAGGAGAGAGGAAAACAGCTGGAGAACCTGGAGAAATCTCCTCGTGGCAAGCAAGAGAACAACCCATCAAACAAACTCTATTCATATGTGGCGTATGCAGGACTTGAACCAGCGACCCAACCCGCAGGACTCAGTTCTGAACCAGCTATGTGGATAAACCTTTAAGGGTAGGATATAAATAAAATTTCAAGGGAAAAAGCTGTGTTTATTATGTTATCTTGGTTTACTCTCATGCTTTACACTTTACATCTCATATCACACAAAATGATGTCTACTTACTTGAGGGATAGATTAGCAAATATTGGTGCTAACCTCACGCACTGTGGTGACCAAGGACCATAGAATTCTACAATCCATGTAACATTTGGGTTGTGCAGAAGCTCTTCCTAAATAAATAATTGATTGATTTTGGCAGAAATTAATGGATTTTCTTCATGTGTTTTCTTTTAATGAAGAGTGTCTATATGTTTTCTATATTTAATGTGTTTTTTTTTTTGAATGAAGAGGGTCTATATTTTCAATATTTAACTTTTAATTGGAAGTGTAAGATCCGCATGAGCTAGTTTGAATGTATTGCACAAATTTTAGTTTTCTGCATGCTTTTCTTTGTTTTTGTTTTACCATAAGATATCCCTTAGGAATGGCTACTATAAATTCAGTTTAGCACTTTTAGTCAATACTTCAGTTTTCACCACTGACGCTACAACATGTAAGTGAATTTGACTTTAAATTTACTTTTTGGATTTTTTTTGTCCTTTCACCATTTATGCAGCCTCATTATAGCTAGTTTTTTGTTTTTTTGTTTTTTTTTTGTTTTTTTTTTGTCGTTCATAGTATTAACTGTACTATGTACGAGTTTAAGATACAGTCTGTAAATAAAGTAGAATTTACAGGAAGAATGACCCTCTTTTAAAGGAAAACATAATTAAGCATTTAAAATGATCCATCTTACATCAAGCCCTGGTCCTCTAAAGTATCTAACATTGTCCGGTCCTTTATAAGCAGGCTCTGGAAATATCAGGAATAGTACTGTAGAAAAAATGATATAAATTAGCAACTGTTGTTTTAGATAACGACATGCAAATTTTGATGCAAATAAAAATCAAATGTTACAAAGCCATTTCAAGCTTACTACGATCAATATGTACCATAGTTCCATAGTTATACAATGGTTTTGAGTGTCATATCATACAATATTCCATGAGGTATTTTCTAGTATATAGAAAATCTTTTACTAAGAATGACAAGTGGGATAACATTGCATAACTATATATTTTTAAGATATTATGACTCAAAACCATTGTATAGACCCCCTGCATGTGACATTGATCTTTGGGACAAAACAATTTTACATAAGAAATGTTTTCAAATCTCAAGAGAAGAAAACTTAATTATTCTTCGATTGCAAATTATGTCATTGCAGCCTCCCGGGGGAACGTTGGTGCCATTTAACAAAATATTTCTTATTAGCATAGCATCCATTTTTAATGGCACCACAATGGCCAGAATGCTTTTGTTTTTTTACTCTCTTGGAAATGCTTCCAACGCATCAATTATTGCTTTGGCGCCGGATAAGGAATTAGTGCAAGGGGTCTATAATTTGAATATATTTTATAAACCCCACAAAAATGTACTGATGATACCTACTCAGACAAATGACAAGATATAGCACCCCAAGTCTGATGTCTTGTCTCACGAACAGAACAAAGTTGGAAATCTTACAAAGCATGAATAACATGGACATAAACTCTTGCCAAGATGCTGAAAGAAGAATCAAAAAGACATTCAAATAATACAAAAACCTTAATTCACAGATAAATGATATTTCATTAGTAATAATTATTTTAAAAAACTCTTGGCCAAGATTTGGAACAAAAAGATCCAGTATAGTATGATATAATAAAACTTACATTTAAGAATGGCCAAACCAATGATTCAAAAAAATATTGATTCATGGATAATTCCAGATTTAACGAGAAAAAAATAAATACCTGGTTTTAATTTTCTGTTTTTCACAGCCAAGACAACTGCCAGAAAACAAAGAAGCTCCAAATCTTTCTGAAAATAAAGGGGAATTATAAATTCCTCGAGTTAGGTGTTAAAAATATATGTGATGCGATGACAGGCAGTGCATCAACACTAACCAGAGTTTGATTTTAAATGGTTCAAATAAACTCAATCGATTTAGTAATAAAGAAACCAAACAAACAGTAATAACACAACGAAATTTGAAAAACCTTAGCGTGGAGTTCTAAAGAAAATAGAAGACAGAAGATAAGAACGCGTTTGATACAAGTAGTAAATAAATCATCACAATCACTAACCCATTCCATCTCGCACTCATCGTTAGGAAAAAGCCACGTACAGAATGGCTGGAAGCTCTTCAGCACTGGATATAGACAGCACGACAAGGTATTCAAGATATAATGGCCGCTCAGAAGGATTTTTAGTTCTTGAATTTTCATCGTCCTGTGATTTCAAAACAACCACCACCATTCACATGGACGACTTTGCAATCGTTAGGTAGATGCAGCGTTATACTTCATGTATCGGATTTAATTCGTATCCTAAGAAAGGATCAATGCAAATAAATTTTTCATGAAGTATATATCTAATTTTTGAAGTAAAGCGCTGACCATACATATCAAGGGCTTTTAGATTTGTATGCGAAACCTCTGGATGGTTAATACGCGGGCGTGATGGTTGCTATGGTGATGCACGAGGTCGAGACTTCGCGGCAGGAAGTGACATATCATCAGCTGTGAAGACGCGATGTAAACAACAAAACGAAATCGAAAGTAAAACCGCAACAAAGGCACTTTAAAATTCCCAGTAAAAAAATCCCTATCACATGCACAGGAATATGAAAAACAAAGCAAGGAAGTTGGGTCTCCTAGAAAATCGGTAGATGTAAAAGATTCTTTTAGCAAAAGCTTAGAGTTTTAATGCATTGGCTTGGTTTTGTACTTCTTCGACAAAGGAAAACAAAAGAACGTTTGTACATGGACGCTAAACATCATGGATTTCGTTAATTCTTTGCCAACTGAGGTGTCGTCGATTATTTTCGCGTATTTGGATGTAGGTAGTCTCCTTCAAGCATCATTAGTGTCCTAAGAATTGGAGGAATATTGTTATGAACCTTGACTTTGTTTGGAAGAAAAAGTGCTCGACTCTCGATCAAATATGTGTTAATCAGGACAAAGAAAATGGAATACCATGGAAAAACATCGCTATATTGAACTACGGAAGAAATGGAGTCAAAAGAAGGTGGCTTCAGGGAAGGTACAGTTGTTTAAAGAGTTCTCAAGAGATTCCGAAAGATTTTCTTTGCAAGCTTGATGTTCGAGTCGTGGGGAAGGATACTTGATGCTGAGTTTAGCAGAACTCAATGATGGTCAAGATAAATAATGTAAATAATAAAATACAAGGTCGGACAAACCAGGAAATGTTGAAGTTCCTAACGACATTTTATATGTTTTATGAAAAAGCATTTCTAATACAATTAATTTATGAAACTTCAATCTTATAGACAATAATCAGATTAAAATCGATAGCGTAAATGTGCTAGATTTACAAATTTAGACATACATAGTATAACATAATCTTTAGTTCAGTGATGTTTTTACATTACAAAGCGAGACACTTTTGCTTTGATATAAAGTATTTTTTATTTCAATACATTTTTTACTTTCTATTTTTACAGTCGTAATATACTTTAATTAAAACTCTTAGAGTTTTAAAACTTTAAAATACATATATAAATATACATCGTTACGAATGTTTGCTATGAGAGTAACCTCACAAACACATTTTCTACAATATTTTAATCTGGTAAAAACATTCACCTCATAGGGGTATAGTGTGGTATAGAAAAATAAGTATAGAAAAATACGATTTTAAGAATTTACAAAACATATAAAAATACCAGGTCGAGAGAGTACATTTGTTGCAAAAAGACATTTCCAAAGACAGATATACTATGACCAAAAAAATAAAAATTAACAATCAATTTACAATCAAATTAGAAAAAAATTCAAAATGACAAATGCCAGAAAGACTGTGTTAGTGTATATATTTTAGTTTAAGACAATACCCTTGCTACTTATAGCAGCTTTAGTAAAAGTACATTAAAAATCAATAATATTTGGTTGGTTGTGGTTTCTGATTGTATTTCATACAGGTCAAAAGTAAGAATAGGTTAATCTTTCATTCTTTGTCATCTCCTATCCTCTTTTTTTCAATAAATATATGTTGTTTAAAAACCATAGGTTTCAACCAAATAGATGAAGCTGTTACATCATATTACATATGACAATACTGGTGTGCAAGGTTGTGTTTTCCTAATTTTATTAAAGATTTTCCCAGAGCACCATATGATGGGTTAGGACTTGATTCTTTCCAAGACAAAAGCATCTGGAAGGCCTTTTCTCTTATCCCTGAATAGTTTATGTTGTCTCTTGATATTTCTTCTATTCTACTGTTGCCCACTCCAAGGATTCTACCAAGATGTTTCCAAATTGGAATGATTTCTTGGGCAAGTTCCTCCATCTCCTCTTCTGATGGTGAATGAGAGACATTCTCTTCCATTTTCTGTCTCTTTCTTGGTATGCAATCTGTAGAAACAATGTGTAGGTATTAAATGTACCATCTGTGAAAGAATGCATAGATGAATTAATCTCTCACTCCATGTATGCGCAAGGCTCTTATTTTAAATCTTATATTCCCTCAGATTCTTACATTACCATGCCCAGAAATTCAATCCCATCCAAAGCCAGACAACTGCTGTTAATGGATGGAAAGAAAAATTGGCTACAGACTGTCAAGTAAAACTGACGTTTTCCATGACTGCAATTACCAATTTTTGTAAACTAAATGTTTTGAGGAAAAAAAGAATATACTTAATGAACTTCTGTTTCTATTGTCTATACATATTATTTATTTAGTGTAAATTTTATTTAATTATGGCTTTTATAATTTTCAAAATATTTATATAAGCTGACAATCTCTTATTTGAACTAAACTTTTGAAATAACTTTGAACATTTCTAATGTAATGTATACTGCACTTTACTTCAGGTACATATACCTAAAGTGCTATTGGCCATATAACCAAAATATTTTCATACCTTCATCAACTTCTTCCCCCTGACTATCTTGTATGGAAAATGCAGTAGGCCTTGTATCTAAATAAAGAAGAAATATATTACATATTGGTTATACAATTTGTAACAACAATAAAGCATTTAAGATATTTTTATCAAACAAAACAAAAATTAACTAATGATATGGGCACATGCACTGCCACTCTAACCAACAGGACTGTAGAACAGGGACAATGTAAATATTAGGTTGTATACTAGACAATAATTATTAATTAATCAGTGTGATCGTTAAAGGTATAGATTACTTTATCATTTGCAAGGGCATGTAAACATTATTTGGTTGGTTCAACATATGCTAGCTTAGCAAGCTTTAATGTAAAAAAGGAAATTTTAAAAAATGTTGGTCAATAGTAGCCCCCTTTACGTCAGCTGCTACATCCCTATGGATTGCTATTTGTTTGTGTAGCCTAGATCGACATAAGGTTTTTTATTTGAAGAATTTAGAAATTATTAAATTCACAATCTCCAAACAAAAGACTTATGTCAAAATATCATTTGAAGAAAACCAGAGTTCAAACTTCCTTACATTTTCCTGTCTTCAGATGAGACAGCACTTCACTGCACAAAACTCCTTTGTTGTAGTTGTTGTAGTTCAGTATGTATTCACTCCCTTTTTGGTGTATTGCCACCAAATTCAACTTCCAGAAAACCGGGAGCTCCTGAGGAACCAGTCTCTGTATCAGCTTTGTAATACACAAATGGAGGCATGACTGTCATAATCTTGTCATGACTGAACTCTTTAGGCCTTCCTCTAGGATGCTGTAGTATGAAGACTTCATCTCCTACACTGATTTTAGGTTCTGGCTCGAATTGGATGGGTATTATCCCAAGGTGGAGAGCTTCGATGTTTTCTCTTTGAACCCCAATAAAGGAGTAATCCAGATCCTTCGCAATTAATAAATATATATATATTAGAATAGAGAATAAGAGAAAAATATCAAATGCCCTTGGCAGGAATAATTTAATTGAACGCATAATTTATAACACTACTCTATATATATAAGAATACTCAATTTTACAAGCAATCAATAATTAATGAAAAATATACTAGAATACCGCATTTTACAGTTCCGTTCAGTGACCACAAATAATAGCTCCCAGCTGAGGTTGGAGTTGTACGTTGCAGCACATGATAAATAGTATAGTATTGCTTTTTGATGTAAGGCAATTTTTACCTTCTAAAGTAAAGTCACAGTGGGGAGGGGTGAGGGATTAAAACAGTAGAATTTGAATGAGAGAGTATTATATTATCAGGAACTCTATATGAAGGATTTTGATATTGAAGTGCTCCATAACCACTTTAGGGGGGGGGGGTGGTAATTACCTAGAAAGTGATTATGGCTTCCTAAAATTTAACTAATTTTTTATACATTCTAATTTTGTTCTTTATCCTAAACGAGGAGGGCATGTAACCCCCACAAGTGACTTGTGAGGCATACACAATCAAACTAACCTTATTTGTCCTGAATATCAAATCTGGTCTCAAACAGACACTTTTACCCAGCTCATTTATATTATCATAACCAAAGATGGCCTCTGCCCACTTAGCCTCCATCTCGCTTGATAAAATGTGGTTATTTGTGAATATACCATGGTACTCAATCTGGTTGATCAGCACTGTACTGTAGAATCCACTGCCAAGCCTTAGATATAATTATTATATAATTATATATTGGGTATAGTAGAGCGTGCGTGCTGATTGGTTGAAAGCAGTGCTATATTATGAACGGAGCACAGTACTGACACTATCCTCATGATGCAAAATGCTGCTAGATCCTGCGACCATCTTTCTTTTTGTGCAAATGATTTCAATACCGAAACAAAACTAGTAATTTTATAATAAAACGAATATAACTGCAGCCTTTTTCCATGCTCCATTCAGTAATAAAGCACTTCAAGGGTTAGAAGGTGCCGTCATAGCAGCCCTACAGAAAAGCTGTTTTATTTGTTAAGTACTAGAGCTAGAGATGTAAGTGCTGTAAGCTTATTTGAGCTTAAACATTCCAAAATTGTAGTCAGGATTCCTGATTCAAAGTGATTTAAAGTTAGTTGTTAGTTGTTTTAAACAGAGGTTTGGGTCTAAACAAAGGCCTTTATCAGCCGTTAGCTCATCAACGTACAGATAAATTCAATTGTAATATCTCAGGTCACAATAATCAGACTATTAACAACCTAAAACTAAAATAGATTAGAATCAAACTGGATTTTTTTTGTTCCAAGTTACCTCAGCAGATCTCTGTTTGTCCTGGGATCTTTGACAATAGCTTGGATGTAGCACACAGCTTTAGATCGTTCTATCAATGTATTCATAGGCAGCAGACCATTTCCGTCACTTCCGAGAACTTCCGCAGATTCTCTTGTGTCCATTGAAGGGTAGATGGTTTTGTCGGAGCCTTTTCTTTAGTCAGTCCTCCATAGCGTTCCTATATAGTTGCAAAGTCGTTGCAAAGTCTTCCCTCCGCTTTTGGATTGGGTGATGGGCTTCCTGTGGCGTTTTTAATTGCTGACGACTGAGCCTCAGCACCGTTTTTCAAAACTCTCACTTCGTCCTCTAAATGAGCGAATTTTGAAAAATCCCACTAAACGGCTCCAAATCGCGCTGAAACTTCCCCAGAAAACTGAACAAGGTTCAAGCAACGACTGCAGCAAGTTTTGAAGCAAATTGTTCAGCGAAACATTTTATTGTTATATCTTCTTCATAAGGCGCATACATTCCCTTATACAACAAACAGTAACCTCGTTTGGGATGCCTGTGAATAGTGTATCATACATGCGGTCGTCGGATCACGCTACATTCCCCTTCTTCCTTTGAGAAGTGACTATTGGTAATAGTGACAGAACAAAACAGATTACAGATACTATAGAGTCCATAGTATGATATTAGTGTTCTAATATCTTATGAAGTCTTTCAGGTGGAGCAGGTTCACTTCTGACTCTCCGTTGGGTCAAGAGATAAAGGGCGATGCTGGAAGTGCAGAGTCGTTGATGTTGGCAATTGATGTTTTTCACAGCCGCCATGATGAATGAATTAAACCAAATCTCTTAAATTTCATCCAACGTGGTCGCCATGTCTTTTGTCATTTCATTCCCTTGGGAATGATTGAAAACCAGCAATGCTTTGTCTTCAGGTTCAGATACTGGCAGTGTCTTTTGTCCTTGGATGTGACTGCGGGCTCTTCATCTAAGTTTCCTGCCTTCATCTTCTTTAGGTCCACGCGATTCCTTCTGTATGATGTGCTGTTGGCCTTAACTTCATAGGATGAGTTTGCCAAGCTGCCTTTTGACGAACGCCTTTAATATCCCACGTCTTCTAGTTTAGAATGAATGGGGCATGCCCACAACGTCCCCTTGCTCTAGGGCCTCTTGATCTTGCGTGTTGATTGGTTGTAATAGTGTGTCTGCTTTGCTTGTGTTATCTTTCTCCTCGTTTCTTTTGTGGTTTCCGTGTTGATACCTTAGGGCTTGAAAAACCCTGTGGTAACCGAAAGCTGAATCTTGGGACCAAATAGAAGAGTTGGGCTGGGCTTGCACCCATAGATTCTGACGGAGTGTTGCAATGAACCAGTAAACCTAAAATGAATCTTGACCATCGAGTTTTTTTCCACTGCTGATTCTGCAAAGCCATGGCCTGCTGGTGTCCAGGACTACTGGTACATGGATGTCAAAGTCCCACTCCTCAGCCAGCAAACCCGCGCCTTGAAGTTGTCCTAACTTGAGGGCCATTTTCAGTCACCATTTAATCAAGAATGCCTGCGCATCGCTCAGGCGAAGTGGCCCTTTAGCTTCCTAATAACTTTAGATACGATCGTGTATCCTCAAAATTATTGACTTCGATAAAGGTAGACAAATAGTCGCACACAACCAGGTATTCCGCCTTTCCGTTGAGCGAGAAGGGGTCAGCAGAGACTTCTCAGTCCCGGGGTCTGTCTGTCGGAAGATGGCCCCTTAGTGTTTCCTTTGCTCAGTAATTCAGTATGTCCAAAGGCGTAGGAAACACGCCTACTCTGTAAACAATGTAGCACGAGAAGATCATGACCGTAAACTTCAAACTTTCCTCGAGAGATGCAGAGGACTAGGGTATCATAAGAGTTGAATAAAGCAAAGCATACAGCACCCGATGCACAGAAATCACATACTTTCGTCACTTAGTGACCAATCAATCAGGGACTTAAAGCAGACCCAGAGAAAGTCGAGGCTATAACGATGATGCCAGCACCAGAGGATGTCAATGCGGCAGTGCGAAGACTATGCGGATTTGTGAACTAATCTCGCACGTTTTATTTTTGCCCAACTTATCAGATGTTCTCGAACCAATAAGGCAGCTCACCCGTCAGGACGTAGCATGTTCTCAAGCGCACCATTACTCAAGTACTACAACCCAGAAGAGAAGCTAACTGTAATGTGATCGCGCAAGTGACAAGGTAATTAGTGCGGCGTAACTCTAAAATGGACAGCCTCTTGCATTTGTTACCCGAGCATTAACAGACACGGAAACAAGATATACCCCAATAAAGAAAGAAATGCTTGCGGTGGCATCAAACTATAAATGAAATCGATAGCGTAAATGCGGCTTGATTTGAAAATTTAGACATAGGGCAATATAATTCTTAGTTCGTTTTTTTTCTTTCATTACATAGCGAGAAACGGAAAACCTTTGCTTTAAAAAGTATTTTTTATTTCAATACATATCTTTACTTTCTATTTTAACATTTTTGATATACTCTAAAACTTTCTATTTTTGTTTTGATCTAAAATAAATATAAGGAAATTGTTACAAATATTTGTATTGAACGTGATCTCAGAAAAACATTTCTACAATATTTTCATCTGGTAAACTATTCACCTCATAATGTGGTTGTAAGATAAAATACATGGAAAATAAGTAGAGATAAATAAGACTTTAAGAATTAATTACAAAACAGATAAAAAAATACCAGGTCCAGAGAGTATATTTGTTCCAAAAAGAATATTTCCAAAAACAGACATACTATGACAAGAAAAATGTTGAATAGATATAAACACATTACAATCAAATTAGAAAAAAGAAAACAGTGAATGAAATTCAAAATGACAAAGGCCAGAAAAACTGTGTTAGTGTATTATTTTAGTTTAAGACAATACCCTTGCTACTTATAGTAGCTTTAGTAAAAGTACATTAAAAATCAATAACATTTGGTTGGTTGTGGTTTCTGATCGTATTTCATACAGGTCAAAAGTGAGAATAGGTTCATCTTCCTAGAAAAATCCTTATTTGTTCAATAAATATACCTTGTTTAAAAACCATAGGTTTCAACCAACTAGATGAAGCTGTTACGTCATATTACATATGACAATACTTTGAGCAAGGTTGAGTTTTCCTAACTCTTCTAAAGCTTTTCCCAGAACACCATATGATGGGTTAGGACTTGATTCTTTCCAAGACAAAAGCATCTGGAAGGCCTGTTCTCTTATCTCTGAGTAGTCTTTTGATATTTCTTCTATTCTACTGTTATCTAGTCCAAGCTTCCTACCAAGATGTTTCCAAATTGTAATGATTTCTTTGGCAAGATCTGCTAGCTCGCCTTCTGATGGTGAAAGAGAGACATTCTTTTCCATATTCTGTTGTTTTCTTGGTTTACCATCTGTGAAAACAATGTGCAGATAAATGTACCATCTGTGAAAGAATGCATGGATGAATTCTCTCTCTAGGCATGCATGGCTCCTATTTTAAATCTTATATACCCTCAGATCCAGGGTCAGATTCAGGAAGCAAAGAAAGGGTGGGTTGGAAGAAAGGATGAGCCTGAAAACTTCGTCCTGAGAAAAACCTTCAAGAATGTATGCAAATACAAATGTATGCAAGTACCTTTGTTCAGATGAGACAGTACTTCACTGCACAAAACTCCTTCGTTGTATTTCTCTTCTTCACACCCCTTTCTGTGTATTGCCACCAAATTCAACTTATAGAATACAGGAGCTCCTGAGGAACCAGCCTCTGTGTCAGCTTTGTAAAGCACAAATGGAGTCACAACTTTCATAATCTTGTCATCACTGAACTCCTTTGACCTTCCTTTAGGATGCTGTAGTATGACGACTTTATCTCCTTCACTGATATTAGGTACTGGCTCGAATTGGATGGGTATTATCCCAAGGTTGAGATCTTCAATGTTTTCTCTCTGAACTCCAATAAAGGAGTAATCCAATTCCTTTGCGATTAATAAAACATTTTTTAGAATTTCTTTTAACGGTCAGGCAATTTTTACTTGCTATAGTAAAGCTTCAGGGGGAGGGAGAAAGAAACAGCCTAGTTATATCATCTGGAACTATATGCTTTGATATACTATTTTGATACCACCACATACGAAGGTGGCTCCATAACAACTGAGAAGGTACACCGTATCTGACCACAACAAGTAATTTGTTAGGTAGATCACAGTCAAACTAACCTTATTTGTCTTGAATATCAAATGTGGACTCAAACTGACTCTTTTACCATGCTCATTTTCACTATCGTAACCAAAGATGGCCTCTGCCTGCTGTGCCTCCATCTCGCTTGATAAAACATGGTTATTCGTGAATATACCATGGCGTTCAGTCTGGTTAATCAGCACCGTACTGTAGAATCCGCTCCCACGCCTTAAATAGAAACAAAAAGTGGGTTTTGAAGAAGTGGGAAAGTACGTGTATTGTATCAACTGATTTTGAGCACAGTGCAACTTTTGTGTGCAGCTACAACTTGACACAGCGTTTTTGAGGGGTAGCATATCATATATACTATTTTAAAACAACCTAGAATTGAAATAAATTAGAGTCAAACTGAATATTTTCCACGTTACCTCAGCCGATCTCTTAGCACGTGCACGTTCTAACGAGACTTTATTGTAAGCTCCTGTGTGTCTACGTGAATAAATGAATTACTTACTTATCTCGTAGTTTGATGTAGCACACAGCTTTAGATCGTTCCATAAATGTATTCATAGACATCAGACCATCTCCATCACTTATGAGGACTTCTAGAGATTCTCTTGGGTCCATTGAAGGGTAGTAGGTTTTGTTGGAGCCTTTTCTAAAGTCAAATCCTCCTAACTTTTTATCACGAAGGCAGCCATTTTGTTTTTATTCTCCAGATCTCCCTCGCGTAAACTGGGTAGAGCCCAGCCTTCTTTGATAATGCGAGGACACAGGAGACCCAAGCAAGACTTGATTGAGAGGCATTAGTAGGTGGTCGGTGGTAATTCATGTATTCAAACACATTAAAATAACGTCCCATATACGACGTTCCTAACAAAGACGTTCCTTTAATGCACTTTTGAACATTTTATTCCGGAGATCCTCGGTATCGTGCTAAATATCTCGAATATTTTTATATTTGCAAATATTTGTAATTGAAGTTGGATGATGTAAATATGATTGCTCGTGAAAAAGTCATAGAAAGTCATTCGGTCGTTTAAATATTTATATAGCATGCAGTTTGTAAACTTTATTCAAACAGTGCTTTGGTCAGTACTATAAAAATCACTAGAGTAAGAAAACGTCCTTTTGGAATGCACGTCTCGCAGCGATAGATTTATGTACCATGTGATGAGATCAGTTTATTGAGGGTGTACCACCTACTCAGGCGGCAGTCAGACACTCAGGAAGCTTGGTAAGCAGAAGACTGGAGCTAACCGAGGAGGAGAGTGAGTCACAAGGGATAGAAAGGAGGAAAGTTTTTAATGTTTTTCAGTTTGTAATCTTATTAGTATGCGATGAAACGTTTTTATTTATTTATTTTTTGCTGTGGATAATACTTGAAATTTACCTTGGGTATTTTTGCAAGCCGAAAAAAACAAACAGTCATAATTCCTTTTGCCACCATTGCCCTACTCATTTCCTGATAAATGTCACTTCATTCTCGGTATTCAATGGAGGGCAAGTGAGTGCCACAGTGGTAGTATTAGGCATAGTCACATTAGTCACATTGTCAGTTCCTTAATTTACTTGTCCGAGAAGCTGCATGGATTGCTTTACCTGTCTCGTCAGAAAGTACTCTCAAGTGTTCGCAAAAGATCCATGTTTTTCACTTCTTCTTCCCTTTAAATAATCTGACTTTAAATAATAAAATCTCCGAGCCGTAATTCCCAGTGCTTTAGTCCATGCGGACCAACACACCTCCAACCCAGATATCGTACATACAAACTTTCCTCTCTCAGGTTGATTTTTGTCAAACCACTTCAATATCATCTTGCGCTGGAGCGCATAAGTCGGATACTCCTTTCAAAAGTCATCACGGGTCTTCTTTAATTGCTCTAACGACAGCCTCCTTAAGCATTTTTCGCTGCAGCATTTTTTATTTGTAAGTTGTGACGATGATAGCATGGTTGATCTGTGTTTTCCTGTAATCAAAAATGTTCACAAATTTCTGAATTGGTTGTCTGAATTTATTGAAGCACTTTATTTATTGTTACCAACTTTCGCATTCACTTAAATGAATTTCGTGACAATGGATATCGAGAAGGCGTATTTCAACAACAAAGTAGCATATGCCGGCTAAAAGCTGAACCAGTCGTTGATGTTGGCAATTGATGTTTTTCACAGCCGCCATGATGAATGAATTCAACAAAAGATTCGTCATTAGTCTCTTTTTCTATATCATCCAACATGGTCGCCATGTCTTTTGTTATTTCATTCCCTTGGGAATGATTGAAAACCAGCAATGCTGTGTCTTCAGGTTCAGGTACTGGCAGTGTCTTTTGTCTTGGATGTGACTAGGGGCTCTTCATCTACGTTTCCTGCCTTCATCTTCTTTAAGTCCACGCGATTCCTTCTGTATGATGTGCTGTTGGCCTTAACTTCATAGGATTGGTCGCCAAGCTTCCTTTTGACCAACGCCTTATCCCACGTCTTCTAGTTTAGACAAAGGGGGCATGCCCACGACGTCCCCCTTGCTCTAGTGCTTCTAGATCCTTTGCGTGTTGATTGGTTGTAGAAGTGTGCCTGCTTTGCTTGTGTTATCTTTCTCCTCGTTTCTTTTGTAGTTTCCGTATTGATACCTTAGGGCTTGATAAACCCCGTGGTAACCGGAAGCTGAGTCTTGTACCCATCGATTCTGACGGAGTGTTGCGATGGGCCAGTAGCACTAAAGATGGATCTGAGGGCCTTTTTCAGTCATCATTTAATCAAGAATGCCGCGCATCGCTCAGGCCAAGTGGCCCTTTAGCTTCCTAATAACTTTAGATACCATCGTGTGTCCCCAAGATAATTGACTTCGATAAAGTTAGACAAATAGTCGCACACAACCAGGTATTCCGTCTTTACGTTGAGCGAGAAGGAGTCGGCAGAGACTTCTCAGTCCCGGGGGCTGTCTGTCGGAAGATGGCCCCTTTGTGTTTCCTTTGCTCAGTAATTCAGTATGTCCAAAGGCGTAGGAAACACGCCTACTCTGTAAACAATGTAGCACGAGAAGATCATGACCGTAAACTTACAACTTTCCTCGAGAGATGCAGAGGACTAGGGTATCATCAACGTTGAATAAAGCAAAGCATACAGCACCCATGCACAGAAATCACATACTTTCGTCATTTAGTGACCAATCAGGGACTTAAAGCAGACCCAGAGAAAGTCGAGGCTATAACGATGATGCCAGCACCAGGGGATGTCAATGCGGCAGTGCGAAGACTATGCGGATTTGTGAACTAATCTCGCTCGTTTTATTTTTGCCCAACTTATCAGATGTTCTCGAACCAATAAGGCAGCTCACCCGTCAGGACGTAGCATGGCAGTGGAACAGCCACACACGTCAAGGCGTACCGAACCATAAAGGAGATGTTCTCAATCGCACCATTACTCAAGTACTACAACCCAGAAGAGGAGCTAACTGTAATGTGATCGCGCAAGTGACAAGGTAATTAGTGAGGCGTAACTCTAAAATGGACAGCCTCTTGCATTCATTACCCAAGCATTAACAGACACGGAAACAAGATATACCCCAATAGAGAAAGAAATGCTTGCGGTGGCATCAAACTATAAATGAAATCGATTGCGTAAATGCGGCTTGATTTGAAAATTTAGACATAGGGCAATATAATTCTTAGTTCGTTTTTTTTTCTTTCATTACATAGCGAGAAACGGAAAACCTTTGCTTTAAAAAGTATTTTTTATTTCAATACATTTCTTTACTTTCTATTTTAACCTTTTTGATATACTCTAAAACTTTCTATTTTTGTTTTGATCTAAAATAAATATAAGGAAATTGTTACAAATATTTGTATTGAACGTGATCTCAGAAAAACATTTCTACAATATTTTCATCTGGTAAAAATATTCACCTCATAATGTGGTTGTAAGATAAAATACATGGAAAATATAAAGTAGAGATAAATAAAACTTTAAGAATTTACAAAACATATAAAAAATACCAGGTCCAGAGAGTATATTTGTTCCAAAAAGAATATTTCCAAAGACAGACATACTATGACAAGAAAAATGTTGAATAGATATAAACACATTACAATCAAATTAGAAGAAAAAAACAGTGAATGAAATTCAAAATGACAAAGGCCAGAAAAACTGTGTTAGTGTATTATTTTAGTTTAAGACAATACCCTTACTACATATAGTAGCTTTTGTAAAAGTACATTAAAAATCAATAATATTTGGTTGGTTGTGGTTTCTGATTGTATTTCATACAGGTCAAAAGTGAGAATAGGTTAATCTTTCATTCTTTGTCATCTCCTATCCTCTTTTTTTCAATAAATATATGTTGTTTAAAAAACCATAGGTTTCAACCAACTAGATGAAGCTGTTACATCATATTACATGACAATAACGGTGTGCAAGGTTGCGTTTTCCTAATATTATTAAAGCATTTCCCAGAGCATCATATGATGGGTTAGGACTTGATTCTTTCCAAGACAAAAGCATCTGAAAGGCCTTTTCTCTTGTCCCTGAATAGTTTATGTTGTCTCTTGATATTTCTTGTATGCTACTGTTATCCAGTCCAAGCGTCCTACCAAGATGTTTCCAAATTGAAATGATTTCTTTGGCAAGGTCTTGTAGCTCGCCTTCTGGTGGTGAATGAGAGACATTCTCTTCCATTTTCTGTCTTTTTCTTGGTATACTATCTGTGAAAACAATGTGCAGATAAAGGTACCATCTGTGAAAGAATGTTTTCTCCAGGCATGCAAGGCTCCTATTTTAAATCTTATATTCCCTCAGGGGCAGATCCAGCAATCAAAGAAAGGGTGGGTTGGAAGAAAGGGTGAGCCTGAAAACTTCGTCCTGAGAAAAACCTTCAAGAATGTATGCTAATATGAATATGTTTAAAGAAAATACATCACTTCTTAAAAGGAGTGGGCTGTGGCCTCGTGGGCCTACCACTGAATCCCCCCCTGAGCTTCTCCTTAAAGAAACATTTCCATGCCCATAAATTTAATGCATTCAAGCCAGACAACTGTTGTGAATGAATGGAAAGGAAGATTGGCTACAGACTGTCCAGCAAAACTGATGTTTTCTATGACTGCCATGACCAATTTTCATAAACTAATATTAATTTTGGAGGAAAAAATATATACTTTAATGAGTTTCTGTTTTTATTTGCCATTATGTTAAGTGTAACTTTCATTTTCCATAACTTTTTTAATTTTTAGAAATTTTCCAAAAGCTGATATTCTTATATTTTGACTTAACTTTTAAAAGTAAAATCCAATTGCTGGTCTACCATCAATACTGCATTCTGATTGGATAAGCTACTACTAGGCTATAAGTTATAACCTACTAGTAGCCAAAACTGCCAGCTTTGAAAAACAAAAATTAAAAAACTTTGCATCTATATATTTGACCGATTAGTTGAATTTGAGAAAAGCAATTTTAGTCTTCTCACCCCAGGGCCTATGTAACTCATTTGGGCTCAAGGACTAATTTCTAAATAACCAAAATATTTTCATACCTTTATCAATTTCTTCCCCCTGACTATCTTGTATGGGAAATGCAGTAGGCTTTGTATCTAAATAAAAAAGAAATATGTTACATATTGGTACTAAAATTTGTAACAATATAAAAAGCATTAATTTTATGATCATTCATTTATTGAACAAAAGTATAATAAAAGTCACTAATAATATGAGCAAACAAACATTACTTTGTCGGTTCATTATATGCTAGCTTAGCAAGCTTTAATGCAAAAAAGGAAATTTTCAAAAATGTTGGTCATTAGTAGCCCCCTTTACGTCAGCTGCTACATCCCTATGGATTGTTATCTGTTTGTGTAGCCTAGATCAACATAAGGGTTTTTTCATTTGGAGGATTTTAGAATTTTTCAAATTCACAATCTCATAAAAACTTAATTATTTGAAGAAAACAGAGGTTCAAACTTCCTTACATTTTCCTGTGTTCAGATGAGACAGTACTTCACTGCACAAAACTCCTTTGTTGTATTGTTGTTCTTCACTCCCCTTTTGGTGTATTGCCACCAAATTCAACTTGTAGAATACAGGAGCTCCTGAGGAACCAGTCTCTGTGTCGGCTTTGTAAAGCACAAATGGAGGCATAACTGTCATAATCTTGTCATGACTGAACTCTTGTGGCCTTCCTTTAGGATGCTGTAGTATGAAGACTTCATCTCCTCCACTGATTTTAGGTTCTGGTTTGAATTGGATGGGGTTAACACCAGGGTGGAAAGCTTCAATGTTTTCTTTTTGAACCCCAATAAAGGAGTAATCCAAGTCCTTTGCAATCAATGAAAAATATTTTAGAATTTCTTTTAAGGGTTAGGAAATGTTTACTTGCTAAAGTATAGCCCCAGGAGGAGGGAGATAGAAACAGCCTAGTTATCTGGAACTATATGCTTTAATTTTGAAACCACAATATACTTTGAAGGTGGCTCCATAACAACTGAGAAGGTATATGGTATCTAACCACAACAAGTGACTTGTTGGGTAGATCACAATCAAACGAACCTTATTTGTCTTGAATATCAAATCTGGTCTCAAACTGACTGTTTTAACCTGCTCATTTACATATGATGATTTATCATAATCAAAGATGACCTCTGCCTGGTATGCCTCAATCTCGTTTGATAAAACATGGTTATTGGTGAATATACCATGGCGTTCAGTCTGGTTAATCCGCACTGTACTGTAGAATCCACTGCCACGCCTTAAATAGAAACAAAAAGTGGGTTTTGAAAAAATAGGAAAGTACATGTACTGTATCAACTGACTTTGAGCACCATGCAACTTGTGTATGCAGCTAACTGGACACAGCGTTTTTGAGGAGAAGAATATCATACATAGCAACTTTTCCTGCATTGAAGACACCCTATCCTATCCTGAGCTGCCCTATCCCTTAATGTCCCACCGTAGCCCTTCTTTCACTGCCTCTTTCCCTGTCGTGGTCTCTTAGTTCAAGGACAAAAAATATAGAATAACTAGCTAGAGATTGAAGTGATCTTATTTTAGCTCATCAACATAAATATATTCAATTTTAACGTCTTATCAAATTACTATATCAAACTATTTTAAAACAACCTAGAATTGAAATAAATTAGAGTCAAACTGAATATTTTCCACGTTACCTCAGCCGATCTCTTAGCACGTGCACGTTCTAACGAGACTTTATTGTAAGCTCCTGTGTGTCTACGTGAATAAATAAATTACTTACTTATCTCGTAGTTTGATGTAGCACACAGCTTTAGATCGTTCCATAAATGTATTCATAGACAGCAGACCATCTCCATCACTTATGAGGACTTCTGGAGATTCTCTTGGGTCCATTGAAGGGTAGAAGGTTTTGTTGGAGCCTTTTCTAAAGTCAAATCCTCCTAACTTTTTATCACGAAGGCAGCCATTTTGTTTTTATTCTCCAGATCTCCCTCGCGTAAACTGGGTAGAGCCCAGCCTTCTTTGATAATGCGAGGACACAGGAGACCCAAGCAAGACTTGATTGAGAGGCATTAGTAGGTGGTCGGTGGTAATTCATGTATTCAAACACATTAAAATAACGTCCCATATACGACGTTCCTAACAAAGACGTTCCTTTAATGCACTTTTGAACATTTTATTCCGGAGATCCTCGGTATCGTGCTAAATATCTCGAATATTTTTATATTTGCAAATATTTGTAATTGAAGTTGGATGATGTAAATATGATTGCTCGTGAAAAAGTCATAGAAAGTCATTCAGTCGTTTAAATATTTATATAGCATGCAGTTTGTCAACTTTATTCAAACAGTGCTTTGGTCAGTACTATAAAAATCACTAGAGTAAGAAAACGTCCTTTTGGAATGCACGTCTCGCAGCGATAGATTTATGTACCACGTGATGAGATCAGTTAATTGTGTACCACCTACTCAGGCGGCAGTCAGACACTCAGGAAGCTTGGTAGGGATGTAGGTAGTAGTATTTTCGTAAGCAAAAAAAACAGAAACAAACAGTCATTCCTATTGCCACCATTGCCCTACTCATTTCCTGATAAATGTCACTTCATTCTTGGTATTCAATGGAGGGCAAGTGAGTGCCACAGTGGTAGTATTAGGCATAGTCACATTAGTCACATTGTCAGTTCCTTAATTTACTTGTCCGAGAAGCTGCATGGATTGCTTTACCTGTCTCGTCAGAAAGTACTCTCAAGTGTTCGCAAAAGATCCATGTTTTTCACTTCTTCTTCCCTTTAAATAATCTGACTTTAAATAATAAAATCTCCGAGCCGTAATTCCCAGTGCTTTAGTCCATGCGGACCAACACACCTCCAACCCAGATATCGTACATACAAACTTTCCTCTCTCAGGTTGATTTTTGTCAAACCACTTCAATATCATCTTGCGCTGGAGCGCATAAGTCGGATACTCCTTTCAAAAGTCATCACGGGTCTTCTTTAATTGCTCTAACGACAGCCTCCTTAAGCATTTTTCGCTCCAGCATTTTTCATTTGTAAGTTGTGACGATGATAGCACGGTTGATCTGTGTTTTCCTGCAATCACAAAATGTTCACAAATTTCTGAATTGGTTGTCTGAATTTATTGAAGTACTTTATTTATTGTTACCAACTTTCGCATTCACTTAAATTAATTTCGTGACAATGGATATCGGGAAGGCGTATTTCAACAACAAAGTAGCATATGCCGGCTAAAAGCTGAACCTCTTATACTGTTTTAACAGTTAAAACAGTCTCTCCTTTCCCTAGCTCCTAACTCAGTCGCGTTGATTTTTTTGCCTGTTTTGGTCGCGCGGGGAGTTGGGACAAGTTTGAAGCGTCGTGGAGAGTTAGGGGGAAACTCGACTTGATTGAGTTAAAAGGGAAAAAAGGGACTGTTGCAGCTTCAACAGTCTATATACCTTTTGGTTTTGCAGACTGATCTTGACATTCCATTTGGTCGTCTCTTTGATCCATTTCATCACTGTCGTCTTTAACATCTAAATCAGTTTGAGTCTTGTTTATATCGGCAGCCAATTCTCCTTAGATGTGGAAGGAGTACAGGAAGGCTCGGAACGAAGTTACTTCAGCCTTAAGGAAAGCCAAAGCAACCTATTTTAATCAGATGTTCAATAAAGTCAAAAAATCAAGTGCTTACTGGAATTTAATTAATAAGGCCACAAATCGCACAGTCTGCAAAAGTAAAATTGGCCCTCTCAAAAAAGATGATGGTACTCTCGTATTGACAGACAAGGAGAAAGCTCAGCTGATGAATTCTTATTTTGCTACGATTGGGGAAAACTTAGTAAATACGCTACCAGCATCTGAAGATAACTGTCAACATGATGACGTAGTACTGCAGCATCAACCATCACCATTAGCGATGACATTAATTTCTCACCGCACAGTCCATGAAAAGATCAGTAAACTTAAAGCTAACAAGTCAACCGGACCTGATTGTATCTCACCCAAGATTCTTAAACTTGCGGGAAACGCCATAGTTCCATCACTTGTTGACATTTACAGATATAGCATTGACCACACGACAGTTTTCACGGCTTGGAAGACCGCAAGGCTGACACCAATCTTTAAAAAGGACGATGATACTGACTGTGGTAACTATCGGCCCGTCTCTTTACTTAGTGTCCCGAGTAAGATCTTGGAAAGTGAGGTTAACGACAGACTGGTGCAGCATGTCTTTAAGAACAATAATCTAATCTCAGAAAGGCAATGGGCATATCGTGCTGGATATTCAACAGAACTGTTGTTGGTTCATTTGACGGAGATGTGGAGAAAGGCCGTAGACTCGGGTAAGGTCGTGGCAGTAGCCTTTATCGATTTCAAAAAGGCGTTCGATAGCGTTTCGCACGACATCTTGGGGCGTAAATTGGAAAATAATTTCGGCATCAAAGGTGGCCTATTAGAGTGGATGAAGAGTTATCTAGAAGGAAGACAGCAATTTACTGTGTTGAATGGAGTTACATCTGAACTGCTGCCAGTGTCTACCGGAATTCCTCAAGGATCCGTGTTAGGTCCAACACTCTTTACACTATTTGCTAACGATTTACCATCTGTTGTTGTCTCAGGATCGTCGTATATGTATGCAGATGACACAACAATTTTCTGTATCGGCGAATCTGCAGATATTGCTGTCTCTCATCTCAATAAAGCCTTACGAGAAGTTTATAGCTGGTGCTTGGTCAACCGTTTAACACCACATCCAGGAAAAAGCGAAGTGATGATAATTAGCAGGAAGACCATTACTGGACCGTTAGCTCCTGTGCTTCTGGGCAACTCAGTTTTACGATACGTTTCAGAAACGCGTCTTCTGGGTATGACTGTGGACGACAAGCTTAGTTGGGTACCACATGCGTTGGAACTAAAGAAGAACTTTGTCAACAAATTAGAACTGCTAAAACGTTCAAGATTTCTACCTAAGGATATCTTACGGAACTTCTACTTTAGAGTAATTTTGCCCTCTGTAAAATATGGCTTAGTTTTATGGGGTTCGTGCTGTAATTCAGAAATTTTCAATTCCATTGAGAGATTACATTGTAGGGCAGCTAGGATTATCTTCAATTTACCCAAAGATATGGCGTCATCTGATGTACTTGCATTTGACAAATGGACAACAATTAAGTTAGATTATAAATTAGAAATATTTAAGATTTTTCATAAAGCAAGCAATCGTAGTCTACCAGAATCTTTATCAGAAAGTATTTTTATAAAGCGCAATAGTAAATATTCTTTACGCGGAAATGAAACTCTCGCAATTCCAAGGTTTGAAAGCAGATTTTTAAAGGACTCATTGGTGTATCGAGGCTCAGTTCTATGGAATCTAATAATTTGTAATATTGATAAGGTAACACATTCAAATTTTAAGGACATCAAAGTACAGCTCAGTGCCAAGGACTATTTTATAAATTTCAATTTTGACTCTACTGCCTCGACGTCTCGCTTTAGAAAAAAGGACTTTGTATATATGTAACATTATTTTTATTATGGAGTGAATGTAACTGCGCGGGCTGTTGGACTCGCTATGGGTGGCGGGTGCTGTTCAGATGAGGTGAATGCCTATTGACACGGTGTTCACCGCATTTGTCTGTGTTTTCTGCCCCTGGCGGGTCTAATAGCTTGCGCAGTTTGTGTATGTGAATGTGTGTGAGAATTATATATAAGATATTTAAAGTTATCTAAGTTAATTAGCTATATTTTTACAGATTCATACTTATATTATATTTTATTTATTTAATTTATTTTATGCACGACCCCACAAGCTTTTAGCTTTAAATTTTATCGTGTTTAAATAAAGGTATTCTATTCTATTCTATTCTATGTCAGACTCCTCTAGCTGATTTGTAGATTGGGCAGCAGACTTACAAATGATTGAACCAACAAATTCTCCACTTATATCAGAGTCTGTATCACTAGCAGTCTTGTTTATATATATATCGGCAGCCAATTCTCCTTCAATATCAGAATAGTCCTCTAGCTGATTTATAGATTGGGCTGCAGACTCACAAAAGATTGAGCCAACAAGTTCTCCCGCACTTATATCAGAGTCTGTATCACTAGCAGTCTTGTTCATATCGGCAGCCAATTCTCCTTCAATATCAGAATAGTCCTCTAGCTGATTTGTAGATTGGGCAGCAGACTTACAAAAGATTGAGCCAACAAGTTCTCAACTTATATCAGAGTCTGTATCACTAGCAGTCTTATTCATATCGGCAGCCAATTCTCCTTCAATATCAGAATAGTCCTCTAGCTGATTTGTAGATTGGGCAGCAGACTGACAAAAGATTGCCGCGGCCCCACCACTTTTTGCGCTAAAAAGAAAAATGATTAAAGTAAAAACAAACACTTGAAACAAGTCAAATACTATGATTTTATTCCTTTTTGGTTTTTCAATACTTTTCAACATGCTCCGCAGTCCCTGGGTCTTCAATGACAAGTTTTTTTAAACAATCTAAAAAAATATAACCTTTGAAAAAGGAGTACGTGAAAGACTATATTGGAGTAGTAGAGAAAGAGAAAGCGAAGATTCTTTTTGAATTTCTGTCGTTGGGTTCGAATCCAACCGTATCCAGATAACTAAATTTTCTATTTTTTAAAGCATTATCTCGAATTTAGCACCGATATAGTTTTTTAGAAACAACTGATCTAGCATGCAACAACTCGTTTAACATGCAGCAACTCATTCGTTTAACATGCAGCAACTCATTTAACATGCAGCAACTCGTCTAACATGCAGCAACTCATTTAACATGCAGCAACTCGTCTAACATGCAGCAACTCGTCTAACATGCAGCAACTCGTCTAACATGCAGCAACTCGTCTAACATGCAGCAACTCATTTAACATGCAACAACTCGTCTAACATGCAGCAACTCGTCTAACATGCAGCAACTCGTCTAACATGCAGCAACTCGTCTAACATGCAGCAACTCATTTAACATGCAGCAACTCGTCTAACATGCAGCAACTCGTCTAACATGCAGCAACTCATTTAACATGCAGCAACTCGTCTAACATGCAGCAACTCGTCTAACATGCAGCAACTCGTCTAACATGCAGCAACTCATTTAACATGCAGCAATTCGTTTCTTATTTGCAGCAACTCCTTTCTTATTTGCAGCAATTGCAACTCGTCTCAAATGCAGCAACTCTTCTAAGATGCAGCAGTTCGTTTCTAGACCCCTTGCACTGAATCCCTCGAGGAATTCTTCTGTGGGACAAAACAATGGATTTTTTTTTTTTTTTTGCAAAAGAAAAGACGTCTTATTGTTTTGTCCCCCAGAACAATTCCTCTAGGAATTCAATGCAAAGGGTCTATTTGTGTTTAAATCAGTGCTGCATGCCTCCGTTATGAGCCACCGTAAATATTGCATAAACCGATAACTGTCAATCAAGGGCGAGCCCAATCGTCGCATATTTACTAAACAAGAATGAATGAAACTACAAGCCTTATCAATTTTTCCTTCTTTTTCTTCAAGCTAAAAATAATGATAAAAACATTTGCAGCAACGAAAGACAAGCTCTCTACCTCGCATTCAACGCCGCTCTCCATTCCGCCACCTCACATGTATATGTAGAATATACACTTGCAGGTATTCAGGGCTTAATATTCTGCTTACGGAGCTCAGTTATCCCTTTAAAGAGCTCAAATATTGTCACTGTAAAAATCTGAGTCAGTTTCACATCGCATCGGTTCTGTAAAAATAGTTCATGAAGCGACATCTGTTGACATCCTTCGTGTAGCACAAACACGCCAATTCAAAAAAAATTTGCGGATACGAAAATGTTTGCGTCCACACGCAGCGTATTCGAATCGTTTTCACCGTCCACACGTATCCGACACGTATCCGTTATCCAAGTTGACCAGACTTCGGAACAGGACTTCGGATAACATCGGCTATCCTCGCCATGCGCCGTCAGCTGTGCACATGGGATCCGAAAGTAATCCGAAGTCTTACAACCCTTACACCGGGATGAACTTTATGTTAGTTAAAACTCATCAACTAATAAGTTTGGGCTAGGTACCAGTGCGGGGTCCGGTTACGCGAGTATATCCCCCAGCAAGGAGGTAACCATGGCAACCGGGCCACAACCCAACACTGGTGCCTGCATGTCACACTGTTAAAACAGTGGAGATAATACTTACCTATGATGACTGAACTTAACCATATAGAGGAGGGAGGGAGGGGCAAATTGTACGATGGCAAGGATGCAAAGATGGCATACAAGCTACAAGCCAGCTAGTGAACACGCCACCCGGAGCGTGGGCGCATGCGTAGCATGGATGGTCCGCTGGCCAACGTTGCTTAGGCTAGCAGGCTTAGTTGTGGTTTTAACTTTGCCTAAATTACATTTAGCCCCATTTAAAACTCATCAACTAATAAGTTTGGGCTAGGTACCAGTGCGGGGTCCGGTTACGCGAGTATATCCCCCAGCAAGGAGGTAACCATGGCAACCGGGCCACAACCCAACTTCCGACCTCGACCAAGGGTGCTTGGTAGAGAACATGTGACCGGTTACCATGGGACCTTCCTACCAAACGAAGTCCAAGCACCCAGGACCAAGTAATAAAACAAAAGCAACAGAGGGGCACAAACGCTAATCTCTAGTCTAGCAATGAGCCTTTAATGTGTAGTTAACACGATTTGCCGAAGCCAGAGAGGCTACCGGGGTTCTAATATAAACCCTAAAGGCATCGCTTGACCAACGGCCTAGTGTTTGAATTAGGTGGTCTGGGACGCCGTTGTGGGGGGCTACTGTGGCCGTGCTGATGCGGAAACTGTGGCTGGAGTAGTTGCCAGGGACATTGCCTACCTTCAGAATGTCCATAAGCCCGTTGGTGCTGAAGAGATCGTGCGACTGAGAGGCAAAACAGATTGAAGGAGGAAGAGTGGGCCAGGTGAATCACCACGAGTGGCCAGATACTTAATTGACGCATCCACCGCACACAAGGGAGAGTTTGCTTTGCCATTGTATATGAAACACCCTTAGCGAAACAGGCCCATGATACACGACACCTTTGCTGTGCGAGAGTGGAGGATTGCTGTAACTGCTTCGTTGTCAGTTCTAAAAAGTATGTGGTGCTAGGGCCAACCATAACCCCAAACATGACCTGCGATGATAATATGGAAAGGCTCTTTCTACGTGATGGATAAAGCTGTTGGTTCACGGAACCGAGACCGTTAAACCAGTCCTCGCCCCAGAATATTCCATAACCTAGGGCAACCGAGGCATCCGATGTCACGACGATCGAGGGAGGGTGAGATAAACCTGAGTAAAGCCAGAAGTTAACGCCATTCCAGGACTCCAAAACATTTCGCCACCAGCTCAAATCTAAATGAAATTCGGAATTAAGTCGAATGGGGTGACGGTGGTTCCTGAAGCAGGACAGGGTAATGATCCTGCGTCGAATACAGGCGCGACCCGGCCAAACGACTTTGGCTGCGTGGTGGCACCATCGACGATCGGCCCAGGAGTCCAAAAGAAGTTGCAAACGGGTAAGCTTCTTCGTTGGGAGGCGGGCAGTTGATTAACTGAGTTGAGCTAGATCCCTAGCACTACCGGGGTGGAAGACGGACCCTCACACTTCTTGGGATGTAAAGGTAAGTTGCTATCGAATTGCGACAAGCCAAACTGCCGAGATGCCAAGCCGTTTAATAGACAAACGAACAGCTGCGGCATAGGGCAGCATGATAGGAGAAACGCAGGAGTACTACGCGAAGCGAATGGACGAAGTTTAAGGTAAAGCAATGCTACGCAGAGAAAGTCGAGGCGTAAGTAGTACTATGCGACATGCAGACTATCGAAGGGAAGGGGAATACCAAGACAAGCAATATGACAAGCAAAATAGTCTTCGCGAGGGCGATGGTGGTAGCGAAGCCAATGCAATGCGACAAACCAACTGTCGTAGCAATGTAGAAAATATTGAAGTACTGCATATCAACAATTAAAACGCCGAGCAAACTGTTTTAGCAATAGAGAAGATATCATCAATGATGGATACAACGGTAAAACGACAAGCAAACTGTTTTAGCAATAGAGAGGATATCATCAATGATGGATACATCGGTAAAACGCCGAGTCAACTGTTCTAGCAATAGAGAAGATATCATCAATGATGGATACATGGATAAACGACAAGCAAACGTAGGGGTATAGCGAATCATGTGATAATAATAATAATACGACAAGCACACTGTCGTAGCAAAATAGCAATAATGATGAAGAATGCAATAATAATGCGACAATCAAACTGTCGTGGCGAAGTAGCAACAATATGTGGTGAATGCAATAATAATACGACAAGCAAGCTGTTGTAGCAATAGCCAACGGTTGACGCAAAATAGAAGTGTCAAAAGTGGTGAATACCATACGACAAGCAAAACAGCCCTAGCAATATATCAACATAATAATTAGTGATAAATGCGATAATAATTCGACAATAAGTTATGAATGCAATAGTAATAAGACAAGCAAAATGTCGTAGCAAAATAGAAATAATAAGGACGAACGCAATAATAATACGACAAGCACACTGTCGTAGCAAAATATGAATAATAATGACGAATGCAACGATAATACGACAAGCACACTGTCGTAGCAAAATAGCAATAATGATGAAGAATGCAATAATAATGCGACAATCAAACTGTCGTGGCGAAGTAGCAACAATATGTGGTGAATGCAATAATAATACGACAAGCAAGCTGTTGTAGCAATAGGCAACGGTTGACGCAATATAGAAGTGTCAAAAGTGGTGAATACCATACGACAAGCAAAACAGCCCTAGCAATATATCAACATAATAATTAGTGATAAATGCGATAATAATTCGACAATAAGTCATTAATGCAATAGTAATAAGACAAGCAAAATGTCGTAGCAATGTAGCAACAATAAAGACGAATGCATTGATAATACGACAAGCACACTGTCGTAGCAAAATATGAATAATAATGACAAATGCAACGATAATACGACAAGCACACTGTCGTAGCAATAGGCAACGGTACGGTTGACGCAATATAGAAGTGTCAAAAGTGATGGATACCATATTAATACGACAAGCAGAACAGCCGTAGCAATATATCAACATAATAATTAGTGATAAATGCGATAATAATTCGACCAAAAGTGTCGAAGCAATAAGCAAAATAAGAGATGACATAAGGGCTTACAATAATTTTTTTTTTTTGATTTCTACATTTCTGCAAGTACCGGCAAGGAGTGTATTAAAGGCGACACATATCTACCCTTGTTCCACGAGATGCAGACTGGTTTGGTCAGTTGTGTTTCTCGAAAGGCTTATCGAGTGGGGGAGCCAACAGCGTTCGCCGAACAGGCGATGAGTGCGGAGGATCAACAACTTATATCTTGTGAGATCAGCCCATCTATTGGGGAAATACAGTGTGGGTCAGAACAAGCATGTAGATAGAAAAGGCCTCCATCCAGCTAAGGATATCTTCTATGAGGCGTTTGTTTTTCTTCGTCTTGGATGATAACACCAGCCGGCCGTCCAACATCTGTTGTGGTTCGTCCTCAGTTGCTGGAGTGAGGTTAGCGAGCAGACAAGTCGCTCAGATCGATAAACCGCCCAGTGACAGTCTGGGTAACGAGCTTCGGTGGTACTGGCGAGTGACCCAGACCAACGACAAATGCCCATTGAGTAGCTCGAAGTCGTTGTTGTGTTCGCTGGGGCGAACGAGGTTGGTTGTTCTCTGTTTGCTATAGCTGACACAACGGCGGCTTGAATAACCTCTAGCAATTCGGCAGAAATTGGAGAAGACTGTGGAAACGGTGGATCGGCCATTGCTATTAACTGGGTAGTCCAAAAGCGATAAAAGCAAGCGACAAAGAAATGCAAATTGTACGATGGCAAGGATGCAAAGATGGCATACAAGCTACAAGCCAGCTAGTGAACACGCCACCCGGAGCGTGGGCGCATGCGTAGCATGGATGGTCCGCTGGCCAACGTTGCTTAGGCTAGCAGGCTTAGTTGTGGTTTTAACTTTGCCTAAATTACATTTAGCCCCATTTATATCGTATGTCATTTAACTATATTTTTCGCTAGTTAAATAAGATATGAAGTATATAATATCTGGGTAAACGCGATGGCATAGTGTCTACTGCTTATTAATATGCAGTAGACACAAAAACCACCCAGAACAACACAGGAGCAAGGTATGTTCAATTTGTTTTGTAAAAAATTACATATTTTTTCGTCCCATACATTTACTGTTATTGATATCATACAAACCACAAATACATTGCTTGGGCTGCCTGTGATTTTAATAGCTCATAAGGATTTAGAAATTTTATATATTTGACTTATTACTTTGCAAAGATGAAACTGTGCACGTTTACTAGTTCCCTGGTGATCTTTCAGTTGGTAATAAAATAATAATGTATGGGTAAATGCAAATCTGTTTTGCAAAATGCTGGTCCAAAATGTTTTGTTAGAGCACCTTAGAGTGATTTAGGCATAAATTACACTGTCATGTATGACATATATAATATATAATTATCAAACTCATGAATAATTCATGAGGAAAACACAACAGAAATCACGACCGTGAAGAGTGTTGTAAATCTGATACAAAACTGTGTTCATTTGCATAAACTTTAAGTTGGATTTTCTTGGCCAAATTCACTTTAATTTTGAAAATTTTAGTGAAACACAAAGGAACTAACCTAGACGTTTGATAAGTCATATACAGTATTCGTGTCCGTGTTGTATCAGATATACAATCACTCGGCTACGCCTCGTGGTTGTATATCTGATACAACACGGCCACTCATACTGTATATATTACATATACCAATAAATACACTTTATCCATGATGAAATAAAACAAATTTACTATCATTGATATGGCTATTAAACTATTTATATACTTAATATACAAAAATGAGTTAAAGTTGGGAGAAAGTACACTGGGTTAAAATTAGTAAAGTTATTGCTGGATAAGCCTGTAGATCCGATTTTGTTCAAATGCTGATCACCATGAGCAGTAAACCAGAAATAAAGATATTGAAAGCTTACAATATTCAGCTGATAAACATTCTGCATGAGACAGGGAATGACGACACGTGAAAAACAGCAATTGAATGGGATTGAGAACTGTGCAATTTTCATGCCATATCAAAGGCACACCTTTATAAAGCCATTAAGGGACCATTCATTTTTTATTAGGGATGGGGTGGTGTGGGGGGGGGGGGGGGGGGGGGGAAGCAGCTTCATTGTTTCATTTTAGTTTTACATTCTGTTTATTGCAAAAGTGCTTTGTGACTGGGAGTGTTTGTTTGGTCCCCTCTTGAGTGTAATTCTTTTAATGATCTCCCCCCCCCCCTAAATATTAGACTTTATAACAAACCCAAACTTCATAACAGACCTCTTTATATTAGCTTGGGTGTAATGTTTTCCCATTTCAGACCACATGTCATTCCCTAGAGTATAATTCCTTTGTATAAATGTTGAGCATGAAAAAACACATACATATGGATACAACTCAAGCAAGGAATCTTATTCTCAAGAGAATGGCACGTGGTCTGAAATGGTAAAACATTATGCCCCAGCTATAGAGACATACTTCGTTCAAACGACCTTAAATCTAAATTCGCATTCTTGCACTATGGAAATTAATGCATAACGTTGAACATATATTAAAACACTAAGCGGATGTATTGGTACTGGAGATGAAAACTGAATTTATATACATATAGTTTCTCTTTCTTCTTGTTCTCTTTCTTCTTCATATCTCAATTTATTTACAGTGGTTGTCCAGTTGGTGGGGGGTTGCTGACACTTTTGTTTTGTTGTGATGCAGTCAGATTTTGTTGTTGTTGCTGCTGCTGTTGTTGATGTAATGCTAAAGCTTGTGCTTGTTGAAGCTGCATTAGTTCTTCTTGTTCAGCCTATGATTTAACAATCAAGCACAAATGAAAGAAAATCAAATTGTGCAGCAGTTGATATTTTGGTATGATCAGTCACAATGAATACAGGCAAGTAATCAGGGAAACAAAAGAGCAATAGAGGCTTTGCACCATCACGCGATGGCTGCCATGTGAGAAGGCAGGAACAATAATTGAATCTGGTCTAATCTGAATTACAAAAAGATTTTTAGTTTCCAGGGGAAAAGACTATTGTTGTACCTCCTGTCATCATGGCTGCCATCTTGTTTATATGTTTTTATTTTTTGTTTGCATCTCATCAGCCAAAGACTCTTTAGAATTATTACAAATAAGCCATTAGAAATGTGATCAACAAGACTAAAGTATTTTTGTGATAATCCTGAGTCCATATGTAATACTAATATATGTACTTATATTTACTGCACTAGAGTGCACGCACTAAAACAGTGAACATTAAATAGTACTAATTAGTACTATTTCATACACAATCCTTTGTTTCCTATTGTTTAATTATCACTATATAGTGCTAAAAATTAGTATTTGTTTCACGGATTTAGTGTGAGGCCTCTAATATTGACTGTATCTATTTAACATAACTTGTCAAAAAATCTTAAATACATACCTGGGCCTGCTGCATTCTAGCCTGCTGGAAAAGTTCCTGTTGTTGTCTCAGTAGTTCTTCTTCAGGTATTCCCTAATTTAATTACTCAGATGTGAGCATTTACATGGTCAAACAAACAAACTAATGTAGCTGTAAAAATCCATTAATTTATATTCAATTCACATATGTAATTAAATCATCAATGGTATCATCCATGTTCAAATAACTTACTAGATGTTCCAGCTTTGTGCTAGCTCTCCTCTTATTCTATGAGGGAAATGCAAAAGGATAAAGGTTAGAATAAGTTAGAACAATTAGTTTATAAAATAATCTGTAGTTAGGACTTACTGCTGCTTGTGTTTTGCAATCTGCTAAAACGGATTTGACTTCCTCAATGTAACTTTGAAATCCAAGTGCCTGTATAAAGAAATAATAGCACAAGTGTTAAAATGTTATCCCATACGATGTGAAAAATTAGCCATTCAGTGGGGCTGTTTTAAGGGGACAGGCATCCCAGCCACTTTTTAGACAAATTTGATAGGAAATATAGGCTGTGCAAGTTCTAAATATAGGAAAATATAGGATTTTTTTTCCAAAAATATAAGCACTTTATAGGAGCTAAGATAGCTTTTCGGTGGCGTAACAAGGGATCGGCCATAAAAAAAAAACAGAACCAAAAAAACAAAAAAAGAAAAAAAAGGGGGGGGGGGGGCATTTTATTTCCTTCGCCAAATATGCTAAACAGTGTAAAATATAAATGTATCAATCAGCAGTCGTTCTATTTATAGGAAATATAGGAGGTTTCTTTAAATATAGGCTCTTTATAGGATCCTATACAAATTATAGGAAATATAGGAAATATAGGAGGTCTAGGATGCCTGAGGGGACGAAATAGATGTGAAATGTCATGTCCCGTAAAACAGTCCCAAAATGCAAATGAAATGCCAACTCCACCAAGTTTTTTCCTAAGCCTCTGAATTGCTAGTAGATGGTAAAAGTATGTCTGGGTTGTTAGTGCATGAGTAAAAATAACAGATGGTCAATGGCTGGACATGATGACCAGCCACATGGAGGAGATCGTGATCTGCAGTCAATGTGACTGGTCGGCCAGCCAAGTGTCTGTTGACTTGCCACTATTATTAGTCTTTGGTGATAAAGAGAATATTCTTTTCTTATTCAAGCAGTGAGCGCCAAAAACTGTTTTCTTGAAGAAAGGCTGTTGTACAAGGCTAAAATCTTGTTTTTCAGAAAGTTTAACTTCTTTGGAAGTGGAGATGACTGATGAAAGTGGAATCAAAGTGTTAACCCAAAGCAAAACTTTTATTCGAAAATGAGGTTTAGGCCTTCATTTGCTTATTTCCCATGTATTTTCTATAAAACAGCCTGTACAAAGCAACATTCTAGCACAAATGCAGCAAAACACCTTTGTACAATTGAAAATACCGCTTAAAACGGGCATTTTATCATGGTACATCAGTTTCTAACTGTTTAAAAAAGATTTTGAGTTTTAACTCAAAACGAAAATTGGGAAAGTCTAGTTTTTGGCACTTTTTGCCATTATTGCTCATTATTGAAAAAAAATTCCTCTTAATTAATAACAATGATTTTCAGAGAAAATTACATTGTATGGGCCATTTAAAGTTAACATTTGGCTAGAATAATTGTTATTTTGTATTGAGTGTGGTATTACAGTTCAAGCATATTAATTACATGGTCATAATTTACCTACCTCAAGTGCAAGAAGAACATGATCAGGAGATATTGTTTTCTTGGTTTGACGACCACAAACATCATTTGCCTCAGAAGACACAAGATGTATAAATTCTATTACAGGGGAAAAATACATAGCAAAGTTACTCAAATAGATGCTTAGTTAAGAAAAGTTTTACAGGACATTTTGGTGGCAATGCATTATTGCATGTGCTGCATTTGTATAGGAAAGGCGAGTGCAATTACAAGAACTTTCAAAACATTACTTGTGTCTATTAATTTCCAAATGGTAATCAAGATCATGCAGTTTTTCGTTTATAGTTCACTCAACAAAATTTCAGTAAAAAATACGAAGCGATGCCGTTCATCTTTGTCTATTTGGCAGCCGATTTTCAGTCCATCGTGCAACTGAAATGCACAAAAAAGATTAGTTCTCATTAGTTTTTACGGCTTTTTTTTGCCGCTGTTGAGATTGTTTTGGCCATGTTTCCATAGCGACTTAATTCAGTAATCCTACGGAGTACAATTAACGCTATAGTTGTACTCCTCTTGACCAATCAGAGTCGAGTAATTTTGTTGAGTGTACTATAATAATAGTAATATTTCACAGTATTTATTTACCTGTACAACAGTCAAGAATCAGCTCTCTGGCATCATTGGAGACTCTCATATTTGGTATCAACTCCTTGATCATTTTATTAACAGCAGCTGTAAAACAGCAAGAACAAAGCATCCACAAGAAACCGATGTAGAATTTATTTTAATTGTAAAGCCTAGCTATTTTAATATAATAGTCCCTTTCACAGTTCTCTGTGCTATTTTGAGAGGAAGCTGTGCCTTTGCAACAAAAAATACACTACAGACGTATTTCACTAATAATGTTTACCACAAATTAATGGAGTAAATAATTGATTTCAAAACATTTTCGTTACAAACCACGAAAATGTTACATTAATAATATTTAATACATCAAAATTATTTTGAAATTAAAAGGACAAACTAAATGAAAAGGACAAAATAGTAATGGTATGATGAATGCTTTCTGTCTGAAATCCATAACATTTAATAGCAGATATCGGAGTTACACTCTATTACCTTCAAACAATTGTTACATTTGGGTCAGTTTCTATACATTTGATACCAATCTTTATTGAGGGAAGCTCTTTAACAAAAGTGATTTTCAAAAATGGCCTAAAAATTTCAAAGATGCCCTGTATTGACCCAAATGCCTCCACTTGAAACAATTGTTTGAAGGCAACAGAGTGTACTCCGATGTCTGCTATTTTCAAAAGATCTGCCAGCGAAAACTACTCTCCATTCGTAAACATCATTTTGTTAAAGTATCTGTAAGTAGGGCTTAAAACTCATTAATTATGCAACTAATATAATGTAATTCACATGTTAGAGTGCTCACACTAAATCCGTGAAACAAATACTAATTTTTAGCACTAAGTAGTGATAATTAAACAATAGAAAACAAAGGATTCTGTATGAAATAGTACTAATTAGTACTATTTAATGTTCACAGTTTTAGTGCGTGCACTCTAACATCTTTTTTATATCGGTCTCCATAATATTAGCCCGATATGAAAAAATATGTTAAAACTTAAGCTAACAAGAAACTAGAGGCCTAGCTAACATCTTTAAACTACGTACTGCAGAAGGCGTAAAGTTCCTAGCAGAATGTTTGACTAAGGTGTATAAAATCAAAGTCTAAAGAATCTAGACGTTATATGATTTTTAAAAGATAAGACTACGTTAGAAGCGAGAAACAGGATAGGGATGAAATATTAAGGGTATGAAACCACATTTACTCACATCCAAGATTATAATAGATGTACTAAATGCGCTCATTACGATAATCGGGTGTTATGAAGTTAAAATAATTGCACTTACCTCTCGGTAAAGTCACATCATCATCCACTCCCTCCGCCATCTTGAAACAAAAACACTCTCTATCCTGTACCAGGCTTTCTTCGAGTTGGCTTACACAGGAAGCCCAATTTATTCAAGCTCGTGGGTTTTCAATAGCTGCCATGTTGGATAAACAGTATAAGAAAGTTGACCCGTGTTGTTCGATATTTGGATCCATTCGATTTTCACCCTTGTTATTCGATGGTTGGATCCATTCGATTTTGATCCGTATTCTTTGCTATATTCAACCATTCGATTTTGAACCATGTTTTTCCATAATTGCGTCTATTCGATTTTGACCCGCGTAATTCGATCATTGGATCCATTCGATTTTGACCCGTGTTATTCGATGATTGGATGCATTCGATTTTGACCCGCGTTAATCGCTATAATCAACCATTCGATTTTGATCCGTGTTATTCCCTATACTCAACCATTCCATTTTGACCCGTGTTATTCGATAACTGGATCCATTCGATTTTGACCCGTGTTATTCGATAATTGGATCCATTCGATTTTGACCCGTGTTATTCGATAGTTGGGTCCATTCGATTTTGACCCGTGTTATTCGATAATTAGATCCATTCGATTTTGACCCGTGTTATTCGATAACTGGATCCATTCGGTTTTGAACCGTGTTATTCGATAATTGGATCCATTCGATTTTGACCCGTGTTATTCGATAATTGGATCCATTCGATTTTGACCCGTGTTATTCGATAATTGGATCCATTCGATATTGACCCGTGTTATTCGATAATTGGATCCATTCGATTTTGACCCGTGTTATTCGATAATTGGATCCATTCGATTTTGACCCGTGTTATTCGATAATTGGATCCATTCGATTTTGACCCGTGTTATTCGATAATTGGATCCATTCGATTTTCACCCGTGTTATTCCATAGTTGGGTCCATTCGATTTTGACCCGTGTTATTCGATAGTTGGGTCCATTCGATTTTCACCCGTGTTATTCGATAGTTGGGTCCATTCGATTTTGACCCGTGTTACTCGATAATTAGATCCATTCGATTTTGACCCGTGTTATTCGATAATTGGATCCATTCGATTTTGACCCGTGTTATTCGATAACTGGATCCATTCGATTTTGACCCGTGTTATTCGATAATTGGATCCATTCGATTTTGACCCGTGTTATTCGATAATTGAATCCATTCGATTTTGACCCGTGTTATTCGATAGTTGGGTCCATTCGATTTTGACCCGTGTTATTCGATAATTGGATCCATTCGATTTTGACCCGTGTTATTCGATAATTGGGTCCATTCGATTTTCACCCGTGTTATTCGATAGTTGGGTCCATTCGATTTTGACCCGTGTTATTCAATAATTGGATCCATTCGATTTTGACCCGTGTTATTCGATAGTTGGGTCCATTCGATTTTGACCCGTGTTATTCGATAATTGGATCCATTCGATTTTGACCCGTGTTATTCGATAATTGGATCCATTCGATTTTGACCCGTGTTATTCGATAGTTGGGTCCATTCGATTTTGACCCGTGTTATTCGATAATTGGATCCATTCGATTTTGACCCGTGTTATTCGATAGTTGGGTCCATTCGATTTTCACCCGTGTTATTCGATAGTTGGGTCCATTCGATTTTGACCCGTGTTATTCAATAATTGGATCCATTCGATTTTGACCCGTGTTATTCGATAATTGGGTCCATTCGATTTTGACCCGTGTTATTCGATAGTTGGGTCCATTCGATTTTGACCCGTGTTATTCGATAATTGGGTACATTCGATTTTCACCCGTGTTATTCGATAATTGCATCCATTCCATTTTGACCCGTGTTATTCGATAATTGGATCCATTCGATTTTGACCCGTGTTATTCGATAATTGGATCCATTCGATTTTGACCCGTGTTATTCGATAATTGGATCCATTCGATTTTGACCCGTGTTATTCCATAGTTGGGTCCATTCGATTTTGACCCGTGTTATTCGATAATTGGATCCATTCGATTTTCACCCGTGTTATTCGATAGTTGGGTCCATTCGATTTTGACCCGTGTTACTCGATAATTGGATCCATTCGATTTTGACCCGTGTTATTCGATAATTGGATCCATTCGATTTTGACCCGTGTAATTCGCTATACTCTACCATTGAGGTTTTTTTTTTGGTTCGCTTTTTTGTTAAGTTTTTTTTTTTTTTTTTTTTTGTCATGTCGACCAACAGGTGTCACGTTCTTTGACGTTTCATTCACTAGGGCAATCAGAAATATGGTTTGAAAAAGTTGTGAAAGAATGCCAAAGAAAGCCGGTAAGTTTTTACACAGTTAAGTAGAGAGGGAACTGCATGGTTTTTAATCTAGTTATGATAAATACTTTAATTATAGATCATATAATAAAAAATAGATACTAAGAGTGAAGCAAGTTGTTGTTTTAGAAATAATACTCAAGGGAGCCGACACGTGATTTGAAATGGGAAGAGTGAGAGCATCATCCATGATGAGAGACAGACTGACAGGATAAACATGAATTCCAAGGAAAAAACCATTTGTTTTGAAAACCGCCTGACTTAACCGTGAGTGCATTCGTTTATTTACTTCTTATTCAGTATTGGCATTTCGTTTTTAGATTTTTAGTCAGCTGCCAATCTCATACCCAGAGTCTTCCTGGTCCTTCCTGTCGTCAGTACATGACTGGGACAGCGCCACGCTGACGATAGGAAGGCGCCTGGAGTACTCTGGGTACTAGATTTGTCAGCTGCTGTATAGAAACTTCACTATCTACGGAGACAAAGCTTTCGATGCATGTATAATGATAATCACGGTAACTTACCACACGTGCTATGTGCATGTACTATCGGAATTAGGTTCGGTATAAAACTGACAAACTTTATTTTCCTCTTTCCTGTCTCCCGCACTAGTCCCTTCGCTTCGATATGAAACCCGGCAATGAGAACTGGCTGTGAACTATTAAGCCCGGCAATTTAATTAATTTAAACCAAGACCGCTAAATATTTTTTTTTAAACTTGCGAACCTTAAAAAAAATAACAAGTCCAAGATAAAGATCTTTTTTTACTTTTTCTTCATTCCTTCTAGTTTCTTTTTTTACTTTTTCTTTCTTTTCTCTTTACATTTTTATTTTGAAAATTTCTCATATTTTCTGGAACATTCTTTCGCCCGCGCGCTAACAACGTCATCATGACATCACAAACGAATGACAACAGTGTCATAAGCGAGTTACCAAGGCAAAAATGTTCATTTTCTTCAAGATGTGAACGGCTCAACATCCATCTATGTCTCGTCTGGGGCTTGCTGTGTTAATGTTGGTTTGTGTCTTCAATGGAGTCATCGATTGCTACAAGCTTGCTGACGTTCCTCTTTACAGGAAAGATACACCTTGTAAGCACTACGAAAAATCCGTTGCGTTTGTTTGTTTTATGTGACGCTTTATTCGCGAGCGTATGCGAAACTAGACCTTCAATTCCATATTTTCCAGTTTTAAACATCATATGAACTAGAGAAGTAAAACCCGTGATTCAAGAAGCATGGACGTTCATATTTCCACAAGCGACGGCGTGGCCGAGAAAGGAAACTGGAGAGAAGAGTCAACTAAAACCTCGAAACATTTTGACGCTAAAATTTCGAAAAACGCTAACTTCATCAAAGCAGGTTTTTTGACTCATTGGCCGGAAAAACTACTCTAGTTTGCGGAAGAAATTTTCTGCGCTCTTTTTTTTTTTTTTTTTTTTTTTTTTGGAATCGTGTTTTATAACTTTTTATTCTGTACAGTATTTGTTTCATGATTGCAACTTTTTTTGAGTACACCCGCAACTGGAAGATAGAGAATAGAGAGACTTCATGGATGTCGTTGGAAAATAGACTTCAGTGCACAACAAACCCACCTCTTCGAACAGGGGGGTCCCTATTTAGAGGTTTTACACCATTACATGACTGCAACCATGGTAGATGGCAGGAAAAATACAATCTTTTAACACGAGAAAGAATTTAATTTCCGAGCGAGCAAGGGAATTTTTAATTGTTCTGCCATCCAACCACAGGCAGTACAAACTGTATTATGGGCGCCCGCACGTGATGGTGCAAAGCCTCTTTTTACAATAACTTACAAATTTCTCGCGCGATGATTGTTTTTTTTTTTTTTTTTAATCATCAATAAGGGGAGAGACAGATAAAACTGACGTCAACGCAATTTTTCGTCAATAAGAGGACAGACACATTAAAATCTGATGTCAATTTGTTAAGTAGACTCCTTGCAGCACGTCGGAATGCAGGAGGACATAACAATAGATTTCCAATTCTCATGAGAATGAAATTCTTTTGCTTTGTGCTCAAACCAAGGGGTCTATATATCGTCATCAAAATTTAACTGGATATAATCATTTGGATTCCAGATTGCATGAAGTCATTTCGCAAGACTGGCGACCTAAGACACAAAGAAGTTTGGCTTGAGGTTCCTAAAGAAACTGAAGACATTAGGTCTTATGACTGGATCCTCCTGACCGACCCAAAGACCAAGAAACTTCAACGAGATGATTACCTCATGGAAAAAGTCGATGTCAACCTGGAGTACTGTCATCCAGGGTTTAACATGACCGCTATTCAGATGGACTTAGGTTAGTTGATTGACTGAATGAAAAATGAGAAAATGGATAAATGAAGAATGATAAATTAGTAGTAGCTTAATCATTTGATTCAGGGTTAGATAACAAATATATAACTAATAAAGAAGTGAAGGAGATAAAATAAAATAAAGAAAAAAAAAAAGAAAGAAAAAAAAAGAGAATTAATCCCCGTACGCCATCGGGCACTTTTGATGCTATTTTCTTAATAGGCATTGATGTTATTCTTAGGCCTAGGGCAAACGTCGAACTTTCCATGCACCGAACTTAATTACATCAAAGAATGCCGCCTCATTATCACCTGATATCCATTGTTTTTAATGAGTTCGGTACATGGAAAGTTCGACGTTTGCCCTAGGCCTTAGAATCATCCATTTGATCGTTTGTTTTTCTTCACGCGCTCTAGGCTGTTTGCTCTGGTTTTTTTTTGTGTGTGTTTTTTAGCAAACTCCGTAGAGCGCACGCACCATACGCGTGCAAATAAAAATGGCAAACATGATTCTAAAAATAGCATCAAACGTTATTTATGATGGTTATAAGCATGAATACTGACAGATTTTCCTTCTCTTAGTTTATTTTTTCTTGATAAAATGGATAATTTAAGAACATGTACAAATACGTTTTCCATATTTCCCCCCCTCAAACTTCGCATGGTAAAATTAGATTATAATAGAGGTTCGATGAGGAAATAAAAAATGGTGGTCACCAATGTTTTTTTCGACATATAGCCGCTCGAAATCTTTTTCGCAAGGCCAACGTCATATGCGCAAATCCGATGCGCACAAACATTGCCCGCGAACGTCCTTAATGAAAAAAGAAAAAGTGAATGCTTTAAAGGTAAAATAAAGACTAGATAACGAAGATGGATTCAAAGACGAGGGACAAAATATAGTTGAAGGTGTCGGTGGTAGTCTAATTCGGGCAAGGGATTCAATCGCGCAACTTATCACTATGTGCGTAAGACCCCATGTTGCCACTTTGCTTGTCGTAGATATCACTGCGCGAAGATTAATAATATTTTTTAGTTGACAACGATAACAACAAATGTTCGTTGCGCGTACTACCAGGCTATTAAAAAGTGCGTAAAAGTAATAGGCTTTGAAAGTTTCATTCTTGGATTGATTCTAGGTACAGCAAAACGCATTGTTGGTGTTGTCGTGCTGGGAGAGAACAAGATCGATATAGACTCTGAACCAGATAAGACTGTACAACCTGGAGGGCTTTGGGCGCACTTCGTCTCTCATTACACTGTAGAACACAGTCCCGATGGCAGAATATGGGCCGAGATCCTTGATGAGCGTGGAAGACCAAGGGTAACAAATATATTGTCACATACTACCTCTGCTCATAATACCTTATCATTGAGGACTATACAATCACGCACTACCACTACAATCACATTATTATTAAGAAATATAATATTACGCACTACCACTACAATCACACTATTATTAAGGAATATATTATCACGCACTACCACTACAATCACATCATTAAGGAATATAATATTACGCACTACCACTACAATCACATTATCATTAAGGAATATATTATCACGCACTACCACTACAATCACATTATCATTAAGGAATATAATATTACGCACTACCAATACAATCACATTATCATTAAGGAATATAATATTACGCACTACCAATACAATCACATTATCATTAAGGAATATGATATTACGCACTACCAATACAATCACATTATCATTAAGGAATATGATATTACGCACTACCGATACAATCACTCTTCACAACACACGACACTCATGATTTTTACTGCGGGAGGAAATTAAAACCGGAGAACCCGGAAAAAAAAGAGAACCCGGAAAAAAAGAGAACAGCACATCAAACAAACTCAACTCACATATGGATGCATAGTTCAGTCATGGATCGAACACTCGACCCAAGGCATGAACTGCACAGCGGCGCGAGGAACTAGCGCTGTAGCAGTGAATTTGCCACCCATGCCACCTCATAACATTAAGAAATTACTACAGGTGGCGCGCGCGCTGCTGCACTCGTTTCTCATCTCTGAGGTCTCGGTTGCGATCGTATGATATGAGTAGACTCCTTTGATTCAAGGGTTTTTCTCCGGGTTCTAAGGTAGTAAGTCAGTTTTCTTCAATTCTTTATACACAGCACTTTAAGGTAACTCAACAATACGAAGAAGCAGCCATAACAATCAACCGCGAACACGGTCTCCCAAGAGCCCATCTACAAACCTTTGAGCCAAACATCCACGCTCGTTTTATTCGATTGAATGTCAAGGCTTTCGTTAGAAGAGCTTGTGTACCACATGTTGACGTGTTCGGCTGTGAATCAGGTATTTAGTATTATTAATTTATTTATAATTACCCTGCTAGCAAAGTCTGGACCTTGTTGAAGTTTCTTGGCAGAGAAAAGAATCGCCAACAAGGGAGACACTGCTAGCAGGGAATATTTATTTAAAAAATGTAGCAATAAAAGTGTGCTTACTAGTCTTAATCCCAATGCAAATCATTTTACATTCATTAGATCAAGCGAAGAATAACGTTCAGAGAATTGAAGAGCCCAACAGAAAGCTTAACGATGGTGAGTGAAATTTCTCACACATGAATAGGTCATTTGCAATAATATGTCATGTGACCTATCCTATTACTGAGAGCGAGTAGTTGTGTTCTAATGAGCATCAGAAATGATAAGGGCTCTTTCATATTAGCGATGCTTCAGAACTGAATATGTACCTAAGGAGAAATGGCAATAAAAATAAAATTGAATATTTATAAGAATTTATATGGAAATTTGGCTTGAACAGCAAGCACAACTTCTTGTTTCAAGGAAGTAGGGACACGTGACCTGTTGGTGCAAATGACCTATTACGACATATAATTTTTTGAAAAAAACTTCCTTGACTCGTGAAAGTAGCGTCGAAACAAGCGTTGACTCGTTTCATGATCAAATTGGAAGTAGAAGCTGATTGCAGAGTCCATTGAGCCAGCACATTACATAACATTAGAGAACCAACGAAGGGTCCCAGAATTGAAGACATGACTACAGCGGTGAGGCGTGCCTTGGGGGGAGGGGAGGGGGAGAAATAGCCCTCACATTCTTGGCTTCAAATTCTACCTTAGCTGGAAAACTTTTTTAAGGGTCTTTGGCGCTTGAGGGTCGCACATATGAAGAACCACTGACTGTGAACGTACTGCACTCAGAACATAGAGTATGTTATATATTCTATTATGTAAACACTAACTTTTTTGCAGACGAGTGTAGTTTTATAAACCCGCTTGGTATGGAGTCGGGCGAGATCAAGGACTATCAGATTGAAGCGTCTTCGGTAAGAGCTGCCGTTATAATGTCATTGTCAATATTGATAGGGGAGGGTACAGAAACTCAAATTAACATAAGCTGAAGGCGAAATTATTCTTTCCGTTTTATTTGGAGCAATAGAAGCCTTCAGCATCAGGTTTATCGCTAAACACTAACCCCTAGGAATCTGGCCCAGAAATACGCCTGTAAACAAGGAAAAATACTCAGCATCAATGAAATTAGATATGACCACTACCCTTATCAGGCAAGACTCACTAATTCCTCCCCTGTTTTTATTGACACAGTATCTCAAACCAGCAAGATGAGGAACCTCACTACCCTTATCGAGCAAGATGGAGTCACCTGAACAATAAACTCTGGTGCGCAGATACTAATAGTGATAAAAGACCCTGGATAATGGTTCGATTGTCGTCTTGGCCGAAATATGTCTCAAACATCAAGTATGAGAAGATTACCGTATCACACGACATGAATATTGAAGTGAGCGTGAATGGAAGGGATTGGGCTACTTTTAAGGTTTGTTAAAATGTCTTTCATCTTAATTAGAATTATATACCCTTATTTCAATAAAGTTAGTCACCAGAAAAGCTACAAAGCTGAGACCGACAAGGATTATGGGTAGATGCATTTTACATGTTTCAACCGCTTGATGACTGTTGATGGACTGGAGATCTTCTATCTTCTACCAGTTACAAGTTAACCTCCTCTGAGCATTTTCAACTGCTGCAGTTTTTGTAAAAAGCTTTACTTGTTGGATATAAAATATTTCCCATGATTCTCAGCGATCACATTCTTTTTTGGTGACTAACTTTATTGAAATAAGTATATTTATTTCAATGAAATTAACGAGTGAATTCTTCTAGGGCCTTGAAAAACTTCTTAAATAAATAAAAAAATTTTACACCAACTCCTAAAAAATCCTTGAAATTTCCATCACCATTAGATTAAGTATTAGACAAATAAAATCAAAAATAACAGTGTTTTATCTACCAACACTTAGTAAGACGCTTGTTCTAAGGTAAAACTTTTTCATTATTTCTGACATAAAGGGTTCTTGAATTTTTCAACTCATACCCTAGAAAACCCATGGAATTTTATGAGCTCGTAGTATTACGAGCTCTGCCTTTCATATCTTATAAATAAAGCTTTTGATACAAACTGCAGCTTGTGGATACTCGCAGGAGGTGAAGCTAAATGTAACTGGTAAAAAAATTCCCAAAATGCATTGTAATGCCAACACGACTCAGTTTTTTCTCCTCAGTTATCTTGGGAATATCTAATATATCTTTGTTTCTGTTATTGTTTTAGTATAGTCCAAAGTATCTGTACGCATTATGCTGCGGCGAAGACGTGTTTACCGTTTACTGGTGCATCCCACCCGTCAAAGCACGTTATGTACGGTTTGTTTTTACAAGATCCAAGTCAACTGGTCCTTACAAAGCATGCTTAAAGTTTGAGGTTTACGGCTGTTCTGGTAAGCAAATCATTAATTCATAAATATAATAAATGAAAATGATAAAAATAGGTTAAAACCGCGTAGACAAAAAAACCCCGAAACATCAGTTATATATACTCCAATTTAGAACAATGTCAAACGTAGAACTTTACATGAGCCGAACCTAATGACTTCAAAGAAGATCGCCTTGTTATCCATTGTTTCGCTCATGTGAAGTTCGACGTTTGACCTGAGCCAAAGAATCTCGTTTACGACAAACGTGAAATGTCAGTTGACCAGTGAAAAAATCTTTTAAAATAGTAAAAAGGAATCACCAAAAAAATTACCAATAAAGATAAGAAAAGAATATTAGTTTTTGGTGAGAAGGTTTGCGAAAGGTAAAGTGAAATACAACTAGAAAAACGATGAAAAGGTGGTCATGTTTTTTCCGCTAGCTCGCGGGAAGAAAAAATACCAATCTTAATAGCCCACTTCCGGAACATGCTTCGCTCGTCACGCATAAAAGTTTCAATACGATGCTTTGTGCAAAATGCTCAGTGGTTCGTGAAAGGAGAAAAGAATAAATATAAATTCACCCAAGAACAGATGTTGTAGGTCGCAAAGGAGGACAAACTATTTTTGAAAGACAGTATCTCGCATGAGGTACATGAATAACAACAGGTTTGTAACTTTCAATGAGAATGCCGAATAGCTAGATTTTCTAAATGCATTTTTATTCAAGTTGCGCTCTTATCATAATTTTAATCTTATCACATTGTCTCCCACTCTATCCAATAACTTTATGATTTTATAATATTTTCATAATTTATAGTTTCTTAATCTTTTTTATAATTGTAATTTTTTTTCTTTTCTACCAGAGATTTCATTGTTATTAGTTAGTGGGGGCTGCCGTATATGAGGATTTAGTTCTTCCCTGGCAGCACCCTTTTTGCAACTTTTTTCTAATAATTATTATTTGTTTGCAAATAGGGTTATTATAAATAAATAAATTGCACACTTCGCGGATATACTGGTATCTCGCATTGAGTATAGTTAACGCATTGAATTAGTGAGTGTCTACCATTTTATATCGTTGATAATAATAAAGATATAAACTTAGCGAGTGGAGCTTGCTCCAAGTCTGTCAATTTTCCAGCTGGCATTTTCACGCAGCCTTGAGAAAAGATCAGACTTGGGTGTCATTATGAAAAACAGACAAAAGACATCACACTTACCACCATTGAGTAAGCAATCATCTGTCTGTTGATTCTGTGCCCGTCATATTAAAACAACAAGCTAGCCACAATAAGAAAAGACTTGTGTGATAAAGAGACAAACTAGAACAAGAACAAGCTAGCCACAATAAGAAAAAAACTTGTGAAATAAAGAGACAAACTAGAACAAGAACAAGCTAGCCACAATAAGAAAAAAACTTGTGAAATAAAGAGACAAACTAGAACAAGAACAAGCTAGCCACAATAAGAAAAGACTTGTGTAATAAAGAGACAAACTGAATGAACTAAAAAAGGAAACTCTCCTGGAGGGTTCGTTAAATAAACAGAGAAAGACGAGAAACAATTCATAAAAATCTTTTAAAAAAGTTGAGTTAATAATGCGCGTCTACTATAGAGAGACCATCGCATCTTAATTCAAAAACTTTACTAACTGCCTCGTTAATTCCTTCGTTGCAAGTGATTCTAATGCTCTTTTCGGCATCTTTAGGGACGCTAATTTCAACCAATCAATTCCATGACAATATCAGTTCAAAACGCCCCGCGAATAATTTGAAAGAACGATGTGTCTGATATATTTCTTAGTGACGAAGAAAACTGAAAACTTTCAAGGATCTAGCATATAGTTCGTATTCAAGTGCCGACGCTTCCTTGCCATCTGCGAGCAACTGAGAAGGCGATAAGGTAGACATACCTTGTTTCAAAATGAATAATTCTTCATCCGTGAATGCTACAGGACGTTTCCAAGAAGATAGCAATTATTTTCTACCGATAAAAGACTGGTCGAGAGGGTTGTTAGCAGTCGTCATCTCATACTTAATTATTGTTGCCATCTGTACCATCATTGGGAATACTGTGGCTATCATGGCGCTGTCTTTCATTAGAATAAGCAGGAATAACCCCACGAATAACCAGTTTCTGTGTAGTTTATGCGTAGCAGATTTACTGGTTGGTATTCTGATTGTTCCTTCTGCGATAGATGCGGTCATACAAGGACAATGGCGAGCAGGAACCTTCTGGGAATTCGTTAATGGATTTGGGAACTTTTTCTTTTGCATTTCATCGATAATACACCTTGCGCTACTGTCATTTGATCGCTACATCGCTGTTTATTACCCACTCAAGTATCACAGAAAAATGAGTTCCAAACGAATCGTAATGATGACCATTTGCGCTTGGGTTTATAGCTGCTTTTGGTCTTTAGTTCCTGGACTTACCGACATTACGTCATACGAATGCTTTATTCCCTATCTTGAGAAATGCCGTGAGAAACACTGGTCCAGCAGCTGGCTTCACGTCGCCTTTACTATCGGAGTTATATTCCTTACTTATGGATTAGCAATGTTCGCCATGGTATACATGAATATTCGCTTATGCAGAGCTGTACTCGACCAGAAATCAGAGCACCAAAATACCATTGTACTTGGACATTTTGTGGTGAAACACCAATCAACCGCTGCGTTACAAGTCCCACCTATTATAGATCTAGAGTCATCTACTATAGAGTCATCTATAGAGCCCTCCACATCATCTAAACAGTCAAATTCCACGCCATTGCCAACTTCTAAAGTCAAGGGAATAACGCTTTTGTTAGTAATGGTATCTGCTTTCTTCATCACTTGGACTCCGTATTGTATCTGCCTGTTTATGGAAATTATTTCTGGCGAAAAAATGAAGAACAGTGCTACCTTGATATCCATGTTCATTGGGTTGGGAAACAGCGCAGTTAATCCTATAGTGTACTGTATTAAGTATAGAAGATTCAGATTGGCTTTACTAGGCCTGTTTTCAAAGAGATGCAAGGTTAATATCGCCCCTGTGTCATGACTTATGTACTAAGTATACTGTCTAATAATGTTTTCAATCCCTGATATTAAATTTTCACTTTGCGTTTCTTTTCTGACGCAATAATAAATTCCCGTAATGATTTTGTATTGCTAAACCTCGAAGTTAGAATTGAATGAATGTAATAAGACCTTTTTTTTTGACATTTGTTTTTCAGATGGCTCGTGAGAACAAAGCTCTAAGTAAAAATCGAAAATTCGATATTCTAGGGAAAACGTTATTTAGTTTTAGAACTCTCATCTTTTTATTTCTTTCTATGCAATTCTGATTCCCAGAGAAAGGTTCTCTTGCTCCGGTTCGTCTAATTTTTAAACTCAGTCTTTGAGAAAAGAATTGTGTCATTATGGACAGACATAAGATGGACTAAAAATAGAAACTCTCCTTGAATGCATGTTAAATAAACAGAGAAAAACAAAAAGACAATTCTACTATGAAAAGGCCACCGCATCTTAATTTAGAAACCTTGCTAACTGCCTCGTTAATTCCTTTGTTGCAAGTGATTCTCATGCTCATTATGAACAGACAAAAGATGGACTAAAAATAGAAGCTCTCCTTGAAGGCTTATTAAACATAAAAAGACAAACGAAAAAATCAATGTCTTAAAGATTAATAACAAAGTGCGTCTACTATGAATGGGTACAGCATCTTCATTTAAAGACTTTACTAACTGCCTAATTAGTTTCTTTATTGCTAGTGATTCAAATGCTCTTTTCGGCCTCGTCAGAGAAGCTGATTTGAACCAATCAATCCCATGAAAATATAAGTTCAAAACGCCCCGCGAATAATTTGAAAAAACGATGTGTCTGAAATGTTTCTTCGCGATGAAGAAAACTGAAGACTTTTGAGTATTTAGCCTATAGTTCGCATTCAAGTGCCGACGCTTCCTTGCCACCTGCGAGCAACTGAGAAGGCTATAAGGTAGAAATACCTTGCTTCAAAATGAATAATATAAGAGTTACAATAATTAAAAATGCGCGCGAACAATTTGAAAGTCTAACAGTACGGTGCATCTAAATATTTCTGCAAAAGTTTTAACTTCTAAATTATTGCGCAATAAAAATATTTTACCTAAGTCTCTATTAGCGTTAATAAACTAGAAAAATATGATAAAAATCGTTTGAATAAATCAGAAAAGGAAGAGGGAAAGGCTGTATAATTCTATGAAATAAGAACGTATCTGTATCAACTTGAGCAGAATTTGTTTTTGTTTTTTTTTTCCCCCATTGATTCGAGGGTTTTTTCTCCAGATTCCCCTTTTTTTCTCCATTCAGAAACCCAACACGCTCATTTCCACCTTAGTTGGATCGATTGGATTCTGACCATGTCTCAGGATTCGTTTGCTATTCTGGATTTTATAAGGGCCATCGCTCTAAAATGCACAGATCTAGATGCACAATGTTTGACGTTGTAAGCAAAAACACTGTAAGCAAAAAACGCAAAAGCATCAAAGATACAATCAATTATTGTTTTTTTTTCATGGTCATGAAGCCGAGACCCAATCGATATCGTACGGTCAGGGAATACACCGTCGTGTTAATGCAGGGGTGAGAAGCACTCCTACTCGACCTGACAGGACCAGAGCAAGTATCGTGCTGGAGGGAGACCCATACTGGGCATGGTGTCCCTTGTATAAAGACCCTGTTTTTGTGAGTATCTGGTATTTTAGCTAAGAAATTTTAATCATAGTAACTACTTCGTGGTGTTACGGTTTCCGAGCATTCTGGTTGAATAATAATGATAACAACAACAACAACAACAACAACAGCAACAACAAAAACGACGACAACAATACCAACAACGACAACGACAGCAATAACAATCAATGATAATAATAATAATAACAACAATAACAACAACAAAAACCACAACGACAACAATAACAACAGCAACAATAACGATGATGACGATAATAATAATAATAACGAGGTCGGAATTTAAATTCACCTTTTACTTTGATCTAGATTGAGCTCCCTGTGATTCACAATATCATTATATGGAACATTGTGCCGGAGATTCATTCTTATTTCATTATTTTAGCTGCACTTCGGAGATCCTCGAGTCAAAGAAAGAGTGGAAAAGAATTACAATCTTTACGAAATCGACTTGCTCAAGATCTTCGCCATCAGTAGAATAGTGGTTCAAGGCGATAAAACAAGAGAGGATGGATGCAGGGCTCATACTAGTTCAGTCTCGTTCATGTACTCGCCTGATTCAAAGACGTGGGTCTTGACAAGAGACTATAATGGAAAGGACGACTTTAAATTCAGAACCAGGGTAAGCTCAATTTGACTTGGCTAAGCTGATCGTATTGGGCTATGAGCTCTTTATAACTTATGTTTACACAACATTCGTATTCGATCATACCGCTGTTTTTTTAAGACCACAGACTCATTTGCACAGGCTTAGCCTCGTGTATAAGTCAGCCATTCACAGATACCATTTAAAGTCCGTGGGATTCCAAAACATTGGTATCATTCAACTTATTCAAACTGCACATCTTTACGATTATAATTGACTTTTGCAAATGATTTGCTCTTAAACGAGGCTTAACCTGTACAAAAGAGCCTTCAGTCATAAAACACAGCGGTATTTACCGAATAAAGGTCATGTTTGTGGGCCAGTCCTCATCTACTACATCTATCGTATTCACTTCTGCATAGCTTTTGCTTGCCTAATGCGTCATGCATGTGTATTGTATATCTACTGTATAATTATATCCTGCATGTATACCAGCTGCATGCATATCTGTCTCTTACATACTACTATAATTCTCTCTTATAATATGGCTATAATTAGCTGTTATTCTCCCTGATGCATACCCATTGTTTCTACTGCATACCGCCATGTTGGATTTGAACCCGTCGCGCATGCGCCAACATTTTCATCATATGTCCTGCATTTCTATGGTATAATCTACTGCCTATCTACTTCATCCTTACGTAATGCCGATTATAAGAGTATTTAAGATAACTTATACATATGAGCGACGTTAGATACCATGAGGAGTTAAAGAAAAATAAAGGCGCGCGCGACAAAAAATGTTTTAGTGCATTTTGTATCGATTTGTTTAACTCTTTCATATTACGAAGAAAATTATCTTAGCTTCAAATTAAAAGATATATAATTATTCAATTTTTCCGATTTCATTTTCACCTTTCACTTTTGTCTAAATTGGGCTCCCTGTGCGCAATGCCTACTCTTTCGTCGCTCGCACATGGACTTTCACCTGCATTCTTATAGTATAATCTACTACCTAACACCCTATCTACTACATACTTACGCAATGCCTAGTTTTTCGCTCGCGTATGCCTTAACATTTTCGACTATGTGTCCTGCAACTGCAGCTTGGAGGTATATCAACTGTATGCCTAATGAATACCTTTTGTACTTTTCTACACTACCTGCTGCATAATTGTCTATTTATTGCACCTTTAATGCATTACTATTTCCTGTTACCCCCAGCTTCTACCTGCTGTACAAAGTCCTTGTGGGTATGCAGCCATTGACATCACCCCCACGGCCTTCAGTCGTTACTTTCGGGTCATACCTCAGCAATACTACGTTGAACAGTGTTTAAGAATAGTGCTTGTGGGCTATGAACCTGGTAAGGTCTTTTTTCTTACGTAAAAGTAACTTTTTTTACCAAAATGTGAATAACTAATGAGGTAAAAGTTTGTATGTCCAGTGGCGATTCCAGGATTTAAAAAAAAGGGGGGGGAGGGTTCCAATTTCATTCTACTGACTGGGTAAAGAACATTATTGGCTTCACGAGATCTGACAAAAAGGGGGCTCCATGTAACCCACAGAACTATATATATTTATCATATTATCCATAATTATCCATAAAATACCTATATTTCTCCTTTTCGAAAAACTGATATTTTCACATATGAAAATAACATGTTATTTTCACATGTGAAAATATCGTTTCCATGTGTATTTAAGCTATTAGTTTATAAATAAAAACTTTTTATAATAATAAAACGCTTGTTAAGTTGAGCTGCGCTCACTCGTGAGAGATATATTTTCAATACTCGAAGATAAATTTCGTATCTCCGCGCGCCCATGTAATATCCTCTACATATTTCATAGTCTAACGTTATGGATTTGGCACTAGTTCTATTTGTCTAACAGGATATGATTGAAGTTGGATTTGAATGCATTGGGTTTTTTTAGGAAGCCAGCCGCAGTTCCCTAAAAGACCCAGGAAACCTTCTCCAGGTAAACATGTTTTTCGTGAATGTCTTGGAAACACTTGTATTAAACACTTGTATTAAACACTTGTATTAAACTCCAGTTGAGTGGACCCTTTTGATCAAACTCAAGGTCAACCAGAATCAGAATTGAAAATTCAACATCATATTTTGAATAGCGTTTATTTTCCATGATTCGGTCATGAAATATGAATTCTTCATTCTTCATCTTAATCTTAATTGATGTTAGTTGAACTCATGGCGGAATTCTAGTTGAATCAACACGACAAATCTACATTCTGCTCAGCCTACGCTATAGGAATTCATCTGGATTGTTTGATTCCGCGCGTGCTATTAAGAACGACTGAAGCGGGTATCTGGTTTATTTGATGTTTGTTGTAGCGTGTAAAACATCTCTGGGTATGGAAAGCAACATCATCAAAGACAAGGAAATCACAGCTAGTTCACACCTGAAGCACGACACGAGAACAGAACCACGTCACGCAAGACTAAAACAAAATGGCGGCTGGTGTGTGGACAAAATGACACATTTCAATTCTTACTACGGACTAAATGACTCGCTCGGTAAGCACGATGCGTAGCTAGAGGAGTGTTCTTAACTCTTCTCGAGTGTTTTGTCAGTCCGTCCCAAAATGCTATATAACAGCGCACAGAACAGCAAGCAAGTTTTTACTTTTATGAAATAGAAAAGCTGGTATTTTGAATACGAATAAAGAAATAAAAAACTCGCACCTGTCTGCTCTTATGATAAAGTACGGGCGTCGACCAATGAGAGTGCGCGGTCCTTGCCGTAGTATAAGTAATGGACCGCAAATTGACCTATTACGGCGCGTGAAAGCAGTATATCTTACCACATAATAAATAAGAGATATTTTATAAGTGACTTTGAAAACGAAAAAATATTGAACTACCATCTCAACTCTAACAACAGCTGTTTATTGTTTTTCCTCCAGAAATCGATCTAATGACTGAGCGCATCATCGATGGGTTTGCCAGCCAGGGCTACTCTGACGCCATGAAGAAAAGATGGGTGACGGCTTATGTTGTTCACTACAGCCTGGATGGGGTGTCTTGGTCTGTTATTTCTATGAGAGAACAAGAGAGGGTACGGAAACTGAAGTAGTTAAGACTAAAAGATGGGTGACGCCTTATTCACTACAAGAACGAGTATTGACAAGTATTTAAGAAAAGATGAGTGATGGTTTATATTGTTCACTAGAGGTGGTATACCATCAGTGCTGCGTTCTAATTGTATAAGCTACTACTAGGCTATAAGTTATATCCTACTAGTAGCGAAAAGTGCCGGCTTAAGACTATTTAACTTTAATGCAAAACTTGTTTGCATCTATATATTTAACCGACTAAATGGATTTGACTAAAACAATTAGTCCTCTCGCCCTCATGGCCTTCGGGCTGGAGGACTAATCGCTAAAATAAATAAATCGCCATTCATTTTCTTAGGAAAGAAACTCAAGTTATTTGTATATTTGTATCATTCTGACAGGTATTTCTAGCCAACAGTGATCCAGACAGTATTGTTCGTCATTATCTTAACCCTCGTATTCGTGCTCGTAAGATCAGATTCGTCCCCGTGGCTTGGCATAACTGGGTGTGTATGCGTGTTGAGATCTATGGCTGTGACGATGGTAAGTACTCTGTAATCATATATTTATGAGGGAATTGAGGTGCCTTCGGCTATTCTTTAAGGTGTGATTACACGCAACAGTTTTCTCTGCAACTTGTCTCGTAAGAGCGTTGCGACACACGTTGCAAGAGTGTCTACACGGTGCAACGGAGACGTAATCGCTGCCAAAAGTAGAAACCAATTCTACTTTTTGCAACGATATCTGCAATATGTCTCGCAGCATTTTACAAATTGCGCTGTCGGTTACACGCTGCAATGCTCCATGCAACTTGTGTTGCAACGTCGTTGCGAGACAAGTTGCAGAGAAATTGCTCCGTGTAATCGCGCCTTTAGGGTCTCGCCTTTAGGGTCTCGCCTTCCATTCCTGAACTCGACATCACATGTGAGCTGAAAGTTTGTTGGGTCTCTTCCCTTGATTCGAAGGTTTTCTTTGATTCAGATGTTGTTTCAGGGAAAGAAAGAATTTTTTGGGGGGGTTGCGCTGCTTCCCACCCACCATTGTGTTCGCGGGGTCAACACTCGGATACCAGATTAGAAAGCGAGTTGAGTCTTTGATTTCTTTCGAGCGTTCTTCTAGGAGTTTTCTCTCGTTTTTCCTTGCGCGCACTTCTACGCAACGTTTACGGATATAGTTCTCTCGTAGTTTCAGTTTACATGTTTACTCTTCATAGGAACATCTTTTGAATCACGACTTGAAAAGAAGTTACGCGGTAAGTTAAGTATAGAAATATGACTCAGTAGAACTCTACCGGAATAAATGCTACCTTGGATAAACATGATAAACGTGTTTAATGCCTTGGATAAACAGGATAAACGTATTTGATGCCTTGGATAAACAGGATAAACGTGTTTGATGCCTTGAATAAACAGGATAAACGTGTTTGATACCGGTAGCCATTACAGTTGCATTCTTCTATTTTCTTCCAGATATGGAAACTCAAAAGCTTGCTCTAGTTCCACTGGAACCTGACGTTAGTCTGACCTTTAATTGTGGAGACTATGAGACATGGGGACACACTAACTACCTCAAGTATGGCGTACATAGATAGGTGTCTTATTACTGAGCTCCTGGACCCAGTTAAATGAAGGATGGGATTGCGCTATCCGACACCGATCCAGTGGATAAATTTATTGTATAACAGCATCGACGTATCCCACTGGATTGGATAGCGCTATCCACCCTTCGTACAACCGGGCCCTTGGTGCAAGGCCCCTTTACTCTTGCCCGTTTAGGGTAGGGATGTGCCGCTGAGCCCTCTGAACCCTGACCCTGTTCCAGAGTAAAAATCGCTGAAATTCATACCCTGTTCCAGAGCAAAATCGCTGAAAACCTTGTTCCAGAGAGGAGAGAAGGTGATTTCATATACCCTGTTCCAGAGCGAGCGCGATTTTATATACCCTGTTCCAGAGTAGAATCGCTGAAAACCATACCCTGTTTGGCGGCACGTACCCGCATAGCGAATATGGGGGAGTACCCCCCCCCCTCCCCCCGGGGTAAGGCCGCCCTATGAGTTTCAGAACTGCATTTTGATGAGGAGAGGAACTGATCTGCAAAAGGGGTATTACCTATGTAATCATGTAATCATTCGCAGGGTCAACTTAGATAGAGCAAAAAGCACGTGGTATCAGAAAGCTTTCTATAAGGACTTCCCATTGGTGGAGAAGACTCTCACCTTAGCAACCAACCAGTTTCCAAGTGATTTTGGAAGTCGTCACTTTATGTGTATCGGGAGAACCAGAGATAATGTAGAAATGTTCTGGCAACATATCATTGCTGTTCAACAAGGTAAAGTGTAGTTAACGGCTAAGATATCTATTGATGGGTGACTTTCAGTAGTTTTTTTGACCATAATAGGCTTTGCAGCACGTCGGAATGCAGCTCAATTTGGAGGACATAACAATAGGTTTTCAGTTCTCATGAGATTGAAATCCTTTTTTTTTTTTTTTTTTTTTGTCCTCCATATTGAGCTCCTTTGACGTCTCATGACCATGCAAGGGTGGGTCTATAGACCTAATTCGTTGTGATGCAATGTTTTCCCATTGCGCACCATGTGTCATTCTCTTGAGAATAAGATTCTTTGTTTGAGTTATCCATATCCATGTGTCTTCTCATGCGCGTTCGTTAAAAAAAGAAATGATACTCAAGGGAATAAAACGTGGTCTAGAATTGGAAAACCTTCCGTCACCACAAATAGAGGCTTTGCACCATCACAAGAGGGCAGTCATTTGCCCTGGTAAACTAAATTTATTCTCATGTAAATATTAGATTAAACCAAGATTCAATTGTTCCTGTGTCCCGTCCATGCGGCAAAGGTGCAAAGCCTCTGCTATAATATCTATTAGTCTTCAATATTTAAACTTTTTTGTAGGATTGCTTTCATACATGTTAAAATATGCCATCTGCCTTTTTAGGTCCTCGTTCGCCTACTTGGCTGACGTCACCTCACGATGACATGAGAAACATGCACTCAGCAGGTATGTAAGTTGCACTAATATGTTGAACAAACCACAGGGAACCCACTTCAGTTAAAAGTAACTAAAAGTGTAATAAAACATGCACTCAGCAGGCATGTAAGTTGCACTACTATGTTGAACAAACCACAGGGAACCCCACTCAGATAAAAGTATCCAAAAATATCATATTCTCTACTTTCACATCCCCATAATGCCTTGCGTCTTTTGGGGATAACCAATCAAAAAACTGTCCCAAATTGAAAGGTTTCTTAATTGAATTTATACTATACCTGCTTTTATCTGTACAATACTGATTATCAGTTTATTCCAAGTTATTTTTGCGTGTACAGATGATCAAGAGTTTTGGTCTTACAAAAAATGTATTGACTTACGAAAAAATGTTTAAAATTTACCTTAAACGTCTTCAAGCTTCTATCTTTTTCTGCTTTTTACTTCTTCATTTTATTTTTGGATACCAAACAAGGTATTGTCAACATTGTCTGATCAGCCTTCAGCAAAATAAGTGGATTTTTACCCTCTGGTTACCCTCCAAAGACGCAAAGGATTATGGGGATGTGAAAGTAGAGGCCCAGTCACTATACTCAAATACTTTTGTAGCGGCGCTCTTTGGTTTCTGGATACAGCATAATTGAGATGTTTTTCTTGTGTGGGGTGATGTCCCAATCTAATTTTTCTCCATTTAAAAAAAATGTTTCTCGTGAAAACGTATTTTTCATCTTTCATTTTTATTTGATTTCAATATTTATTATAATTTGTTTTATTGATTTCATTACCAAATACACACATTTCTTATAATAGAAATTACAATCAACACAGCACGAGAAAGACGATAGAAAAGACGAGCATGTCACAGGAGGCGGTTAAAGAGTCCAATTGACAACCGCCCCCTTAAATATAAAGTCGCAGGCGTCTATACTTACACTACCAGCTTCCAGTAATAATTTTTTAACTTTATTTAGATATCCCTCAAATAGTTGTTCTCCAGCGTTTTGACATAACGTATGATGGAGGTACCCCCATTTGGTCTGAACCTGCAGTCGTTTATGCCAGCGGTAACATTGCATCAATAGGTGTTTATGTCATAGGAATGCGTGAGTATTGGATTCTCGTTACTAATAAAGATTCTAAGATTCTAAATAAAGATTGGCTATTAACTGATTCCTCAGTATTAATAAGTAGACAAAGTTGAATATTTAAGTGGAAAACTGCTAAAGAAGGCTAAAGACAATCCAGCTGAGCGGTGAATTTTGTTTTAGCCAATTACAGCGCGTTTACCTGTTTTGCCGTCGGCCCTCACTCCCAGGCTACTGTAACCCAACTTTAGCGTTTTCCTCTGTTTTCTTTTGACTTTAAAACATAATATATATACGTACCTACAATAAGCGAAAATATGGAATGGAAGAATATTAAAACAATTTCACTTTCACCGCCATGTTTTCTTCATTCTTTCAAGCTTAGGGGCCGGTTTTTTGTCCACTCATGCTTCGCGCACCGCGTGTACCGCTCAGCTGGATACATTTAACCCGTTTTCAAAGGTTCCCTTTCTCCTTTATTTGCTTCCCACAATGCATTAGCTGTTTGATACCAATCTTCTTATGAACCTCGGTAAAGTGAGTTAGGTTGTTGCGGGTCTGACTAACAATAAATACTTCTCTAATAGCTTATTATCCAATGGCGATCCACAACTGTTTGATCGAAAATCGGTTACTAGATTGGCATTTCACTAACCTTGGAAGTGTCCCAAATAATGATTATAGAGCATGCGCACGACTGGCTTTGTCACGTGGTTACGAGTACATGTCCATTCTTGGTGGTACAAACTGTTTGTCTAATTGGTATTTACCGTTGGCCACTTCACCGCATCGCACGCGGGACGAAGGGCAGTGCAGACTTGAACCAAAGGTCTACTTTATCAATGGTAAGTAATGGATAGGACTTATCTTGGTTTTTGAAAAACCTGGTTGAATTTCATTGAATGACAAGTAATTTCGCGCGTTATGATTGGCTGATTAGATGTTTGATGAAGACCGTGACCGTGCGCCTTATCTTTTCACATCTTTCATATCAAGCCTACTACTATATATAAAAGTCATTTCATTATTTGAGTGATGCATCTTGAAGACTATCAAGGACATCACACTCATTAACATTTTGGAAGTATTAACCTTGACATCTTCAAGATGCGTCACTTAAATCATACGAAAATAATTTACCATTCAACTAATTTCCTTTATGTAGAACCAATACTGAAAATATTGAGTTACGTGTCATAGGCACTTGAAGTTTCTAAATTATTTGTTTATGCACTTGTATCTCAAGTGTGAGCTAAGCTGGACTATTAGAATCTGACCGCGTATAACTGGCATTTTGTCGTTCTTATATCGATAATCAGCAACTTTTGAGGAATACGTCATCTCTTGGTACAAAAAGCTGGATAATGACGACGACGATACATGGATAAAACTAGTGTCTTATCCAATCAAACCAAAGATAAAAAGCAGTCCTCACGTGTCGATGTTCGGTGAAGAGCGAGATGTGTACAAGGAAAAGATGAAAGGGTAAGTTCCAAACAAGATGACATTGGACATTCTCGTTGTAGCGTCAGTCAGGTGGGAAACTTCAAAGATAACCAGTGACGGAGTCAGGGATTCAAGGGGAGTGAGAAGAGGAGAGCCTGGTATTGAACGTTAGCAGGTTTGTTATTTCTTCTTTCCCAGTCCCTACCCCCTCCCACACGGATTCTCAGTGACAAGGAGAGGAAAAAGGGGGAACCTGGTATTGGACGTTTTTTTCTTCTTCTTCTTCTTCTTCTTCTTCTTCTTCTTCTTCTTCTTCTTCTTCTTCTTCTTCTTCTTCTTCTTCTTCTTCTTTCCCCAGTCCCTTCCCTCTCCCCCACGGATTCTCAGTGAAAAAGGGAGTGAAAAGGGGGGAACGTGGGAGCGTTTTTGTATCTAAAAAACGTTGGCATGTTGCTTCTTTCTCCTTTCCTCTCTTCATACAGATACAGTGCTGGCCAAGTAGAGTGAACTATCTGATCAATGTATAACTAATGAGATTTTCACAACATAGCAAACCCCAATTACAACATAGCCACGATATAACGCGCACTCTGATTGCTTGATTAGCGTGCGCAAGCGTGCATCCAAAAATCGATCGTGCACGCTGAAGGGATTGAGTAGCTCGCGCTTTGTAATGAAGATTTCCATAGAACAAAATTTGAAACATTTTCGATCAACAAATGATTTTTTAAGGTTTCGCTATGTTTTAAAAAGCATTGGTCATTGATTAGCGTGCTTCCATCGAGTTTTTGGAGCACTTGGTCGGCATTATGCGCCTCGTGCGAATTATTACGCTTCCTTACATATAAGTACGCTAATTAATGACCAATCCTTTAATAGTTTAATAATGTTGACGCCACTCAGGCATCTTTCCGTTGTAGTGAGCATGCGTAGATTATGATTTTGTGATTTTTGATGTTTGACTCATCCCACATGGAACAAATCGAGGTAGAAATATTATGTGATGAAGGCTTCACTTTCATCATTTTCGAACCATGCTGCAGGGGTGACGATAAGCACAGTCTCATGGAGGCGGGATTCTGCAATTCTGCTCTGAAGATTCTGGTTGCGTTGATTTTGTAACGAAGAAAAGATTCCTTATTTGAGATTCAAAGTTAAAATCTAAGTGACTCCATACTATTGATTGATATGTACACAGATACAGTAATGGAGGGTATTACCACACCTATGATAAGGCACTATTTGGGGATACATACACAGGCAGCCATATACTTGAAATCGTGGACATGGACGTTAAGGATCTGGGTAGCTACAAGTTCGAAGTGTTTGTGCCGTCGCGAGGCGTTAGGAATGAAGCAATGATTGAACTTCGACATCAAAGTATGTATTGCACAAACTCGATCATTCTGAAATATATTGACTAACCGGCGTGCATTGGATTAGGGGTCTGGAAGTTCAGTTAACTTTTTTTTGCACAATCGTATCTTGTTTTATCTTTAAGGGGAAAATAAGAGGCTTAAATATGCCTTCTTTTCTTCAAATTCTTCCATTCTTCACAGAATGCAAGTTACTCACTGAGTAAAAAGATTAATGCTTAAGGAATCGAATATATAGTCATGTCCAAACAAATGAATAACACAAAACAGACCAGTTTCGAGTTCCAAATTACCGCTGTGTTCCTTGATTACAGACTCATTTGCACAGGGTTAGCCTCGTATCAGTGTCTAAATATTCACAAATACCAACGGTAAAGTAAAGAATGCACAACTTCAACAATACAAACACGTTGAAATTCCACGGACCTTCACTGGAACACATGAATATTCTGCACAAACTCGAGGCTAACCCTGTGTAAATGAGTCTGTAATCAAGAAACACAGCGGTAATTTCTATTCTAACACTGAATATTTTTCGATTTAATCTCAACAGTGGAACCTCAAATACAGCTGCCCGAACATTACGACGCATGTTACAATGTTCCAGGACCGCTGACTGTTAAAGCCGTGGACACAGATCTACTCGATCCTGAGGTGTGGCAAGCAAAATGGTTCAAAACGGTCTTCGTCGGAGGAAAAGCAAAAGTGCGCTATCCTTCCGATTACAGGATTTCTTATCAGGTGATGTACCGCTGATATTAGAGACCTTTAGCATCAGGTTTAACGCTAACTGCACGAACCAGGCCTAGTATTACGCCTGCAAATACGGAGAAACTCTCAAAATAAATGAAAACTCGATCAATTTGGCAGCTCTTCCAGCAACAAAGAAACTTCGTTATGACGCCTTGCTAAATGTCAAAAGTTTGACGGAAAACGCGTTTGACGTCGAAATGCAAGAACGTCGTGCTAAAGGTCTTGATTGATAATATTTGAAGCTATCAAGAACCGTGGAGCACGCTAAGCAGTAAGGGGTTTAGAGTGGAAAATATAAGAGCCTAGTATGCAGAAGAGAAAAAGTGGGACTGCAAGTTAACGAAGCAAGAAGTGGGGGGGGGGGGGGAGGGGAGGGAGTCAGATACATATACATATGATACAAATACATAAACAGATACATATGACCTTGATAAGCGTACGGTATGGACCGTACAGTGACCGTGACGGGTTTGTACTAGTGTCTTAGCATGCTGATTGGATTATTATATCTCTCGCACTATGATTGGTTTATTTGATGTTGTCATTCATTGTGTTTTTCAACAGACAAAAGGTATTTGGAATGAAACATTTTTATGGACTGAACCTTACCCCCCGATAATCGAAGAATACTTTGAAGTGTTCGTCAACAACCGTTACGGATTTACTTCGGCGCTATCAAGAATCTCAGTTGTTGGAGGTAATGGTACGTATAACAATCAATATATATCAATAGTAATGGACTTATGAGCAGTGAAAGGACTGTATTGGGAGCAAAGGATGAGAGAGAGGGAGAAAGGAAAGGAGAGCGATCCATGGATGGGTCAGAGAGTTGATGTTTTAGGAGAAAGTTTCGTACATCACGTGAATATTGTTCTAGATCTTCTAGCAGGTTATAAGAAACAACTTGTACATGATATGGATAGTGTAGGTATAGATGATGGACAAAACTTGATGAGACAATGCCAAAAATGGGTGATATTGCAAAACTGCGAAATAGTAAAGGCATTCTACACCTTTGAGTAGACATTTGTTAGTGACAAGCCAAGGATATTGCCTAGGACTATAAAAATTCCGCATTATTCTCGTAAAGTATTTAACGCATACTGGAAGTTTAAATAAACGAAGATAATAAAACTTGCTATAATTGATTTTGTTTCTATATACAAAGCAAAATCAACATTTTAAAAATTATTCATCTTATGGCACATAATACGACAACGTACTCTAAATTTTTAAAAAATTGTCCAACTTTATACCACCCTTAGGTGGACGGAAAGCCTTATAGGTCTAGGACCTAATAACGAGGCAACCAATAAATCGAATTAGAATTTAGAAATTGATTTTTGTGGAAGGAGGAAAAACTGGAGAAACTGGAGAAAAACCTTCGAAGCACGGAAGAGAACTAACAAGCAACTCTACTAACATACCACACCGAACCCGAAGTTGTACTATTGAGTTATTCAGCACTATTCCCTGGGTCTTGCCACTTTGTAACGTTTTAACTTAAAACATTAACATGATATTTGTTGATTAGAAATACCATCTATTTCCTGGATCACTTCGTCGCCATTCGAGGCTGTTGATGGTGTGAATCAGATCCTGGAAGTGAGGCTCAGGACTGACAAGCAGTTAGATTCTGTCACGTGGTATCGTGATGGCAAACCAATCGAGGCTGCAACTGATCGCTACGGCTTTCCTGGTGAGTAAGGCTTTTAAGAAGTAAAAAAAAGTTATTAAGATAATAGACAGCATTGTAAGTGGAACGAAGAAATAGAAAGCGACGGTCTGCATGCTACATTGAGTTTTATCAAAAGTATTTGAAATATAACGCGCATGCTGATTGGCTGGTTACCGTGTTTATATCAGAGACACGCTCGCGCAAAATCGTTCCAAAATATTTCATATATTTTATTTATTTTACAAAACGGCTACTTGTGTCTCTCTAGTGTATGGTAATATAAACACAAGCTACAGACTCTCGAAAAGCAAGGGGGAAACTCGGCTACGCCTCGTGTTCCTAAGCTTGCTTTTCTCGAGTCCTACCGCTTCCAAAGTCTTTATAAGTGTTTATGCACGCGCGTCTTATATTCCTTAAATGCGTGGATTTGTGAGAAAACCAAGAGAACTTCAAGAGACCTTCAAGTTATTGCGAGAACATTTTTACTTTGTACAATGATTGCAGCAACTTTTCGCAGATGTAATCTCCCTTGATAAATCGATTTTTGAGTGTTGAAAAAAACGCAGAGGAAAATATTTTTAAATAAAAATGGTAAACTCTGTACACGTCGTTTGCGGCCCTGTAAAAGTTTTGCAATGGCAAGTTGCAGGGGGAAAATGTAACCTGTACCAGGACCTTTTCCTGTAATATTTAAGTGTAGACACTTGCTTGCGTTCTAAACTTTTAACCTTCTGCTCTAGTCCTCCCTATAAGCTACTATCAGTGTTTTTTTTATAACAGTATTTCGTAACTGACTTTTCAAATATTTCTTACAGAATCCACCGCTGGAGTGCGCAAGAAACTGAAGCTCATCAAAATAGACGAAAAGACTCCTGGGCAGTACAGGGTGGTAGTGAAAGGAAAGGCGTGTTCATTCGAAAGAACAGTTAATGTCCTGGTTCTGGGTAAGAATGATGAGAGGAATCTATACGATGTGCTCAGAAAGCATCTTATAACTATTTTGACACACATCGTTGAAAATACCTAAGCATTTAGTCAAGAAATTCAAAACAATCGCAATGCCTGATGGAAAGAAACGATGAAATACGGCCTAATTATGATACAACGGCTTTCCTGCATCGTGATTTGCTGTATTTTAAATGCAGATGGTGAAACATTCTATGCGATTGGCTGTATCTTAAATGCAGATGATGAAACATTCTATGGCATGGATGGTGTGTAGTGCGTAAATTGTCGTCTCTCAGCTGTGGTCCAGGGTTGATTTCTGGCTCAGTCGATAAGTAGAGTTTGTTAAAAGCATTGTGTTGCTATCGTCCCTGTCCAGAGAGTATTTTTCATGAAGTTATTCCATTCCTTTTGATTTTCCAGTAATTCCAAGGGTTTATTTCAAACCCCAAGAAGACTACGTCATCGCTCGGGACACTGACAAGGAAGTGGTGTTCAATGCCACCGTGAAGGGAGGTAACCCCAAACCAAAGGTATACCATCACTGTTTTTCAACCCCTTCCCTCATCGCTTTTTACAAATCACTCAAAATAATTGGACAACGTTACTGTCACGGTATGGCGTGACGAGGCTGTAACTCCAGCTCTACTCATAGTCATTTGGCCTCTCTAGAGGATCCATGCAGTTCAACTCAGGAATGACGTTTTCTCACCTCGACATTTCCCGTCATGAAACACGTTGACCTCAATGAATGTGTCACGTGATTATTACATTAAGGCCCTAGCTTGAAGATATTATTCTTCGATTGCACGTTACGTCATCGCGGCTATGTTGGTGCCATTTAACAAAAGATTTCTCATTAGCATCCATTGTGAACGGCACCACAATGGCCGCCATGCTTTTGTCTTTTCACTCCCTTGGGAACGCTTGCAATCCATCAATTCCAGAGCTGACTTTCTTCAATTTACATAAAAGAGTAACTTATTTATGCCATTAACTGTTATCTTTCAGATCCAACAAATGAAATGGAAGAAAGGTTCAACAACACTCGTCCCCTCATACGGCGAACGTTTTGTACTCTTTACTACATTAGACGAAGATCTCAACTGGATAAGTGTCCTTAAAGTCAGAAAACTGCGCGTTTCTGACTCGGGCGATTTTACTTTTGAACTTGCTACAGGCCCAGCTGTGACCAAGAAAACATGGAGACTCAGCGTCCGTTTATGTAAGACCTTGTATGATATACACAGGCATTAGCGTAGGGAGGGGGCACAGGGGGTGCAAATTAATTCATGCAGGATTCCTGTGGATTGGCGAGAAAATGGTATATTGCCCCGTTTAATCGAGACCTTGCTACGCCCCTGTACAGGCACAGATTTTTGAGTATCATTATTGGCTAGCCTGAATAAGTTAAATTCCAATTCTAAAAAATGTACACCTTGAGTTGGGAAAACGAGTTAAATGATCTTTAAAATTCTAAACGTTTTCAGTAAAAAAAAAAGCGGTTAACCCGTCGAGAATTTTTCTTGATCAGCGCGTACCAGTGAAAACAGTCTATCCGCATTTCACAATGTAGTATTCAGAACCAGTATTCAGTATTGAAAGATGTAAAATTGTTGAATCTCCGAAAGACGGTAAAATGCAAGCTAGATTATCAATTGAAACAAAGGTGCCAGGGAAGAAGGGCCACTGCTAACCATCATAATTACTGGACAAGTTGAATAGTACTTTTCCTTGGTTTTTGTTAATCATGTATTTCAAAATTCTATATTTCCACAGCAAATATTGATGAAATATCAAACTTGAACCAAACCATACCATCAGTGGTGGACAATGTCTCACCTCCCCAGTCTGCTGGTGCTAAAACTAAAACTAGTCTGCTCTTCTGGATTTTAGTTCCTCTTATGGTGTACTACTGGGTCATGATTTCCAATTAAAAAGTATTCAGCTTCAGGTGACTTGAAAGATTTATTTTACAATGAACAAAATTAAGTTGTAACGTTGGTAGCGCAAAATATTATAAAATATATTCGTACAAGTGTTTATTATTTTAACATTTGAATCAGAATCCACTGATCATCATCAGATAGAGATCATTTATTTTGCTTGTGAAATGGACCCTTCTCAAAATAATAATAAAAGAAATACCACAAAGTCTATCAAGAAAAAGTCTGATTTCTTTTGAATGTTCAGTTTAGCCTTGCATCTGCAATACTTTTGAGAAGAGTCAAGAGAGAAGAGTTGAAACTTTTACAATTTTTTTCTCTTCGTTTCCCAACTTTGGGAAACAAAGAGTAAAAAAAAGGCCCTCATTTATTTACTTGTGTAATAAATATTTTTTACGAGGGAAAAAAAAGAGATTCTAAAGGTAAAAAGTGGTGTTGTTAATGAACTGACTACACTCATTTTTTTAAATTTTACAAAGATAAAATAACCCAATCTAGAAACTTATGGTGCAATAGTTTCAAGATAAGCATGTGCATGCATATTTGTGTCTCTGAAGTAGGAATAGAAAAGTGATTTTGATAGTGTGTGTGTATTTGGGGTTCAAATCCAATCTCAGGCAAACCCTTGTACTAATTTAGCCTCACATCACAAACTTACAAATTTGCATTGTCAACCATGTTTAGGTGTTTATATTACACTCAACAAAATTACTCAATTCTGATTGGACAAGAGGAGTAAAATTAAATCCCAAATTGTACACTGTAGAGTCCCAATTAAGTTAAATAATTAATTTAAATAAGATCGTGCAATTTCCTGTACTAATAATTAGTATTATCGTTCTATAAAAAATATTTCTCTTCAGAAAAAGTGACGGTGCTTCAGCAATCCCCTACCCCCTACCCCTCACAATATCTTATAGAATTATAATGATAATAATTTATGATTCATATGACACAAATTCACATGTGAACTTGATCAAATGTGCCAAATTTATTATTTCCCAATACAAAAGTGAAAATGTGTAATTCCAGAAAATATCCATACCCCACCCTTGGAGGAAATCGGAAGTTCTGGAGGGGAGGGAGGTCAGAGAAAGAACAAATTTACACAGTTTGTATGGAAGAAAAGTGGAAGTTCCTGGGATAATGGGGTCCTTTTACAAATTCCCACCGTGGTGGGGGTATGGATATTCTCGGGAACTACACCATATATATTTCACTACCACATTTCTATACCATCCTCTTCCAGTGGTCCAAACAATGAACACATTCACATGACAATAATTTCCCCATCCTCTTCATCACTGTCCATTAGTGGTTGATCCCATTCAGCCATATTCCTGTTAAATCTAACAGGACGTCCAGCAAGCTTTCTCTTGACCCTTTTCCATACAATAACTGTTGCTAGGATACAAGCTAATATTAGAATGACACTCCCAATTCCTAAGGCGATTAACTCCTTTGAATGAGTTTGAATCCAGCCTGAACGTAGAACATGTCTAATCCGATCTAAGCTACCATTGTTAGCAGCAGGTTTAATATCTAATATATGACACATCAATGGATACAAGTCTAAAATGTCTATTACTCCAGGCCTGTATCCTTGTTTAAAGGCAGGTCCATATGCAATTAGATATGGATGCATTGATGGAAAAAATGGGCTGTACCCATGAGCCCCATAGGTTACGTTTGGGAACTTCGTTGAGTGTCCACATTTTGACGCATTCAATATATACTGGGGGGTGACCATCACAACGATATCTGCAATGCGTCGGTTGTGGCTGTAGTGAAACTTCTCAGGAATTTTTTGTTTTTTATAAACTTTGATTAAACCTTTAGTTTCTTTTTCTGCAGTTTTAAAATCTTTGTAGAGACTTTCCAGAGTAGTAGAACTAGAATTTGTGATCAGAAATTTTGTCGAGCCACATGTCCAAAAGATGTAGGATTCTGGGTCAACATACTTATCAATGTTTATGTAATTGCTGGTGTTGTAATCAATCATACCATGATCTGATGTAAAGATAAAGTTAATCCTATCAAACACATCCAACTTTTTCAAACTTTGCATAAGGTAGATTGTAACATCATCCAATCTGCTTAGACATTTCGCCAACTGTGGTGAGTTTGTGCCATGTACGTGACCCACTTCATCAGGCTCTTCAAAATAGAGACTCACAAATGAAGGTGGGTCTGATTTGTTAAACCAACCAACAACCAAGTCCACGCGATCCTTCCATGGCATGAGATTTTCGTTTTCTGCAAACGGCTTTCCATAGCTGCTGTTAGGTAGGAGTGACACTTCCTGTCCTTTGATCTTCACGTCATAACCTGGCCAGAAACAGTTCCCACTCTTGTGTCCTTGTTTCTCGTTAGTCACCCAAATAGGTTCCCCACTGTCCCACCATCTCGAGTCATTCGTCATCATTGTAAAGCTAGCATTAAAGACAGGATCGTAAATGTTGTTGGCAATAATTCCATGACTTTCAGGATACAGTCCTGTCACAATCGAGTAATGATTTGGAAGTGTTTCGCCAGGAAATACATTTTGTACGTAATCGGGTTTTGAACCTGCTTGAGCGATCTTTGTAAGTGTAGGCAAACTATCTCTGTATTTCTCAAGGTAATCGTAGCGAAATCCGTCATATGAGATCAAAAGTACAAAATTTTGCGATCCTTGTGTCTCTAGGATGCTGAATATCAGATATGAAACGAAAACTAGGATACTGTCTTTTATGGACATGGTTAAAAGAGCGTTATTCCTGCGATCAGCACCGAGGAACGTGCTGACCAAGAGAAACGCAGGCTCTCTGTCGGCATTATTCTCACGCGCGCAACACGCGCGCCCACATACTGAGTAGATCCTTGGAGAAACGACGCGCGAAACCTGATTGGCGCGAAACTGAAATCGAATCCTTAAAAGGCTAACCTCAGGGAGTCCAATTCAAATAAAAGTGAACGGTGAAAATAAAATTGGAACAATCAAATAAATAATAATTTTTCAAATTCAAGGCAAGAAAATGTTCTCCATAATACAAGAGTAAAAATATTGATAAAAAATACACTAGAACATTTTTTTTCACACACGCCTTTGTTTTCCCATATAATTCTCCTATGGTATATGATGATGATAGGTATAAATACTTTTACATGTAACTTTGACTAACCATGTTGAATTCATATTGTGGTACTATGAGGACATACTACACAAAACCTCAGAAATTTGCTTGTCACAGCCCCTCCTCCCCCCCCCCCCCCCACCCCCCCAAATAAAAAAAACACAAAGTTTGAAAGAAAAATGGTTTCTAACAATTCGTAATTGTTGGTATCTCTTCTTTAATATTTACCACAGCACTCGATCAATCAGAAAACAAGTAAATTTGTGGTAGAACAAAATTAATGTTCATGTTTTGAAAGCACTATTCAACATCATTATTATTACTTTCATTATCTGAGTTTCATTCATTCATTGATAGAATATTTGATTTCATCAAATGCTTTTTACATTGCAATGGTTGAGTGCAACATATGTATGTGTGAAATAGCACAAACAATTAAATATCACTAAACAATCTATTTCTTTTGTTTTCGATTCACTGTTGCTATTTTGTACTACTATATAATTATGGTTTGCACTCTATGAAATATATAAATAAGAAGTATTAATGTACACATTTTCTGTTTTAATGACAGGTTGTAGTTAGCTGATAGATTGCTATCGCGTTTACCTCCATTTAGATGCAAAATCCTAAAGGTTGATTAATCTTATTTCCAGTCACCAGCTTACACCCATTTTCACAATTACCACTAATATGATATCTGAGTCTTCTGCAGGCTTCTCTAACCATTTTTTTGTATTAGTAATTTGGTGAATAATGGAAAGCACAAACCTGAGATGCTTTGATTTATTTAACTTATAGTCAAGGAATTATAAAAATGGGTGTGAGATCCTGGCAGTAGGTTTCAAAGTGAATACTAAATACTGAAATCAGTTAAATACTTATATACAATGCATGTAGGCACATTCAAATATTTGTTTTTCAGCTTAACTTAGACTTTTTCCAAGTTTAAATAAATACATATAAATATATTATGAAAATAAAGGTCATTGCCTGCTTTCAATATTGGGTCTAAGTCCATAATAACATTAGACTTTCATGTTTATACAAGAATATTCTCTTAGTTTGTGCTACTGAAATTGCTTGACTGAGAACTATGTAAATTCTCCCTGAGGTTTTTGATTGACAATTTATCACCTCTAATTCTTTGGGTGAATGTGACATTGATCATAGCCACCATTTTTGGTGGAATTTTAGTGCTCTTTATTATTTTGGGAAGGGATGCATGCCACCAAGAGGATGTTCCTAAATCTTTTACCATGGTTTGCTAAGCATATACACTTCATACGATATTCTTTTCAATACTGGTTATCAAGGGCTGATTCCAGTATTTATTGCTGAATGAAGCTTTTTCCCCTTTATTCTGCTTACTGCAACTGTACTTGAAGAAAAGGATGACACTTGTGACAAGTAAAATGAAAATAGCACATTCAGCTATCAGTATTACTAATTCCCTTGAGCAATTAAATTGAATCCAATGATGACCTGATGGTTTCAGGATGTGTTTGATATGATCTAAGCTACCATCATTAGGAGCAGGTTTGATGCCTAATATATGACACATTAATGGATACAAGTCTACATTGTCTATTACTCCAGGCCTATATCCTTGTTTAAAGGCAGGTCCATATGCAATTAGATATGGATGCATTGATGGAACGAATGAGCTGTATCCATGAGCCCCTCCACTGGCATTAATCATGGTAAACTTCGACCAGTATCTTGTGGGTTTTGATGTTATCATGAGGTAACCAGGGGCGACCATCCCAACAATATCTGCAATATGTCTGTTGTGGCTGTAGTGAAACTTCTCAGGTACTTCTTCTTTCTTATAGACTCTGATCAAACCGTCAGTCTTCAGCTCTGCATATTTGAAGTTTTGGTAAAGATCTTCCAGAGTACTGGAACTGGAGTTAGTAATCAGGAATCTTGTACTACCAGAAGACCAAAATATGTAGGATTTTGGGTCAACATAATTATCTATATTTATATAGGACTGTGAATTGTAACTTTTCATGCCATGGTCTGATGTAAAGATAAAGTTAATCCTATCAAAAATGCTCAGCCTTTTTAAACTTTCCATAAGATAGTTAGTGTAGTCATCCAGTCTGCTTAGAGTTACAGCCAAGTGTGGTGAGTCTGTGCCATATGCGTGACCAGCTTCATCAGGCTCTTCAAAGTACAGAGCGACAAAGGATGGGGGATTTGGTTCACTAAACCAACTTACGACCAAGTCCACGCGATCCTTCCATGGCATGAGTTTCGTGCTTTCTGCAAACGGCTTTCCATAGCTGCTGTTAGGTAGGAGTGACACTTCCTGTCCTTTGATCTTCACGTCATAACCTGGCCAAAAACAGTTCCCACTCTTGTGTCCTTGTTTCTCGTTAGTCACCCAAATAGGTTCTCCACTGTCCCACCATCTCGAGTCAGTCGTCATCATTGTAAAGCTAGCATTAAAGACAGGATCGTAAACGTTGTTGGCAATAATTCCATGACTTTCAGGATACAGTCCTGTCACAATTGAGTAATGATTTGGAAATGTTTCGCTGGGAAATACATTTTGTACGTAATCGGGTCTTGAACCTTGTTGAGCGATCTTTGTAAGTGTGGGTAAACTATCTCTGTATTTCTCAAGGTAATCGTAGCGAAATCCGTCATATGAGATCAAAAGTACAAAATTTTGTGATTCATCGACCGCTCTGGCGTTGACTGATCGACAAATGGCGAGAAGAAGGACAACGGTGAAGAACCACGAAAAAGTACTCTTGGATCGAATACGGAACCAATAGTAGAACTTCATCGTACTCAATAGTATTGAGGGTAAATGTCGCAATTTGAACAAATTGTAGAACTTTCCAACTTCTTTACGAGGCAAAACTATACTAAATCGATCTGAACATCTCAACGCGTAACCACAGGGACCCCATACTGAAGAATCTCGTGGTACGTGCAGCGCAGTATGACAGCAGTGCAGGATCGACACAGGAAGTAAGCGTGAAGAGTAACATGTAGCGTTGGCGAGTTAATAAAGAAATGACGAAAGTCGGAAAGATGTGCTAACAAAAGCATCACTCTCGACCTCAGAGCTCTGTCATTCATACTGCGGTTAGAACGAGTTCTGAACTGTGACGTCATCAAAATACTGCGGAACAGCACAACTTTGCCGCTTTTAAGGTTGTTGCTAAGTAAATGGACATATTGGACATTTGAAGCTCCAAAAATCCTCATACATTTCTACAAATTTTTTTACTGGATCCAACCAGCCAAATAAAAGAAAATGAATGAAGAAATACATTGATATAAAATTACCTATATCTCAACTGTTTTTTGCTCTATCGCTATAAAATTTCTTGCTATCTCATATTTTCTCATATTTTTACACAATTTCTGATAATGTCACCGAAATCCTAAGGTTCTCAAAAAATAATTTTGTCACGTCATCACTTCAGACATAAAAAAAGTAAGTTTCTGAGACGTTGCAATTTCTTAAAAAGTTCAAAGTGTCTTATTGGAAAGATATTTTCGTTATTGCGGGGAAAAAAGAAAGACAAAAAAATTAATATGAAAGAAAGAAAAAAAATTCTATTGCAAACAGTTTTTGGGCTCCCTGTGATATACCAAATAGCCAGAGCATGGGTACTAGCCCAAAACAACAACATGGCGGCAGAAACATGAGATGAGGTAATGAGGAAGAAAACCCGGAAAAAATGTCATTTTTAAAACGATTTCTACACAGTCAACCAGAAACATCAAGAACCAGCACTCCTCCTAGTGAGAAATGTCAAGAAACTAGCGTGGTAAGAACCTCGAAAATAATATTCAATCTCCATAATATAAACATTTTAAAATGTTTTGAAGCTTGTTTCGATCCTTCCAGGTTCAAAAGTGAAAACAATTTATTGAGATTATTTTTAAATGTAGAAGTCCAAGAGCTCACCACAAGATCCTGCTTTCATGACTTCTGATTCCCATGATGAACTGTCATTGTTCAGTGGCATGACGTTCAGCTCACAGACATCCTCTGGTGGTGATGTCCTTGACGACGTCCTTGACGAGTCTACAGGCAATGAACGGGAAATACAAGAATCACAAGAGTTAAAAGAAATATTTGAAAAACTGGAAATGACAAAAGGTGAAGTTAGGTTAATTAGGGCCACAAGCTGTTATTTGTCATCATCTAAAATAAGGCCCTGGCTAAACAAGGAAACGTTTCCAGAAACATGTTTCCAAAGGTGACAAAACTGATAGGAAATATCAGGAAACATGCTTACTCAACGTCGGTTAATGCATACATACTTTTAAGATAGAGCGAGTGTTGCTAAGCAACCAATTTTTAGAGTGTTGACTTTTGTTTCTAAGGAAGAAAACATCAGGAAACATTGTTTTCGTGCGTCTTGGAAGCAAAATTTGTTGTATGCAGCATTGTTTCGCATGTGGTAAACTTGGAAACATATTTTCCTTTGCTCTAGGGCCTAAGAGTAAATAAAGTTGATTATTTGGCATTTTACTCACTATCTCGCTCCTCATTGGCTGAGAGCCATCAAAAATTTGGAAGTTTGAAGGGGGGGGGGGGGGGGGGCATCATGTAACTAAGGAAAATCTTGAGGATAGCTAAATGAAATGCCTCCCCCATTTTTCATGGGGCTTTGTAGCACTTACGAATTCCATTAATGAACTCATTCATGACTCTTGGCAACAAAGCTCCATGGCCATATTTTTTCCCAAATCAAGAAAAAGTGTACTGTAATAAAACTTGTGTAGATCCACAGCCGTGCAACCTGTCAGAAGCCTGGTATAGTGTAGCTTTATCTACTGATTTCAAAGTTTCTCACATTTTCAAGCTGTTCTCATTTACTTGGATATTCTACTTGGTTGCAGGTGATGAAGAGATCAAAGAAAGTAAACTCAGTCCTCAGAATAAAGAAGAGAACAAAGACACACTAGACACACCAGAAAAAGAACATCAGCGTGAAACCCAAACAACGCCTACAAACTTGTCTGGTCAGCAAGGCAAAAAGAAAAAGAAAACACAAGCAAAAAGACCTGGTTATGCTAGAGACAGTCAAAACATTAGGTAAAGACCTGGTTATGCTAGAGACAGTCAAAACATTAGGTAACAGAGAATGCATTTTTTTAGTTACTGCCATTTATGAATTATAGAGCTTTTAAGTTGGAACATATTTCCTGGCTCAACTGCTCACAAAAGCCACTAAAATAAAGCAAAATGTTATCAATTTACCCTCCACCTGAAACAATTAGAAATTTGGATAACAAATTCTGTCATGATTTTTTTAGGATCAGTCTAAAGTTTTACCTTTACAACTCACTTCAAAGTGAATTCAATGAAAACATTGGATTTGTCTGTGTCAATCATTTGATGGCTGCTGTTTTACTCATTTTGATGCTATTTAAATAATTGGGGCTTGATTTTTCATTTCAAGTCATCCTCAGCCCAAAGGAACAGTAGGGGAACAAACTACATTAGATCATACAACTGCCATACAAAAGACACCAGAAATACCTTTTGGTAAGTAGACTAGACTCTGAAATAAAGGCTCCTAATTTACCTATTATGCATGTTCTTATATGATTTCTGAGCCCATCCCACACAGCTTTCCGCCTCATCTCTCATGTACTACTTTTTCATGGGATTCTACCAGCTTACTAGATACTATATACTGATGAGGTCCAATACAGGCTGAAGCAGCTGTCCACTGTTTCTAGTTGAGTTGGCTCATTTTTTACGTGACTTAAAGTTGTGAAAGGCCCATTGGCCCTCTTCTTCAGTCGTTTTATACAAGGCTCGTAATTTACCTATTACGCATGTTCTTATAGACTCTGAAATAGTAAAGATATGATGTAGAGCTAGAAAGATCCTTGCAATGGCCCTTGGAAAAAATATCTGATTTAATCACTGTTTTAACATTTCACACCATGTATCATTCCTTGAATGCTACTTTCTTTGTTTACCAGTAATTCATGTCTGTGAACAAGCACTTTGATGTTTTCTTGAGTGTTTGTCTCATCCATATTAAAATTTAGGTGACACTCAAATGAAGAATTTTGTCTTCTTGTGAATGAGACATGGTCTGAAAATATGTCATGTGTTGCACACTTTCTCTCACCTGGAAAAGAGTGATGAGGTCTACTAGTTAGAATAATGAAATTCTGAAGCATTTATAGCACTACAAATTATTTATCTTTAATTATTTCTGTACCCAATACATCAGAGGATTTGTCCAAGATAGACAAGGCAGATGAAGTATCTGACTTACAATCTGATTTACGACCAAGAGATGAAGCAGAACATGGGACACTTAAGCAACGAATAGACAAAGATGTCAATCCAATCGTAGACAAAGGTGAAGAAAAGCCAGGAGCAGAAGGTGAGTCATTGTCAGTATTGATGTTTGTTTAATACCTTCGGAGGGTTTTACACAGGGTCATGACAAAAATGTGTAAGAAGTTACCAGAGTAGTGGCAATGAAGAGGGAGGGGCTTGAGATATTTTCTAAACTGAACTCTCCTCACCCTCCCCTCAACACAAACTTTTAGGGTGCTCCACAGTCAGTTATTTTACCTGTCCTTGTTGTCACTCAGAACTAAGTAGCAAAAAAAAAAAAAAAAAGATCGGCACAGATCTACACAGCAACAAAAAAAAGCAATAGGTTCTGCAAAGTAAGCTATAACTAATCTGGGAGGAGTGAGAGTTTACTCACACTTCCCTGAACTAATTTTGTTTGTAATTTTGTTGTATTTTATTTCTTCAGACCATGAAACAGTTTCAAAGCAAGGCATTCTAAACCTTTATTCAATTGAAACTCCAGCATCTTCTGAGGAAAATCTGGCTGAAGTTGAACAAGAACAACAAGAACATGGTACATTAAAGGGCTGGGGCTTGAGGAAGGTCATCAGTAAAAGTTTGAACTTTCGTCGAGGGTCAAACCTTTTTATTTTGACGAAAGCTGTTTCCTTGTTGTCTTAGTAAGGGGGTCATGAATTTCTTAATGAGTGAAAGGGGGAGGGCTAAATGTACAAGTATTTTAAAAACGTTTACTGCGGATCCCTAAGTCCTCTCCTCAATCAAGAAAATGCACATTCCTTAAAATAAACATTTCATATTTAGAAACAGGAAAGATATTAGGTTGATTTTTCGTTTCGTTTCTTTTTGTTTTCTTTTTTCTTTTTCATTTTCTGTTCATTTTTTTCATTTCTTTCATATTTTTTTTTTTATTCAAAAAAAAAAAATTTTATTTTTTTATTTTTTTTGATTCCAGGTTTTAGAGCAAAAACACCAGAAAACATCCAGGAGAAGCCAGAACTGAAGGAAGATGAAGACAATACAAGTAACAAAACGGAAGCTATTCCAGACTTCCAAAAAGTCCTTGAATCAACTAAGAAATCTGAGGACATTGCGCAGAAAAATTCTAGTGACAAAGATGGTGTTGTTCCAAAAGAAAATATCACACTTGCTGAATTAAACGAGGAAAAGTATGGAACATCCTTTGAGGATAAACAAGGAATTTCAAAAGAAGACAGTAAGAAGGAAGAAGATCAAACATATAATTTACAGCTTGATGCCGAAGACAGATGCTCTCTATTTGAGCAGGATATGCAGTTTAGAATTTCAAATTTAAGGTAGGAATTGCTTGGTTTATTTTGTGCTAAAAACTATAGAAACCTGACAGAAGAAAGTTGAAAAATACTGGTCGCTATACATCCAGTCTTTCAGTCAGAGGTCCATGACTTTGGGCGTGTATGGTAATGACTGATTGACGCTGTATGCAAAATTCGTTTTAAACTCCAAACTAGAGACGAAATAATGAATGTCAAAATAGTGTATTTTTGTAGTCGTTGCAATAAACACAAACCAGTTTCTTACTGTAAAACTCTTTTCCTCTTTGCTCACCTGTGTTAAATTACGGAGAGGTCCAACGGTGCAAAAGAAATGCTGATCGATTGGGCTTGACCAGGTTGCGTATTGTTTTTTAAAGAGCTTTGTTGCACTTCTACAGTGTTGTCATTAGCGTAGAGGATTGCGTCCAATATTGCACCACCCATAATTGGCAGGTAATCTTTATTTCTGATTTATTTTATTTCATTTTCGGTCTCGTTTCATTTTCCAGGGACGAAGAAAAAGTTCTCCAAGAGCTTGAAAATAAACTGCTTCAGAATTACTCTACCTCAGGTAGTGTCTATCTTGACAAAGAGAAAGAGCTGGAACACTTGACCCAAGAAGAGAGCAATGCTCTTGCTAACGACAACTATGATCTGGCTGAAGAATTGAGCATCAAAATCGAGGAACTGAAAGAATGTCTCGAAAAAGCAAAATACAAACTCCCTGCCGTTGACATCAAGGTATGATGATGGAGATTTCAATGATGTTCAAATTACCACAGTTTCTACTGCTCCTTTCTCCCTTATTTCGTTCTTCTCTTCCTTATTTCCCTCATTCGTTTCTTCTTTCGTTTCTCGTTTGTTCCTTGGTTCAATCGTTCGTTGATCTCATCCTTCGTTCCTTCCGTTCTTTTTTTCGTTTCTCGTTAGTTCCTTCCTTCGTTCGTCCCTTCTTCCATCCCTTTGTTTGTTCATTCGCTCCTCCTTTATCCTCTTTCTTTCTCTTTTCTTTATTACTTAGGTACAGAAAGCCCTTCAACTGAGATCTGAGTTATCCCTCAAAAGATTATCGATCTTACGCGACGCACAAGTCAGTTTAGAGGAAGTCAGAGAAGAACAAGCTTCGTCACTTGACGCCTTCAATGAAGAAAACAATACCAGAATATCTAAAGAAAAACAAAATTTGAACTCAGAAAGACTGCGACTGGACCGCGCACGCGCGCACCTTCAACTCGATACGGAACACTTGGACAAGGAAGAGATGATGTTAGAAGAGGAAGTACAACAAAGAACAGAAGAGTTCGTTCAAAAAAAGCAATTACTTATAGAAGAAAGAGAAAAAATAAAGGTATGACTTCATTTATATCTTTAGAGATACCTCGACCACAGGCAGCCCAAACGAAGTCTCTTATTTATGATTTATAAGTGCCAATGTATGAACTTAGGATAGAGCTTCTATATATAAAGTTAGGAAAAGAGCAGGTTTTAAAATTCCGTTAAAAAGCAAAGCCTACTTAGATCCCGCTGAAATTTTACCAGGAAGTTTCAAAGGAAGGTACAAACGACGTTTTCGAAAAGTTTTACCGAAATTTAACGTTTTTAGGTATAAAAAAGTTTTCATTATTTCATATCTTTGTGGTTCTCCCCGGCATTGCGTTAGCTGCGCCGCAGATCCTTGGAAAATGCTTTAAATAAATCTTTTTAGGGTTCGATAGATTTTTTTACCTTGGGTCATAATGTTTTCCCATTTCAGGGACCACGTGTCATTCCCTAGAGTATCATTTCTTTGTTCAACGATTGTATATGAGAAAACACATGAACACTGACCTCTCTTAAAACTCCAATGCTTCAGGCTTAGCTTCGAATCCAGGAGTTGCTTGTTTCGTTATTCTAATTTCCGTTTCTGATTACCGACCTTAGAAGTGATGCTAAGACCGCATATACTGGAGTTTTCAATAGATACAACTCAACAAAGCATCTTCTTCTCAAGAAAATCACGCGTGGTATGAAATGGGAAAACATTACACCCAAGATAAAAGGGTCTATCAAAACGCTAATGAAAGTTCGAAAACGTTAATGAATCCACGCAAACATACTCATGATTGTCAAATTCAATGCTAAGTTTCTTAATGAAAGTTCCATCGCACTCTTGAGAGTCCGTTCGCCTTATTGTATGCCTGTTCGCTCTAATGACAATGCTTCTTCGCTGCAATGAATATTCCTTTGCGGTTAATGAACAGCAAAAGGTGTATAATAACATCTCTGTGTAATTTACTTTTTCGTTGACAGGCTGATATCGCAGAAGTCGAAAAGAGGTTAGAACAGTTGCGTGTGAGTGAAACACAGTGTAACAAAAGCATCGAGGCAGAGGAACTAAAGATCAAGGAAATCATAGACGAATTTTCACCACAAAAGGAACCACTGCATAAACAGAGAAAAGAACTTGAAGATCAACAGAGTTCACTAAATACTGATCAGGTTAGTTACAGCCGTTTTCATGAGCACGCGCGCAATCGTACGTTGCCATCCCGGAAAAACAGGAATTTGGTAGACGTCAATGGAAGTGCCGGAGAACGCAATGGAACGTGCTTAAACTGTGACGTATTTCCAGGTCAAATCACACAAAAGATCCCTAAAATCGTGCTATAACTTATTCCCAGCCTTTATTTTCTACCTTCAACAATTAGATATATGAACAGAAAATCCTGAAGTCGTTTTTTGTTCGAATTACGTCACACTTAACAGCTCTATAGAGCGTTTTCACGTGATGTCACAGCGGCCATGATGGGGAACCAAAACAATACATTTTCTATCCTCCGGGAATTGAACTCTATTCTTATGCAAAAACTGTACGGAAAGTTTCTTTTGTTTGGTACGCCAATATGGCTGCCTTGTCACGTGAGTGAAAACGCTCTATAGAATGTCATGGAAACGCCTTGATTGACGTCCGCCAAAGCCCGACGTCTCGACGACGATTCCGTAAGAATTATCGAGAACGAATGCAAGGCCCAGGTCCAGATATTAAAGGTGTCACATGTGTCATCTTTGCTTGCAATAAAATTTGTTTTTATATCTATTAATGTCTACTTTTAGGAATCCTTGAATTTGGCCCAAAAAAGATTCAATAAGTTGGTGAAGTCGTGGAGTGATAGAAAAGAAAGGTAATCAATGTCTATAAAAATTGTTATGGGACCCCTTGCATGTGACGTCAAAGGAGTTCAATCTCTTGATAACTGCATGGAAACCTATTGTTATGTCCTTCAAATTGAGCTGCATTCCGACGTGCAGTAAGGGTTGTCTTGGCCTCTGAACAGGCTCTCACGGGAGGAGGGAGGAGAAAAAAAGGGTTCTTCTCTTTCTGCTTCCCCCTCCCATCCTTCTCCGAGAGCCTGTATGTTCACAGGAAATCTCGTACCCAGAGCCCAGTCTTGGTCAGCACCGAGGAGCGAGAGGCTCTGGTGGCAACTGATCTTTTGAGCATAGTCCGTCTTAAGGCCGTGGGCACAGATTTTTACCTATCGAGACCTCCTAGCTGGTAAACATTCCTCTATATCCTGTGATTCACAGACGTCAGTAGAATTTGCCTTTAGAAATTTAAAATCATCGGCCTATGATAAACTAGAAATAAGTATTACAGTATTAATATTAGTTTTTGTGGCACGATGTTAGGTCAACAGAATTCCTGAATAGCCTACAAGCAACCATCAGCAATAACATATCATCTATTGATGTTCTTGAGAAGCAGCGAGGAGAAATTGAAGACTTTCTTTGCTTGAAACATCTTTCTTTCACTCAAGATACTACATTGGATAAGTAAGCGGTTTGACAAACAACCTGAGTTATAATAAGATACTTCCTTCCCTTCTTCTTCTTCTTACTCTTCCTTTCTTCTTACCTTACTCTCTCCCTTCTTCCATTCTTTTCTTGCTCCTCCCTTCCATTTTCCCTCCCCCACTCACCTCCCTTCTTCTCTCCCTTTTTTCCACTTTTCTTTCTGTCTTTTCTTCCTTCACTCCTTCGTATTTCATTCCTTCCCTCTCTCCTTTATCCTTCCCTCTCTCCTTTATCCTTCCCTCTCTCCATTATTCCCTTCCTATCTTTTTTCTCACCTCCCTTCTTCTCTCCCTTTCTTCCACTTTTCTTTCTGTCTTTTCTTCTTTCACTCCTTCATTTTTCCTTCCCTCCCTAACTTTTTTCTTCTTTCTTCAACTTTTTTCTAGGATGCCTATAGTTGAATATAAGGCTAATAGTCCCCATGTTTCTTTATCTTGTTATCAGGCTTCGATCATCATTTAAACAAACAAATCAACAAATTAAATCCTTGACAAGCAAAATAACCTTATCAGATAGAAACGTAACAAGTCTTAGAAAGAGAGTGACTGAAATCGAGGATCAGATCTCGGACAGAAACGAGGCAAAGGACATCGCAAAGAAAGGTATAACATGACTACTACCTTTGAAGTACTTTAGGCTCCCACTTCAAACTACCTCATTTTCAAGCCTCAGCCCTATTCCCTCATCCACTTTTGGGGGAGGGGGAGTTCCGTGGTCATTGTCTAAAGAGCGTTTTCACGTGACGTTACAGCGGCCATTATGGGGTACCAAAATAATACATTTTCTATCCTCCGGGAATTGAACTCTATCGTTATGCAAGTACTGTGCAGAAAGTTTCTATTGTTTATGACTGCCCTCTCACGTGAGTGAGAACGCTCTATAAATAAAAGGTCATTTTGTTCCCCAAAACTTCTTCAGAGAGGAACTTCAAGGAAGCGAAAAGGCTGAAGGAGGAGAGTGAAGGTTTAAAAGCTGAGGGGATCCAAAGCCAAGAAAAACTTGAGCGGCTTCTCGAGGAGCTGAATCAAGACACAGTCTTATTGCAGACCAAAGAAAAGGAATTTATAAAAATAAAAGAAGAACTCGAAGAGATTGAATACGAATCAGGTAGGGATGTAGTGCAAACATTTTGTATACAAAGCCACGAGACTGAAAACCTCAATTTGAACGAACCCCGAAACAGCTGCTGGGCTGATCTAATTAGTCATGGTAAGGCTAGCTCATAGAAAAAAACCCTGAAACAACCTCTGGGCTGATCTAATTAGTCATGGTAAGGCTACAATCGTAGCTCATAGATAGAACCCTGAAACAACCCTCTGGGCTGATTTAAGTCAGGGCACGGCTGATTCACAGTTCGAACCCCGAAAGAACCTAGACATCTATGTGGATAGACCTACAATTCCAATTCAACTGAATGTTTTAGAGTCATACGATATCCATACCCAGGGTTTGGGGTGGAGCAGGGATTGGCCTACCATTACAGCAGAGCACAACACAACACCAACAAAGCCACTCACCACCGCTTACACAAAAATTCCTACCCAAACTGACTTGTCAAGCTTTGCCTTGAATCAACCCAGGTGGTTTTATTTCAAATTCAATTGACAGATTTGAAGCTAGTGAATTCTGCTGCAAAGGTGGTTAAGGGATTACAACAACAAATAACCAGGTAAAATGCTGAATGAAATGATATCGTTTGAGATGTAAATAGTTTTAAAGTCAAGTAGATTTCCGGCTTTCGTGTCTGTAAGATAAATAATACGTACGTTATTACCGTGCGCTGTGATTGGCTGAACGGATCCGAAGTAGTCAATTTTGTGCCGTGACCGTGACGATACACTGTTAAGCATTCTGATTGGATGAACCGTGATCTCGTGCGCTATGATTGGTTCAACGGTTGTCGTAATTCCGTACTGTGACTGTGTGTCTGTATTCTTCTTAACTCAATCAAGATGTGTAAATATATACTAACAAGGCACCAAATAGAGGTTGTATATCTCACGAGTAGGTGTTTTTCCCCAGATACGCCGACAATGAGTTTCTTCACTCGCTACTAACTGCTGAGATAGCGACTTGTCAGGTAAGGAAGTAAGAAAAAAATTATCACCAGATGTGGGAGGTAAGCGAGAAATATCTTCACTTTGGGCGCAGTTTTTGCCCATTTCGAACAATGTGTCATGTGTTTGTTCAACTCAAAGTATCTTGGCGCCTCGCTTAAGCGCTTTGTGTTTGACCAGTGAACCAATGTATGGAAAATGGTGAACTATCGTGCATGAGAAGACACAAGAATACGAATACATTTCAAACAAATAATCTTATTCTCAAGAGAATGACTCGTGTCCTGAAGTGGTATAACATCACGACCATGGAAGAGAATTACTAACCACGGCTTTACATGCTAAAAATTGTATTCCAGAACTTAATCAACGAGTTGTGCTCCAAGCACAGCATATCTAAACCTTTAATAGATGAGCCACAACCACAAGATGACGCTTTGGATAATGATGAGATAGAGAAGATCGATAAAGAGGTGGATAAAACATCTTGCAGTGATCGAGGTGTAGCAGCGGATGGGGTTCGTACATAACTATTTCAAAAAACTTGATTGGTGAAGGTTTTGTCGCATACATGCTTCGTGTTGCTTGTCGTTTATTCATATGTAAATAAAGTCAACACAGAAGAAAATAAACCGAAAAAATGTGCAGACAAAATTTGGTAAAATTCGTGTTGTGACCTTTTGCTGATTGAATTCACATAGGTATTCCTATATAGGTAACATACGACATGTTACCAAACCTTTACCAACCTTTTTGAAATAGCTGCATTCCTAGTCTTAACTGGTTTTAGCTTTTAAGATACTTGTTAGGGCCATACTTGTAATACCCAGAGCCTGCGTTGCTTCTGGCCTGCGGCGAAGAACGAGGGCTCTCGCATAATCCACATATTTTGAGACCAGGATTTTTTGGACCTCCGGTATAAGAGCGCATGCGTTCAAACACTTGCCAACAATAAAAAAATATGTTCCCGATTTCTAATTTTTACTTTGATCGGAAGTAAAACAGAACTCTGTTTAATAGCATGATTTTCATTGATTTTATTTCACGCATGCGCCAAAACCAGAACCCTCGTTCTTCGCCGCAGGCCAGAAGAAACGCAGGCTCTGGGTACAACATTTTTGGCAGCTGCAGGTGTATAGTGTAAATTGATCAACGTTGTCACTCACTGATATCTGATTCTTAGGAATCCAATCAAGTCACAGAGACAGAAGAAAACAAGGAAGATCTTCTTAATCAACTAGATGAGCTTGAGGGAAAACTGGAGGCAGTTGTCGATATGGAAGATTTTGACGAAGCAGATATCCTTTAACTGTTTGATACCTCGTTTATATGATTGTAGGGAGCCGTAAGCTAGAAACAATTCCAAGTCTTTAATCTTCCGTCCTCATGCAGGAGACAAGAAAAACAAAAATTAGCCCTGCTAGAAGTAGAGTCCTCCTCCATTTATATAAATGGGGCGTAGAGAAAGAGAATCTGTCTCTGCAAATCTGCGAGGGTGATTGAGCTTAGTAGATTTGTTAGTAGGGGTTTGGTTGAACGAGCTGCTCAATCAGTAAGTTCACTGTAGCGTTTTCTTACGAGTGCCGGAGAAACTAACATACAGTATATGCCATAACATTGAAATAGCTTCCCATTGTCTTCCAGGGCCCGGTTGTGCGAAGGGGGGATATCACTATCCGACGTATAAATCTTTATTCAGTAGATAAAGTGATGCTGTTATCCAATGAATTTATCCACTGGATAAGATTCGTCCGTCGAATAGCGTTATCCACCCTTCGTACAGCCACACCCAGTAATTTATCCACCCACAACGCGTAGTTACTGCTACGGTAAGATACTGTACGACTTCGAATTTGCCGTTACGTTTCCCAATCATACAATAACCGCTGTATGGTTCCATGCAAGTAAAGCTTTTGATTCCTTGATCTGCATTCATAAAATTATTATCTGGAAAAGTTATATTCTGGTTGTTAAATTCGATAACTAAACGGGACTCTAGTAGTTCAATTGACTGTCAATTATCGCTACTTCGATTTAAACTGATATCTTCCTTAACAATGTTTACATCGAATTCAGCAAGAAATAGTTCAACTCAAATCAAAGCTTGAAGAAAGGAGCTAGCAACGAAAAGACAGACTCCAACCCGGAATATTAACACCAACCGTAAATCCGACGTTATTCAGTGAGAGAAAGCCACCATCCAATAGGAAATGAAACAAAAAAGGAAACAAAATTACAGGCCTGAGAAATCACTTCGTTTTCGACTGTCAAGCAACGCGTATACTGAAGGAAACTGAAAGATTCATCGCAGTTGCTCTCATGCAAGTTTATCTATGTTTATTTCAGTGATCGCCGTTGAAATAGACAAATAGACTGTCAGCGGTCCCTCTTCCCCACCCTTCCTGGCAGAGTAGCGTCCGGTATCAATCTACAATCAATACAATCTACCAAGAGCCCACGTTCCTATTGGTCATTACTGAGAAACAAGAGGTGCTGACCAAGAGGCACGTGGGCTCTGTGTACGAGATTGGTCCGGAATGAAAGAATCCGACTCGACTGGATTTGGTACGATAATCACACTGGCCTTATTACTGGGTTGTCTGTGGCAGCTCAGTCTAAAAATACGTTGCGTTTCTTCGTATTTTCCTGCGTCAGAAAATGCCAAAATTACACAATAGTACCCAAGGGTTTTCAGCCACTGCCGAAGAGTCCTTTGCGGACATATGATACAGAGATCCCGTGTAAAGTCTGATTTATATTCAAGTGAAAATTACCAATAAATGTGTAATTTATCAAAGTGATTGATTGGGGGTGGGCTTCGAATCACGTTTCGGAAATTAATGTCTACGCATATTCTTTTTTTGTTAGTTGCTGAAACTAAAGGCTTAGTGCAGGATTAGGAATTAGGCTCATGTCAAACGTCGAACTTCACATGAAGCCGAACCTAATGCCATCAAAGAAGACTGGCTTGTTATCCATTGTTACAGTTAGGTTCGACTCATGTGCAGTTTGACCTGATCCTAACTCGTGTGTATAAACTGACCAAGAAAGTTCAAGATGCCTTGAAAAGATCTTTCTTTTATTTGTCTACTCAAACTTTTAATTTAGTTTCTCAAAAGCAGTATCCTATGCAGAAAGAGTTTAAGATTAATAGCTCTTATTTAAACTAGGAAAATAATAGGCTTCAAATCTTCTACTGAGTGAACAAATTCATGTTTAATTAAAAAGGTTGGCGACCTTCAAATCCCCGTGATAGATCGCCTTCACCTTGTTTTATTAAGTAATTTTTACTTGCCAGAATTTTTACTTAAAATTTAATAATACTATCGCTATAAACGATTATAGAAAGCATAAAAAGGTTTGTTCGAGTTTTAAGTTTGGTGTTTGTTATCGTGATTGAGCCGAATTTAACTGATGGCGATTTAGTATTTGAAATTCTTGACGGGCTGCCGGTTATTTAGACTCTCCTATATGAAAAGACTAAAGCTCATGATGGTTGCACTGGACGATTCGCAACGACGATTTTTAGCGATACAACGTTGCGTGAAAAATTGATGCCGTGTAACATGCCACGTACAATGATTTTCGGATTCGGCAACGCGTTGCAAGTTTTTAATTCAGCTTCATGATTTTTTGGGCTTTAAAAACGCTAAAAATTGTCCCGTGTAACACTGTTGGTTTTCAAACGAACGTCGCGCAGAAAGTTTACTCGTGTAACTCATTAAAAATCGACAAGTCGTATCGCGAAAAATCGTTTTTGCGAAACGTCTGGCAGTTTCTCTTTTTTTATTCAGGATTTTCCTCTGCTAGATTTTAATTTGACGGATTTGGGTAGACAGGAACAGGTTACTCAAAAATAGAAAAGTTTCACTATTCTACATTCTATTGTTTTAAAAATTAAAAATAAATAAATAAAAAAACAGAAAAAAGGAACAAAAGGGTGAGTAGGTATAATGTTTAGGTCACCCATCCAAGTGCTAACCCTCCTCAGGCGAGCTTGACTCGGTGTCTTGAACGACAACGATTTATCCACTGGACCACTGTTCCAGGTAAATCAGCATAACAATAGCCGTGAAAACAATGCGCCGAATAGACTAGACTTTTTAAGCATTATACTTTCAACCGATTCCGTGCGTGGCAGAGATGCAAGGGATTAGCCGATATGGTCTGGGGGCCGGCTGGTCTCTCCCCTGATGCTTTGGCTAGAACATTTTCTTGCGTAATTCGTACACCCAAGGGCAGAAGGATTTAATCGCCGTCAGGTCCGAAGTCCATACGCCGCCTCAGCTCTGCGGATGTCTCGGGGGTATGGCACAGTGGAATCGCTTTTTTTTATTTCTTTTGATGGGTTCGAATCCCATCTTATCCACATAAGATTTTTTTTTTTAAATCCATATTTATTAGATTCATGAATTTTCAACAATAAGGCAATCTTTTTTGTGAAAAAAGATTTATTTCTAGTCGGTTATTATAAGCCTGTATAAGTTCCACCAAACGTTATTAGTCATATAAGCAATATCGATCCGCGAAAAGTAGAGCTATGCTTCCCATTTTTCCTGGCAAAAAATTTCTGACAAGGACAATGACTGCACTTGGATCTCTATATCATATGTGCGCAAAGGACTAGTGGGTGGTGCCGTGAAGATTTCTGGGTGTTATTGCGCAATTTCTACATTTTCTGACAAGAAAAAAATCGCCGAAATCTCCGGCGTAGCCGTAAATGTTTCGTGCTGCCATACAACGGCTCAGCACTCGATTTCTAGAATTATGGTCCTAGTTTAATAAAGTAAATACTAAAAATCCTAAAATCTTGTTCACAAATTTACCTCAAAAGAGATCAATTTAGGGCTGTAGCCACGGTATTGCAGGTTACGTGCACAGGGAATGGAATTTGACTATGTCTACTAACATACAGCCGTCTTGAGAAATGGTATCATAATATTTCAAGGATTTGCAGAACCAAACGGAAAGAAAAAAAAGGTGATTATCGATCAAATAACCAACCTACAATTTGCAAAAACTAAAAAAGACTCCAAAAATGGGCGAGCGATGGTTAAAATGCTGCAATTTGCAGATGGAAAGAGCGTGAAATTTTTTCACAAAACCTTTCATTTAACCGTTTTATACATTGGGTATTTTTGGACTTCCACAAAAATTGCGGTATATATTTAATAAATATAGTACAAATTATATATCACCATAGCCTTTACTCTATTTACAAACCCCTTGATGCTAACTATAATAACCATCACGATAGCTTGTACACACAGGACAAAGAAGTTTGTTCATGGAGCTTCGTTTTTGGCATTGTTTCATATTTTTCACTTTGCGACTACCGTAAATTTTAAAATGGTTAGATTTTATTTCTCGGTTGTTTAGATTTCAAGTTGGAAAAAGTAATATAAATTAATGGTTTTCGTAAAATTACTCACTCAGCTCTCCTCTATATCCGATTACTGGGTTGCCTGTGGTAGAAATGGTTTGGTAAGTTTTAAGGATGGATCGTAAGTAATTATAACGGTTTTTCATATAAATGTTCATTCTTCAATCCAAATACTTCGTAATCTTCGACAAGAAAGTTGTACTCTCCCATAAAGACTTCTGGCGTGGCTTCGACACCAGCATAGGAGTGAGGCAGATTGGAATAGGATTCTCTTTGGGTATTACATCTGTCACTGATGCAGAGGTCAGCTCCTGCGCCGAACATCGGACCATACCTGGATTATTAAACAAAGAACCATTGTTATATACCAACTGTCAAAGTCCATTTTTCTCGTACTCTGTTTGGGCGAGATGAGGCTTCACCTCGGCAAGCATGGCCGTCTCGGGACCACAAAACACACTGTTTCCCTCGCTCGGTACCAGTCACTAAATGTTAATTGTGAACTCGTATTGTTCGAAAGCAAAACCATTGTAAACTACTTTGAAAATAGCAGATATATTCATTGGAAAAACTGCATACACAATGTTTGCATAAGAACTAAATAGTATAAAATTATGCCTACAAATGATGGTGGTGATGATGACAAAGATGATGAAGATGACGAAAAAATCACGATAGGAGGATGAAGATGAGCAGAGGGAGGAGGAGGACCAGGTGGTAGACTGGATGCAGGATGACCATGCAGAGGCGACTGTCTCCAATAAAGCAGGTAAGCGGCTTTATTTGTATCTGTACTTTCTTCTGTCAGTTCAATTTTACTTTTTTTTTTTTGAGTTTACAATTTGAAAAACTCACTTTCAGAGTTAAAGTCCGAAATGGGTGGCTAGCTACCCAACCCGCCCAATCCACCAACTGCGTGTTGGAGAACAGAAAACAAAGAGTTCCAACCAAGGGCGATCAAACAATAAATGACTAACTAAAGTGGTTGTAGAAGGGCAGTGGTCACAGATCATCCAAGGAAAGAAAACTTAACCTGATGAGGCAATGATACCCCAGAAGGCAAGTAACGTCAAGAAAACAGGAGATCTAGATTTCATATAATAAAGAAATTACTGAATAAACATGACAAAAACTTTTCACGCTCGAATGGTTTCCTTTCAAATGTGCATCACTTACTTTGGGTGATGAAGTGTAGCGTACTTGGAATTGACCACGCAAAACTTTGTAGGAGGAACACCACTGCTGTTCGTCAGTGTGAACAGAAAAGTACTGAAACAAATCAGTTTGATTATAGTTAATGGATAAATTAAAACTTAGATCCTAGATCCGACCATGGTATTCGTAACGTTACGCCCAGAAATCAGATGAAACGTAATTGTACCTTATAACATGTAAATGAAAATAGTTTTATTATTACCTGGTTGATGGTACGTACTTCCCTCTTGGGACATCACTTCTCCAAGGCTGATCGCTGAATCCTCCACATATGCTGCCGTTAGCGCCCTAAAATGATTGAACAACGAAAATCTATTGCGAGAAAGGAAGGAGGAAACGAAATGGGAGAGGAAGGAAAGAATAAGTTAGGGGGCATGAAGGATAGACAGTAAGATGCCAAAGACCAGAAGGAGAGATGGGGGAAAGATCACGTTTGTTTTGACTACCCATTGTACTTATCACCTTGCAAGCAAGAGACGAACCGAAGGATGGACAGAAGACCCATCCTAGTTATAACTTTTTTCCTTTGATTTTTTGACTTACCATCACTACTGTCATTGTTGGTGATTGCCCATCACATTTCGTATGGAATGCTGTAGCAGAATAATTATCTTTTGACCCTTTGAAAAGAAGCTGCCATTCTTGGTTCTCATTGCCATACCAGCCATTAAGGATTTTTTGAAGTTTTATTTTGTTTTTGCCCAGTATTGTACTACCATTGTATAACCTGCTTGATACCCTTGGTATTAAACGTGGGTCAACAGAGGCACTAAACCTTGTTGGAACTGCTGCAAATCTATACCTAAAAAAACAGGGTGTCAATGAAAGATGGAACAATACAAGATATCTTTGATTGGTTACACCTTCATGCTTCATCAAATAATCATATCTAAATTACCCAAGCTTATATAAGACACCTCAAGAATATAAGCCTATGGTTTCTTCTTTAGGTGTCTTCCTTCTGGATATATATACATTCAATTATAAAATCTGCAATCACTATTTCTTTTATTACATATTTGTACAATTATTGTTAATAGAATTTTGAATACTTGTTACTATATTTCCAGAAAGGTAGATTGAATAAACTGATTGATTGATTGATTCTTAGCTGGACAATAAAGTTTCTTTAGTTTTTTGGGTGCCCCTTCAAGAAACAACATTTTAAACTTATGTTTATGAGATTAAAAAGGAGGGCTCACTTCCAGACTTTACCATATTGTAAGTATGTTTTGAATGATAATTTTTTAGTATTCCTTCAATGGTGTACATGCTATAAGTAATTGTGTGCACACCCACTCAGAGTGTTCTCTAATATTGTTTTTATACCTTTCTAAAGATAATTCCATTGGAACAACACCTGTAGGTTCAACTTCTTCAGCAAAAACTGTGCTGTCTATCAAAAGAAGTTTTACATAGTCAATCACACCTGTCAGCTCCTGTGGAGAGAGAAAGGCATCGTCTAACCTGATGTTGCATTCAACAACTAATGATGATATTCTTAGACAACATTATCAAGTACTTGACCCACCTGCATGATTCTTGCTCTATCATCGGCATCCCACTGTGACGTGGGCTTGTTTATTCCTAAGTTTGTCTTGGCCCATCTAAGGACAGCTCTCCACACTTCATCTTCAGATACTGCAAACTTTAACATACCCCATAATGAGTGCTTAGCAGAATTAAGAATGCTATGAAAATTAAGGGATGTGAGCACAAAATATTTTCTTTGGGAGTGGAATATTCTTACCTGGTCGCTTGAAATAAGTTTGACTAAAGCAGGTTTTGGTAATAAAGAGAAGCCTTTTGAATGGACCACTTCCTCAGCATTTTCCTCCATAAATGCTATACATTTATCAACTAATGCCCTTGCTCCTTTTGACTGTTCTCCTGTTTTATTGGGTCCTGTACCCCCTGATAAGGCCATAGCATCAGTAAGGAACTCTGCAGCATTATCTACACCAAGGTTGCTTATAAAGTAATCTTCACAAGCAGATTGAAGATCAGAAATCTCAAGGTCCTCAGCAATTCTTAGGGCTTCAAATGCTGTACTACTCTTAAACTGAAACTATAAAATTGATGAACAAATTTGAAAATTAAGTGTATAGTGCTTCTCAATAGCACGGACAGAAGTGTCATAACAGCAAAGTAATTTTTGATGGATGTCAACCAAGCTAGGCTTTTTCATGAAATTCATTCCATAGGCACATGCCCTTGAAAACTTTGTGTTTTCCAACGATGTCATAGGAACAATTTGATTGACATCACCAAAATCCTATTTCGTTGTGACACCTGAAATTATACAATTCTGGTCATGCTATCAAGAAGCACTGTAGTCTGGGTAGCGCCTCTCTGGCATGGGGGTGGGTGAGGGAGACTCTCCCCAACCAGTTGACTGTACTCTTTATAATAATTATTTGGACTGTTTTGACAGATGTCTGAACAACAAGTAGTATATAGTAAACTTTAGGGTCGCCTTTGAAAAGTACATTCATTTAGGGAGCTTTAAATGTTTCTGCAAGCTCCAAACGTACCTTCCTCTTGAGCTTTGGCTTCCGGCAATCAAAAAATAATAATTAATGGACAACAGCCAAAAAAATTGAGGAAAGCATATTACATTTTTCTGAGAGTTTTCTGGGTAAGATTACAGAACTTAAAAAATGAAAAAGGATCTCAAAAACTTACTTTCCCTGTATATAAAAACTCTATGACTTCTTTAAACACATCGGGTTTGAAACCCGACTTTCGAACAACAAATGGGGAACCAGGACCGTACATTTTAGACCATAACTCCCTCTTTCTCTTACGAAAATACACACATCTTGCAATCAGAATTAAACGGTGAGCATAGACACTAGTTTCCGAGTCTCCAACCACGAAAGCGACGTCTCCAGTCTCGCGATCATCGACCAGCTCATAAAGATCATTTAGGAGTGATTCTACACCAACCCAGGATGTATTTTTATCAGAGAAACTCGACATTCCTGCCGCCATGTTTACTTTGGACGCGGCAGTCACCTACAGGCGTTGCTCGACTGGTTGTCAAGACAAAGGAATCCAATCAGGGCATGTCTACGATGTCCACTCTGAGAATCCAAGATGATTTTTTTTACATTCTCATAAAGATCAATGTTTGCTCCCCTTTCAAAATCCTAGTACAACAAGAGAAAATTAACTAAGGGAATTAACATATTTGCGAGTTTTGCAATTTTTTTAACAGTACTAATAAAAAAAGTTCGCAATTTTCTTCATACCGTATTAAAATAATCAAAATTCTATCATATGCTAGTAAAAAGAGTTCGCAAATTTATCAATTTTCATAATTTGCGAATTCTGATACCGTATTATATCATATACTAGTAAAAAAAAAAGTTCGCAAATTTATCGACTTTCATAAATTGCGAATTTTGTGAATTTTTTGCTGGGATACCTGTGGTCAAACACAATCGATCTTAACTCGTAGAAACTGAAAAAGCAGGTAAAAAATGTGTTAACACAAGGAAATTTCTTCCCTCTCTAACCCAGTATTAGAAAGATTCAAGAAAAAAATTAAAACGAACAAAGAAACAAATTTGCGTGTAAAGCAAAAATCCGTGCAACATAAAGGGCTTTTTCTTACGTAACTTTGTAAGTAATCTTCTCTTACACCAGAGAAAGACCTGCTGATGAAATGACTAGTACTTGGTCGGCTGTATATGGGTTTTATTTTCTCGACGTTAACGCGCAACTAACTAATGGGCTAGCAGCTGCATCTTTTATTGGAGTGTCGAAAGATAAACAATATAACGAAAAATGACGAATTGCTCGAAAAAAAATTTTTTTTTTTAATTTCGTAATTTTAAACTTTTATCTTTCATATGTTTGTGAAACTTCTTGCAATTTTTGATTGGAAATACCAAAATTTTGAGAAAAATCGAAATCGTGACTTTATCAAGACCGGAAATGTACCGTCGCTTAATATATGCACATCTGTCATGCTCCTTTGTCATTGTAAAAAGATCCTACATTGCGATCGTCCAGAACACCAGATAATTTGACAAGTGATGACAAAATGGAAGGCTCAAGGTGTTTTGGCCAACACCATCGTGGCTCCCTGCAGCTTCCGGCTCCAAACAAAGAAATGCGTTTTTCTCGAATCTTTTTTGCCGCTAAAATCTCAACTTCGAAAAGCTAAAAGGCCCTTGGATTTCATTCAATTTTTTTAAAATTTGGAGAGTTTATAAAATAACTCATGATCCAAAAAAGGGTGTCTCCGAATTTTGAAATTTAATTTCTTTCCAAAGTTATGACGCTTTTTACTCTAAACAACACTCCAAAAGCGATCGCTGAACTTTGATCAAAAATAGCGAGAGATAGAAAACAGATATCAAAAATCTGGGACACCCTTTTTGAGCTTATTATCTCCTGAGTATGTTAAGACATTTTTCGCAAACATAGCTTAAAATGTACGTGTCCGTTAACGTTTTCACTGGGGCATGGTCAAATTTCGCTTCGAGGACAATAGTGTGAACAACAATTAAAAAAATCGTATTTTGAAAATTTCTTCATAAACTATATTTACTCAGCTTTCAGAAAATGTATACTTTGTTTGTGTTATACTATAAAGCCAGCGCGTTATTTAAGTTTGCGCGCATAGTGGTCGTAAACGTATCCTAATACCTTAATAAGATACTGTCTAAAGTTATGGTTAATGATAAATTATTAACAATATAACTAACATGACTAATTTGACTTAACAAGAAAATGTGTTTTCTTAATTAGTTAAACAGTTGAAACGGGAATGTATCCTTTATCTTATTGGAACACATTCCCAAGCGTATAGCTGGTATGCTTACTTAAAGACTAGAAGCTCCTCCTCTAGTACTCCTACCCCTTGATCACACCCTTTACTGTATTTTCATCCCTTTGTTCAGCTATTTAAGGACTATCCTTGCTAAAACGTCTCAGTATGATACGAACATACCTTACAATCTTTACCATATGTTTGTGTTTTTTTCTATACATCATATTTAGCTCTAGTTATGTGTAATCCTTAGATTTACAGAGTAGAATAGTATATTACGGAACCATTGTAAATATAGTTTTCTATACCAAATGTAATCAGTTATTAGTAGAAGAGAATCATTAATGAAAGAGATGAAGAAAAATTTGTAACCGGTTTGGCTCAGTTCGTTGAGCCACGGACTTTCGTGAAGGAGGTCGTGGTTAGAGTCCCGGGAGGAGCAACACTCAGGGTCTTAAAATAACTGAGGAGAAAATACTGCCTTTTGTAATCACATCTGCAAATGTTTAGACTTTCAAGCGGCTCGGATGACGGTCCCGTCTCTCCACACTCATCATTAATAACCAATATAGGAGGGACGTAAAAGAGCCAATGAGGAAGTAAAGAAACCCTGGCAGTGACCATCGTCCGTAACCACCCTCAGTGCCTACACTTCATACTAACCATCTCTTATGCTTGTAAATTGCATAAAAGCAATCTCTCATTCACAACTCAATGTAAAGCGCCTTTGATTATATCCATATAGGAAGGGCGCTATATAAATCATAAATCATTAAAAGGTCCATGATCACATGTTTAAAACAATTGGCATCTGCAGTAGTTTCGCAGTAGCATTAAAATCTTGTCCCACAATTACATTACCAGCATCTGTTTTAAAGAGTCAGTCTACGACCATTACATGGCAGTTTTCTATTATTTTTAAAGGACACTAAGTAAAGAATACAAACAATTTATAATCAATTTTCTGCGATCAGAGTTTTGAATTCTGAGATATTCTAGCTATATAATTAGCTGAGGTTGGGGGACATAGCAACGGTAACTACGGGGAGTGGAAGCATGACTTATTCAGTCTCTTTTAATTTGAAAACGTTCTTTGTGTAGTTTCCTTATTCACTCATGCAGTATTTACGGCGAAATATTTTAAAAAGTCAAATTATAGGAAAAAAAATCGGCTGTTTGTTGGCTGTTCAATATTAACGGCAGTATCGAGCATTTCAACAGGTCCGAGGGGGAGGTTGTTTTTACTGGTACCCATCTGCTGAATCAACAAAATCGATTTTCTATTTTGGTCCATTGTTTTGACCTTGTCCCTCATCATCAGTATCATCACCGTCCGCATCATCCATCATTATTATCATCATCATCACCATCAAAGACAATTTCATTTGTACCAAAAACATATTGGCAACATACAGTCGATCCCAAAAACGTTGTCCAAGTGAAAAGAGGTTTATAGGACAATAAATGTCACGTGTCTCATTAAATATTCAGTTTTATGCGCGTGGATTTTTTTAATTAGCATACTGATGCAAAAGTAAATTACAGTATTGAAAACTGAATCTGAAAGATGCCGCGGGCTTTCTCGGATGATTTAAGTTGGAGAATGGTATACCGACATTTGTTTTATGCAAAAACATACCAGGGGATAGCCTCTAATCTGTTTGTAAGTCCTAAAACGTTCAAACGGACGTGTACACTAGTGGAGACATTAATCCTTGGCCCGTCGGTCGACCTCTTCAAACAGGAACACTTTTTCCGCATGAAGAGTATATCGTCATGGAGTGTCTTCTAGAACATCCTGAAATGCAATTGAATGAAATAGCGTCGAAAATATTCAATACAACTGGCTCTGCTTTTAGTGCCCAAACATTATGCAGAACGGTCCACAGGCTTGGATTCACGCGCAAGAAGGTATGGTACGTGCAGATTGGTTTGCTCATTACTCATTACTCAGTCTTGCAGAACGTTCTTTAAGTCTGGTAAGGCTTTCACTAGCTCAGAACGTAGCTCTGAGACGGTCTCTAACACTGATAAAATGGGTAAACTTCTTACAACGTAGCTAGACTTCTTCTTGGAGTCCAAAACCCGAAATTCTAAAGTCGAAAGAACTCGTTTTGAATTACCCGCCGTCGACATTTTCTGCCACGCATGTGATGTAGCACGTTCAGATTCCTATTTCCACACGCGCGTAAAACTGAATATTTAATGAGACACGTGACATTTATTGTCCTATAAACCTCTTTTCACTTGGACAACGTTTTTGGGATCGACTGTATCCCAAGGGCTGATCCAGGGCGGATGGATTGGGATTGGGTGATTAGCCACCCATATATTTGGAGGTTAAAAAAGATGAACTGAAAAAATAACGTACAATCTAATCCTGGATCCTGGATGCTCCTTTTATAATATAGTGTATTTGACAGAGAGGGGTATTTTGGGCGCAGGGGAGGGGAGGCAAGGGGAGAGGGAATTGGAAAAGGAAGGAAGGAAAGCAGAAATAGGAGGGGGAAGGGTGGATAACTGAGAACAAGGGTGCTTACTATTTACCCACGAAAAAAACGGAAATTCCGGAAAGTCGGTCTACCGATTTATGGTACACCCGACTTATCCCGCTCTTTTCGGTTCTTCCGGTATACTTGTGTAGCATTTGTTGGAAATCAAAGTTTCCCGCTCTTTTCTTACCATAAGCAAACGAATTGAACCAGATGAATTGGTTTAAATCGGGTATTAAATCACCCCAGCTACTCGCCCTTGCCTTTATCTGTGACACTGGATGGCCTTACAACGAATATTAACAGATAGTATATACTGATTTTTTCGACTTGTGTGATAATGCGGAAATGACTTCACGAATGCGCAATGTTATTCACGTAAACTTCAAATTTCGAAATAGTGTTCTGAGTCCCATAATAGTTTTATGCCTGCGTAGAACGAGTCCATTTTCGAGCTATATCGATGTTATGGAAATCATGAATTGAGAAATTATTTTAACATAGTGAATGTTGATCATTTTCTGTTTGCCCATGATTGCCCAATACAAAGGAATACAGTCGATTATAATGGAAATACGTTTATCAGAACAGAGCAAAATCAAAACGCTGAATTTAAAGCAAGCTATCGGGTGTACACCTGATTCGTATACTTGGATATCATCAGTATAGAATATATCAAAAAAAACTTATGGACGATGGCTCACGAGCTAGTAACGAGTGAGCAGGGGTCGAGTCGGAGAGATTGCCTTGAGGAATATCCCCATCAATCATTTTCCTCCTTGTAAAAACATTAATTAAATGCTTACATCTAATTCTTATGTAGAAATTAATAAAACCTAAAAGATGGACAGTTCGGAGCAAAAAAGTTTAATGTGGTCAAATATCGACAATTTGATTTGCGTCAGATTTTGATTTCAGATGCATAAGCTTTGATTTCCATAACACCATAAGTGTGATTCTTTTATTGCTTGGGCGTGCAAAATATTAATATAACAAAATTCAGTGCAGAATAAAATCATAACTGATCAAAATATTAAGCGAATAGCATTATCGTATGAATGATTGTTGAGCGAGCTCGAGCTCGTGGTTATCCGCGGGTGCGTGGTGTAAATTATCGACTGATTCTTACTATAATTGACAGAGAAAACCTGAACGTGAAGTCATGAAGACTGAGCCAAGTGAGAGGTCCGGTATGCTTGCTGGATGCTGAATGCCGATCCCACCCAACACCTAATATTACATGCGAAGTCGACCTAAGCACACTGATTTGAACAAGTTAACTTCACACCACTCGACTTCTTGGTCTTCAAGGTTGACCAACTTATGAAATTCCCTTCTTCGGTGGGACATTTTTTGGCAAGAGCTGAAACCTCCTGAGCATTTAGTACCCTGTCCCACATGTTGACACTTAAAAGGTTGCCTTGGAAACTTTGGCTCGCGTGAAATCCTCCTTTGTAGCGATCCTGCTCTTGTCCAAGAAACAGTGCTCCCTTTTGAATAACGTGGCCTTGGTGCATGGACGTCTTGACACCCAATTTCTTTACTCCATTGATGTAGAATTTGTACGTACCGTCAAGGTTTTGCCATGTTGCACAGAGGTGATGCCATTTGCCATCAATCACTGAAGGGTAACCCTGCCTAGAAAAAATTACGGTTTAGTTATATAAATCATTGCATCATTACCTTTATAATGGAACTGTCTTTTATAGGAATACCCATCACTGTGTGTACTCATAATTTACTCTTTTATCTTTCAAAAGAATTAAGGGAAAGGAAACTAGCTAGTGATATCCCATTCTTGACTACAATGCATATAATGTCGGCTATATTTACTTGACCCTTTTCTTTGGGAGTCCAATGCAAACAACGTGTAATTAACTTTTTTGAAGAGGAATATTCTTTTCTTTGACTGTACCACTGGCTTGAAATGATGCTTTACCACTGAGTCGGCATGCCGGATTTCCCGCAAAGCAATGAAAACAGTTGTACATCTGATATAGATATATAATACAATACAATAATATACAATACAATTTTATTTGGCACCTTATACTAATAGTACATGAGTGTTTGATTCCAAATATATTATAGGTATATATATATACTATGTATTAGGTAATTTTCTTAATTCATTTTCACGTATCAGCATACATTGATGAATGTATGCTGATATGGCTCTTTGTAGAGACGCTGATTTTGAATTGATTAAGAACATAAAACGACTGTCAGCGCTCATATTGTTGAAATTAATGCTGGTGTTTTTTTCTATGAACTCTCTTAAGTCGTTTCTATGAGAGTCATATAGTGGACACCAAACTAGAAAGTGTTTTTCGTTTTCTACTCCCGACTTACACACTGGGCAAATCCTTTCATCGTAAATGAGATAAGGCCTCTTATACCTCCCCGTTTCTACTTCAAGCTTATGGTTACTAATTCTTAATTTTGTAAGCGCCACTCTGTGCTTAATATTGGTGACTTGACTTAAATATTCTTCAAAGTTATAATCCGTTTTGAACTGACGAAAGACTCTGAGTTTATTTTTATGTCTGTCGTCTTTCCTTTCATCATTGTGGAGATTACTCCATAAAATTTGCCTCTCAATGTCATATATTCTTTGGGTTATTATTTTTCCATATTCATACCATCTTGGAGAAAGTTCATTTTGTTTCATCCAAATTATCCCCAATCCGAGTTGTTCTAAAGTAGTTTTAATTTTTATGCTCCAAAAGGCTTTTTTAGTTTCATTTTTAATATCTTGGTAGATATATGTGACTGAAGCAACGAATGGTCCCGGGGGGGGGGGGGGACTCCCTTATCATAGGGAGGCGAAGGTCCTCGTCGGAAATTCCGAAAATGACCCCTAAAAGGGACCTGTATTTTGGGATGATGGGCGTGGCAGTGATGAAATTTCACCCCTAAGAGGGACCAATCAATAGCGCATTTTTTTTGTTTGGTTTCTCGAATTTATTAGCATCAAATGCCGTCTGCTCTAACGAATTTATGACGACGTCGTCATATACAAATCGCTTGCCCTTTTGTAGATCTTATACCCTAAAAGGGAACACAAATTTCAGTTGGTGCGCATTTCCGTAGTTATCGCCCTAAGCGGGACCAAAACCCTGATTTCAAACCCTTAAAGGGACGACGAGGACCCCCGCCCCTTTCATAAGGGAGTCCCCCCCCCCCCCCCCCCCGGGAGAATGGTAATCTCGAGAGATCATGAACTGATGGGAAAGTAAGTATTACTCTCAAAGTGAAATCATGACAAGCCCTCCTCTTTGTCAACTTACTCAACGCTGCCGGCAATAGACAATCTTGTGTGGCTCTTAAGTAAAACGATAAATATCTCATTTGCTTGACTGACTGTGGAATAACTGAACAGTGTATGTTCATCTGTGCTTGGGTCTGCTTGTACCCACATGCTGATAGTAAATGCTGTAAGTTGGACGTCAGCCAGAAGCTCATGCTCAACTTTATCCTCGACACTTTTCCTCGGGAACGTCAGGACTTCCTTTACATCTGAATAGATTTAAAGACAAAAGCGATATGTTGAGCACGATGCTTGGGCACACATGCTCCGGTCATGATGACGCAATTATAGCACTCGAACGTAAGGGCAAAATTAACAGACAGTTGCCTTGGGGCGTGCCGTTCAATTTCTATATTAATTGGCGTATCCTCCATTTTGATTGTTACGTAAATGTATTTTTGGGGAAGAAAGAGAGAGATGATTTGTTGAGCTGAGTGCATAGGAAGTGTACCCCCCTCTGTAGGTCTATGCAAACTTCAGTTGGCTTGTCTAGATCTGATGTTCTGACATTGAAAGTAAGTTTTGTTATTTCAAATATTAAAAAATACTTTATCGAGAAAGCAAATCTATTTTTGCCGGAGCGCGAGGGTTTTCAAAAAGAGAAAGACCCCAACAAGCCTTTTGTTTTTTGACTCCATTAAAAGTCATTTCCAAGAAACTCCGGGAAAAGAAAAGCAGCAAGTAGTATTTTTTGCAAACTCAGTTCAAAAGTATCTACCTTCACATGGAACACAGTTGTAGCCTTGCTCGTTATTGTCGACCTTACACACGAGAGGATAGGAGCACAGTTTGTTACTGCATCTCTGCACAGCTCGTGAAATGTGATTCAAGTAATGACAGCCAGCCGAGTAGACTAGACTTTCGGGGTTAGTCAAGTGATTAGCGTTATTCAGCTCACAGATCCCTTGACTGAAGCAATAGTTAATGCTGTAGCAATCTGCTTGCAGTGCACACTTTTCTGTACACTGGAGGCTGGTTTTCACTGCAGAATGGGTTTTGATCACGTGATCCTGGATTTTGTGATTGAACTGAGAGTATGCTGTTGCCTGACAAGACTGTGCTTGCCCATGCTTCCATAGCGACAGGAGAATGACTGGTACCAGTATCTCCATTCTTAAAAGTTTGCTTTTTTTCTTCGAATCTATAGGAAAGCAAAACAATAACGACTAAGATCAAAGAAAGGTGCAGTACCACAAGGAGATCATCATATTTTTAAAGCCACATGAATCTGGTATACAGCAGTTGTAAAGGGTGACTTCTTTTAAACCTCGCCCCATGTAAGGGAATCCGGACTTATGGTGGATTCCAGATTCCGCGACTCTGGATTATGGATTCCAAGGGTCTGGATTCCGGATTCCAAAACTTTCGTATTGCGGATTCCGGATTCCATATCGTTAATTTTCAGATACTTTCTCTGAAAATTATATTTGATATACTTGCCAGTATAAGTAGAATCGTCTATCAATTAAACCAGCATCCGATGACAGATATTCTTGGTGGAGATATTACACAGTGGGGGAGGGGCTACATCGGTTCGGTCGAGGCGATAGCATTTGAGTGTAGACTTTGAGTTTCAAAGTAGCGGATTCCGCATTCCGTCATAAACTGGATTCCGGATTCCAACGCCTAGATTCCGGATTCCAAAGCCTAAAATTTCTTGGATTCCGGATTCTGGATTCCCTTACATGGGGCGATAAACCGACAAATACCCCTAATTGCAAGAACGTTGTCACTAGTGAAATATATAAAATCAGCAAAATGACTAAAACACCCATTCTCGTACCCAAAGCCTTCTCAGCTTTCTAACGAAAAATCGAAGGCCTGGTAACACACAAATCGACCGTTAATTTGATTGGTTTAAATTTTTTGCATAATCACCTGTTTCCGGTTAGCTGATTTTACAGGCAACGGTTGAAATGTGTGTACTTTGCCGTACCCACCAGAGGGTCTCGCTAAATTGGTTATTTTTTTAGAATATTACAGCCATTCTCACTCACACATGCCCTCCAGCGATTGTTTCGTTCTGTCGCGACAAAGGAGGTCTTGGTGGACGTCATATAAGTGTTGACTTGAAGCCTTCGCGTTACGTGAAATCTCATTCCAATTTTACACAAAATATGCAACTTCGATTTGATCCCATCGTCAGATTATATATTTTTTCCCTCTAAAGTTAAGTATTACCGAGTACTTAAAAGAACGAAATAAATGAGGTGCCCGAGTTCGTTTTAGAGCTATGAGAAATTAGTGACGTTTTTATGAGATTTTACTTATCTGCAAAACATGAAATGAATATGGAATGAAAAATTGCGAACATGTTAGTTTAGATATTGATGGTTGCAAGCATTCCCAAGAGAGTTTGAAGACAAAAGCATGGCGACCATTGTGGTACCGTTAACAATGCGTGCTAATGAGAAATCTTTTGTTAAATGGTACCAACATGGCCGCGATGACGTAACGTGCAATCGAAGAATAGTCAAAAAATATGGCTCACAAATCAATTGGTACAATTTCCTTCCAATGCTATTGCCATTGCTCCAAAGTGATTTACCAGCAGCTTTAGATGAAATTTAATAGAAACTCAAAACTTTTCCACGACTGAAATGTTTTGTTTTTGCAATTGAATACAAATACAATCCGGTTAGAGTGCAGACAATATAACCGTGAAACTTTAGTAATACTAAACAGCACAATTTCATGCAAATTCCATTGTTTTCTATTGTTTGATTAGCACTATTTCGTACCAATTTGTAATTAGTGTTTGACGGATTAATTGTTTGCACTCTAAGACATTTAAGCGTACGAAAGACTCTATTTAAATTAGCACATGGAAAATATTTTTCATTATTAAGAGATCTTTAGTCATTTACAATCTAAAGACTCATCTATTTATATCATTATACGAACAATTGTTTTTATTATTTATAATCTTATATTTTTATTGTATAGGCATTTTGAAGAGAACTTGTTATAACAGACTTCTATTATTATTATTATTATTATTATTATTATTATTTCTATTATTATTATTATTATCATTATTGTTGTTGTTGTTGTTGTTGTTGTTGTTCAAAACCGAAAATGCTCTCTCATTTTCTTCAGAATAAGTACAATCAATAGAAAATGAACTAAGTTAGTTCATATTCTCTTGGTACAATTAAATCCCAAATTGTACTCTGAAGAGTCCCAAGAATTAAGTTTGCTCAATTTTGTTCAGTGTATCATAATCAAAAAGTCGCACAATCTTCTCGTACAATTTGAAATTGTGTAGATACTCGTGATGTTTTGAAAGATCTCAAATTTAACTCAGCTAAAGGCTCGTCCAGTTTTGAAAACTTTCAAAAATTACCCATAAATTCCGAATTGTACTCGAGATCGTGCGATTTCCTATACAAATAAATAGATCGTGTCCGCGCGCAATTGCGATTTGAAGAAAAAAACCATCGAGCCACCATATGTGATTTTTTTATGTAACCATGGTTTCAACGCGTTTCTTCTTTTTTTATTGCTCTCTGGCTTTAGTTAAGTTGCTTGGTACTCTTTCCCTGGCTTCGTACTAGCTGTTCGCCTGTCTCAGTGTATTTCCTCAGTTAATTTAACTTTTTTTTTTACTATGATGCCGTTTTAGTTTTTAAAACACAATCGATCTTAACTCGTAGAAACTGAAAAAGCAGGTAAAAGCACGCGGAAATTTCTTCGCTTTTTTTTAAAAAACCCAGTATCATACAGATTTGAAAAAATTAAGACGAACAAACAAACAAATATGCGTGTAAAGCAAAAATCCGTGCAACATAAAGGGCTTTTTCTTACGTACCTTAGTAAGTAATCTTCTCGTACACCAGAGAAAAACCTGCTGATGAAATAACTAGTACTTGGTCTGTATATGGATTTTATTTTCTCGACGTTAACGCGCAACTAACTAATGAGCTACCAGCTGCATCTTTTATAATAAATTGGAGTGTCGAAAGATAAACAATATAACAGCTCAGTAGCCTTAATAAGATACTGTCTAAAGTTACGGTTATGATTAATTATTAACGATATAACTAACATGACTAATTTTGATTAACAAGAAAATGTGTTTACTTAATTAGTTTTAAAACTTTCATTTATGCAATTCATTTATATAAATATAAGGATACCATTTCTGCATTGAAACACATCCCTAAGGCCTAGGGCAAACGTCGAACTTTCCATGCACCGAACTTAATAACATCTAAGAATGCCGCCTCATTATCACCTGATATCCATATATTGTTTTTAATAAGTTCGGAGCATCGAAAGTTCGACGTTTGCCCTAGGCCTAAGGGTATAGTTGCCGTATGCTTTAAAGACTAGAAGCTGCTTCTCTAGTACCAAAAGTAGTTGTACCCCATCGTCACACCCTTTAGTATTTCCATCCCTAAGTTCAGCTATTAATTTAAGGACTATCTTCTAAAGTCTTACAAAACGAACATACCTGACAATCTATACTATATATTAGTATAGTGTTCCTTTTATCGTTATATTTAGCTCTAGCTATATGTAATCCTTAGATTTACACTCAAATATTTTTCGTCTGAATATTAAGCCTAAGAATGTCAAATTTGATTAGCCAAACATACTTTAGTGATCGATTAAACACAAAAGATCTTGGGGAAACAACTAATTATAAATAATAATCATAAATATTGCTATCTGTTCCCAATAATAATAGGTTAGTAGAAGAGAAGACTACGAATAAAATCCTGGTCCCTTAACATATTGGTTTTAAACTGAAACGGGGGGACCATGATGAAATATTCAGTGCATAATTAGGCGATGACATGTTTAAATCAATTGTCATCTATCAAACACAATGACATTAGTTTTCCCCTTATGATTAAAATCTTGTTCCACAAATAATTCCCCAACTACGTACCAGCATTTGTTTTGAAGAGTCAGTCTACGACCATTACAAGGCAATTTTCTAATAACTTTAAAGGACACTAAAGAATACAAACAATTTATTATCTATTTTCGCGATCAGTGTTTAACTGATTCTGAGATACTCTAGCTAATTCGTTGAGATTGTGGGACATAGCAACGGTAACGATGGGGAGCTGAACCATGAGTAGCCCCGATCCTTTGAAGAGGTTCTTTGTGCAGGTTCCTTCTCCCTCTCAACTAAACCTTATTAAATATCTAAAATCTTCAAATTATAGAAATAAATTTTGGCATCCATTATTAGTAGCAGTATCGAGCATTTCACCAAGGGGGAGGTTGTATTTAATTTATTAGTACCCACCTACTGAATCAAGAAAATCAGTTCCCCATTTTGGTCCATTGTTTTGGTCTTGTCCCTTGTCATCACTATCATCTTCTTCCGCATCATCCATCATTGATATCATTATCATTATCATCATCACCATCATTATGATCACTGAATCATCAATTAATTCCATCATCACCTCATCATCAACGGTATCATATCGTCCTAAACTTCATCATCACCAACACCATCAATAACAACTTCATTTCATTTGTACCAGAAATTGAAAACATATTCCAAGGGCGGATGCAGGGGGAGGGAAGAGGGGTGGATTGGAATTGGGTGATTAGCCACCCATCTTTGGCGAAAGAGGAGGGAAAAGAGGAATGGGAGGGGGAGGGGCAGGGGAGGGGTAGGGGTGATTAACTGAGAAAATGGGTGCTTCTCATTGAGGTAATCCACTTTTCCCGCTCTTTTAGGTTCGTCTGACTTGTATCAGTTTTCGTAAATGAAAGTTTCCCGCTCTTTTCTTACCATAAGCAAACGAATTTCCAACCCCAGTTACCCGCCTTGTCTCACTCCTGCGGCACTGCATGGTGTTTGCCACAATAAGGCGTTTTTGCATGGACTTAACCGAAAATTTTAATCGATTTTGACAACAATCAGTATTTAGATCTTATTAACCGAGCGGGAGGTCTGTACGGGATAATCTTGACCGAGGTCGGAATGTTCAGACCGAGCGCAGCGAGGTCTGTACCCGACCGAGGTCAAGATTATCCCGTACAGACCGACCAAGCTCGGTTGATAAGAGTTTTATTATATGACCACTTTTCATTTAAAAGGACAAATTTCATTTGCGCCTTTTTTATTTATAAACAAACCATTTTTGGAAGCGCGCGCGTATATTACACTCAAATGGCTTCCCAGTGATTTTACTAAAATACCAGTTATAAACCAGTTTGACAAGAAGTGCGAAGGCAAGTTATTCAATAGAACTTACAGATATTATAAGGCAAAAACTACTCAAAAAGGGATATTCTTTAAACTCAATCCTAAAGAGGAGGCAATCAAAGCAAGTATAATGTTCAATGTTATCTTAAAACACTAAGAATCAAGCTCATCATGGTTTTGAGGCTGTGCAGACTTTTGGCAAAAGACATTCACATTGAACGTGCAACCTTCAAACTTCTCGATATTTGCTCCAGCAAAGATGGCTTGTGGCTTGAAATTTTCATTCTGCACCAGTAGGGAAGTTGAAGTATTAAGAGTCTGAACGGCGGTTACTGTAGATGAAAAGGCCGAAGGAGCTGAACCTTTGCTCAGGATGGCTGACATTACTCTTTGGTTCTGGAGGGACGCTGATTTATAACTATGGAGGCTTTTCAGATTCTTATGACCGCTTAGTTGCATGTGCCACGTATAGTTAGCTTCCACATTTGCATCAAGGAGCCTGCCGATGCTAGTTTTACGTGCAGCATGGTTGGTCAGTTTTCTCTTGAGGCCTTGCTGATTCTCCTTACCAAGAACCGCTTCTTTTGATTCTTTCAAGAACTTTCCAATTTCATTCTTACCGAGAGGTCTATTCAAATACCAAACTTTATCCTCTGGTTTTCGTTTGTGGTTGATGGCCAGATAAAAAGGAGCATCAGACATTAACATAGACTCTGATCGATGGCTCCTAAATGTCTTGTAAAACTCAACAGGACATCTCGATTCGTTGACATTGGCATATGCTTTTGGATTGAAAGCTCTTCGGTGCCCTCCTTCTTGGCCTGTTCGTGTCTTGCTACCTTTTTCTGTTTTCTACACCAGATATTCAGCTCCAGTTTCTGGGTCATTTTCAAGGCTCACATCTCCCCAGCTCAACTTCCGGCTCTCATCTCTAGCTCTACAACCAAAATGTAGGGAAAGGAACCACCACAGAGCCTTTTGCAGTTCCTTTGGTTCTTCAACACTGAACTGCCCGCTCTCAAACAGTGTGTTTACCTCGGTTGCCGTCAGCTCTCTCGTTGCGTTGGGAAGATTGCCTTTTCCTTTGCCAGTGAGATCCTTTCGTTTGGCAGCAATGACGCTTCTGGACCTGGAAAACTCGTTATCCTTGAGAATATTATACGAAGAATCTTTTTCCTGGAGATAACGTTGGAAACTTCTTTGAAATCCAGTAATGCTTCCCGGTTCATACTCGCCGCCATCTTGTTTGCGGATGGAGATGAAAAATTTGCAAAGCAGTGTATTCAGCTCAGGTTCAGGTATGTCTTCCATTTTTCTGCTTTCTCCAATGGATTGACAAAATCTTTGCCAGGCTTTCATGTCACTCTTCGTTTTATACCCTGTGTTTTTGGATTTTTGGTCGTTCAAAAATTTGTTTATCATCTCTTCGTCTTCATCTTTGTTGTTGTTGTTGTTGTTATTGTTGTTGTTGCTGTTTTGCGACTCAAACACTGCTGTCGCATTGGCTAAATCCAAGTCGTCCTCCAGATCTTCAGGGTAATAAAACTCAGGGTTGTCATCCATACTAAAGTACGACGAATAAAACGGGTCTACTTTTTTAGTTTCAATCTCAATGTATCGATTTGGAAAAAAATGTTTTCGCCGTAAGATTAATATGCGATCTGACCGGTTAATACCGGAGAATCTAGACCAGTCCGCGATGCGATCTATCCAATCAGATTACTCGATTTGCTAGTGTCCAGGATCTAATATTCACGGTCATATAATAATATCCCGTACAGACCGACCAAGCTCGGTTGATAAGAGTTTTATTATAAATATGACCACTTTTCACTGAAAAGGACAAAATGTTTTCGCCGTAAGATTAATATGCGGACCGGTTAATACCGGAGAATCTAGACCAGTCCGCGATGCGATCTATCCAATCAGATTACTCGATTTGCTAGTGTCCAGGCTCTAATATTCACGGTCATATAATAATATCCCGTACAGACCGACCAAGCTCGGTTGATAAGAGTTTTATTATAAATATGACCACTTTTCACTGAAAAGGACAAAATGTTTTCGCCGTAAGATTAATATGCGGACCGGTTAATACCGGAGAATCTAGACCAGTCCGCGATGCGATCTATCCAATCAGATTGCTCGATTTGCTAGTGTCCAGGCTCTAAGATTCACGGTCATATAATAATTCCTGATAATATGTATACTGATTTTTTCGACTTCTGTGGTAATGTTGAAATGACTTCACGAATGCGCAATGTTATTCACGTAAACTTCAGAGTGTTCATAATATTTCATATATGCATGCGCAGAACGAGTAGGAGTAGGAGATAGAGAAAAGGGGTCGCAACATCCCTGGCATCAATCGCATTCCTAGTTGCAAACCTTAATCATATGCTTACATCTTATTCTTACGCAGAGTAGAAGTTATTAAAATCTGGACGGTCAGGAGCAAAAAAGTTCAATTTAGTTTCATATCGATAATTTGATAAATGATTTAACTTGCGCGGTCGGGTTTTGAGTCACATGCATGAACATAAAACCTTCCATAAGCGTCGCTCTGTTATTGCATGATATGCCAAAATATTGATATAACAAAATTCAGTGCAGAATCAATTGAGTAAGTGATCAAATTAAGTGGTGCAGTCAGTCGTTCTTTTGAAGTATTGCATGAGCGTGCAAAATCGATTTTGATATAACAAAATTCAGTGCAGAATATAATGAATTACTGATGGCATTGTCGTATACTTTGAGTGTTGAGCAAGCTCGTGGTTTCGACTGATCCTTAATATAATTGAAGGAGAAAACTTGAGATTGAAGTCATGAAGACTGAGCCAAGTGAGAGGTAAGAGACCGTGGCTTGCTGGATGCTGGATGCCGATGATCCCACTCAACACCTAACATTACATGTAAGGTCGACCTAAGCACAATGATTTGAACAAGTCCACAACTTCACACCACTCGACTTCTTTTGGGTTTGATGAGTTTGATGAGTATGGCATAAACGCTCTGCCTATAAACGGCTTTTAACACTGTTGTTCGAAATTTTGCTTATTTTTACTTCTCCTTTAGATTCTTAGAGACTCTTATACTAGTAAACCGTCCCAACCAGGGTCTAGTTTATCATTACTTCGAGACGTCACAAAATACTTTATCAGTATTTTTAGAAACTCAACCAATTAACTAAATCCTCCATGCATGTTGAAACCAGGTCCTCCAGGTCCTCCAGGTATCCCAGTGTACCCTGCCAGCAGGGTCTTGTTTACTGTAAATAATGCTCTTATGCACACCACGAATGCATTGGTTGGGCTGCCTGTGGCTTCATCTACATCTACATAATTTATTTGCAATTAAATCCAAAATGACATCTAGCAAATTGCTTTTTTTCGCTCTTTATTAGTTTCGATGGCTCGTTATCGTAGATAATGCGTAGACCGTGGAAATGTTCATTTTCAAAATGCTTGATTTTCGGAATAGCCTTGGTAACACTTCTCAACACTTTTGTGCTATTTTCGTGCCGATTTTCGGGTAAGTACTGTTAATTGCATTTAATGTTAGAATAATAATATAGAGAAATATTTAAGACGACTTCGTGTTGGTACGAAACCATGATGAAGAAATCAGTTGATTCTTTATATTTCTTTCTCTTTCTTTCTTTTCGCCCAAACAAGCTATGATGAAAAAAAGCTATGATGTTTGTTTGAAATGATATATTCGGTTAGAAGGGTAAATAATCACGACTTGAACTCAATTTACGAGTAAAGCAACTTGTTCTTGAAAGGGCATCTTTATTTGTCGAAGTTTAATGTCTTAAGCTGTGTTTACGTATTCTTCGTGTACCTTACAGACAAACGTCTATTGACTTTTCTGTCGCCTTACAGACGTCTCCTGTCGTGTCGTAAAGGTATTATACGGATCTTAAGCACTAATCGTCACTCCTTGGAATTCACTGTGTGCCGAATTTTTAGGCGCCAATAATAACGGAGTAGTTTTACTTAACCCGTGAAAAATAAGTTAAGCATAAAATACGTAGCAGTAGAAACTATAAGCTAATATATTCCATTGTTTTACTTAGACTGTTTACTCCCTAATTAAAAAAAATTCGTTTCACGGGTCCAGTAAACTTGGTAGTTAATAATCAGTCAATACCTCTTATGTTCTTGACTGATGGCAGTAGAAAAGTAGAACTTGCAAATTCACCAAAAACACATCAAAGCTAACGCATACAAAACCCTTGTTCGTCCTCAAATTGAGTATGCGTCTACTGTGTGGGACCCATTCACCCAAGTGAACCAAAATAAGATCGAAATGGTTCAGAGAAGAGCAGCCAGATTTGCTTGTAACAACTATATGTTGATGCATTAAAAAGTGGGGTCTGTAAATTAGAACACTAACTTTGATCCTGACCTACCCAAGCACTTAATAAGCCTCGAAAAGAGGGCGTGCTTGTAATTTGGTAAATGTAAATGTAAAGCCAATTTCACAACAAGCCATTGAAATGTGTGAAAACTGCAGTAATACTTGGGTTATATGTTTATTTAAGTAACAATATTTGTATTATGATCATCCGGGTGAATGTAGCCCTGAGAAGGACTGTTTGAAGGGGACTGAAGTTTCAACAACCTGAGTGGAAGTCATCTTCAGAGTTAAGTGAAGAATAAATGATCATAATACAAATATGGTTACTTCAATAAACACCCGGGGAGGGGGGGGGGGGGGGGGAACTACCGCCAGGACCTCAAAACCCTGACCCTATCCCAGACCTAAAATTTGGATTTTACACACCCGACCCCAGACTATAACTAAGAATTGTACACCCTATCTCAGACTAAACCCAGTTAGTCAATAGATTGCAATCAATATTTACTAACGTTTTTATTGTTTTTGTGCCGGCAGAAAGAGTAGCCTATTCGCCAAACAAAAATGACCAAATCGTTATCCCTATCCCAGACAAAAATGATACCCTATCCCAGACAAAATGTCCAAAAATGATACCCTATTCCAGACCCAAAAGCCAAAGAACCATACCTTATAGGGCAGCACATACCTGTATAGTATACCCTCACTTTCATGCTGTTCATATGTCCATAAATATTAATAAAAGACTATTAGAATCCAACCTTTAAAACATCAATCAGGCAATTGATGGTATTATTGATGCTGTATTCCACTTTCTGCTTGTAATTAATTTTATTTTTTCATGATTTTTTCATGATTTTTTATCATTTTCTTTTTTATGTTAATTATCGTACATTAATTTACAAATTGTTCATTTTCCACAGATTCAGCATGTCCCTTCTCAAACAAATATCAAGGACAAACCAGCCACCTACCTATACCTAGTAATGAGTATATAACAGACAAAAAGAGTGAAAAAACCCTCAATGATCAACCATTACTATTACAGGATAAGAATGGGGAGACAAAAGCACCCATTGAAAGTAAACAACTTAAAAATGATGGGGATCAGAATAATAAAGAAAATAAACAAGGTTAGTATAAGTGTGCATATCTAGTTTTAATGGCCAATGTTATATTAAGTGTCACAACCCCCTTCAAAAAATTTTTATCCATACCCTGAAAAAACTGTGCTGATGAAAGTCAGGGTATATGGCTGACTCACAGAATTGGAATTTAGCTTGATTATTAGAGAACTAGGAGAAAAAACCCAAACTAAATGGAGAGACTCAACCAACTTTACTAACATATTGTATGCCATACATACAGGGCTGTAGCCACAAATTTCTGATTGGTCAGGTTTTTGAGGGTTTTCGCTTATTCTCACATTTTTTAAATCTTTCTTATATCTTTTTCCCGAAAGTTGGCCCGGTTGAAACTGTACCAACTGTACCAGATGCTACAACCCTGACATACATACATACACCATCCTTGATTCTCTGAAAATGCAAAATTCCATTTAAATCTTGGGTCTGCCACTGGAGTTAAGTACTATTACTTTTGCTGTGCGCTTCTACAATTATTACACATTTTAGGGTGCAGTATTGGTAGATATTTTTGCGAGTCAGGGTAATACAAAGAAGAGAAAGAATATGCACTCATATTGCACCTTAAAATGTCTAATAAATTACCGTATTTACTAGAATAAGCACGGTGGCACTCATTAAATTTTTCACTTCTTATTCACTTATTCAAGGGCTGTGCTTATTAGAGGGCGGCTCTTATTTAAAAGTCTCATGCCACAAAGACAAAATATTTTGATTGTAGCGGCAAAGAATACAGCCTTAACACAAGAACTAAAGAATGCGAAGCTTTTGACAACACTTTTGATGAAAACATATTGCCAGTGCTGGCTTAGAACCGCATTACAGCGATTACAGTGTATTTTTATCATCTTATGGAAATACTCCAATAAGCACCACACTGAAGCTGTAACGCTTATTTGAGGGCGGTGCTTATTAACTTTTTCACTACAATTGTGGCACTTATTCGAGTAAATACGGTATTTCTTATCCAATGGATTTTACTTTTTCCCAAAAGGAGGCTTCAAAATAAATGTTTTTCTTTTAATTAGTTTTCAAAAACTGTCTTTTACTGTACAAAATAACCTAGAGTATGAATAACACAGGATATTTGTACTTGCTCCAGGCTTTCTCCTGCAATATTTGTACTATACTGAGTATAGTTGGGTAATAATAGAAAGTACTAGTAGGATGCAGTACTTGCATGGGTTAGCTTTATTACAAAGACTACACAATACATAACCAATAGTACAACCTATTTTTTGCAGTTGAACTAGGTACTCATAAAGAAATGATAGATAGGGCAAACTACAAGATGGAGGAATCTGCTGTCAATTTTAACTCTAAAGACTATATTATTGCTGGAGAAAAACGGAATGATGATGGTAAGCTGATATTTAGATGGCATAGTCCTAGAGCAGTTTATGCTTTGTTGCTTTAATACCATAGACCTTATCTCAGTTTGAAAATCAAGGCTGAAAAAAGAGCCAGTTATTGGACTATGTCCAGCCTAAACTGGAACTTTTCCATTCAAATCTTTGCCTCAATTGCTGGTCATTTCACATTAAGCCAGAAATGAGGTATGTTTGTGCTAAAACCAATTCGGCTAGTCATCATGAACAATGATGGACTGGCCATTATTTTTGACCCTGATAAACATGATGCATTATGGATTATGAATCATTTTGAGAATTTTAGATTATTAGATAATTATGTGAAATCGTTGCAGCGAAAACCTTACAGAATGTTGGTTGTCAAAGTTTATTTTCAGTCACAGTTTCAGAGGTGAATCAAATAAGGGCTGTAAACCTTCCCACCCCCATTCTTCCTCCATAAGGCTGCGTTCATAATGTATGGTAGAGGGGGGGGCATATGAAAATTTGAAATGTCCAGAATAATTCTCAACACCCCCTTAAAGTTCATGCAAAAAAATACGATCCCCCCTAAGCAAGTAGCTTCTTCCAAAAATTGTGCATCACCCCCATTTTTCTGATAAAAATTTGCCCATCCCCCCTTTTTCCTACCAAAATTTTCCTGATACCCCCTCAATTTCACCTGCCCCCCCTCTCTGCCATACATTATGAACGCAGCCTAACAACACTATTTTGATTTGGGTTGCCATGAATAAAATAGATACCATCCACAATTCTTATTATTACGATCATTCGTTATATGGGAGTACTCCTTCCCCTCCCCCCTGGGGGAAGGGGGCTCAGCGCTAGTGGTTCTTACTGAAACGAAATCTCTTCCCAATCCTTAGCTTTCCTTATTATTGGCGTACCAACCATACATCGAACAAGAGCCTCCTACTTAACACTAACATTAAAAGATCTAGTAAATGGTCTGGATGAATCGGAGAAGGAGGAGGTCATTATTGTCGTCTTAGCAGCTGACCTCGATCCAAATTCTGTTTTGAGCGTTTCCGATCAAATTAGCAAGGATTTTCCCAGGGAGTTACAAACGGGATTGATTCGCGTCATCAAGGCACCAACTTCTTTTTATCCAAAACTTAACAAGCTACCTCGTCTCTGGGGAGACAAGCCCGAAAGAATACGCTGGCGATCAAAGCAGTCTCTAGACTATTCATTCCTCATGAATTATTGTAAAGAATTGGGTCAATACTACCTACAAATAGAAGACGATGTAACGACAAGTAAAGGCTACCTCAAAAAAATCAAAGACTTCATAAAAAAGCATCAGGAGCGAAGGTGGTCGATATTAGAGTTTGGGGCGCGAGGATTCATTGGTATGCTGTACCGCACTTCTGATTTGGGTCACTTGTCGGCTTTTGTTAAGATGTACTACTGGGTATACCCCGTCGATCTTCTGTTCCGTCAATACAACGACTTCAACCTCAATGGAAATCCCCAGTGGCCAAGGCACAGACCACCACTCTTCCGCCATATTGGCACTTTCTCCTCCCTCGATGGACAAGTGCGCAAGCTTGAAGACATTAAAGTTGGTCGTCGTATTTATAATGATAACAATAATCCCGATGCTGACGTCACTACCTCGATACGTGATCACGTGCGCGGATATAAAATCATGTCTGCGTATGATACTTATCGTCATGGTATGTTCTGGGGAAAGAATATCAAAAAGGGAGACTACGTTCTCATTGAATTCCACAGACCTGTGCGGGTGAAACAAATGATTGTGGAGTCGGGAGGGGCTCGTGCTCCCGAGGATTACTTTGGCGCTGCAAAAGTACTTTACAGTACGCAAAATGGCGCAGGGGAGTGTAAAGAATTTATCCTTTGGAAGGAGTTTCATGAGATGCCGCAACTAAAGGTTCATAGTAAAGAACCTGAAGGAACTCTTTGTCAGTGCTTGAAAATTGAAGTAACAGGTTTACGAAGAGATGAGGTGGGGAAACCCCGGTGGTTAGCTATACGAGAGATCGCTGTTTGGTCGGAAACTGTAAAAGATGAATGAAAAACATTGCATTGCTAGCTGCCCAATATATGAAAATAACTTCAAAGTAATATTTTATAAAATACATAAGAAATTATTATTTTTAAATTCGCGCTCTCGTATGTACGTAAATGTTTACATTTCAACTCTTAATCTGTTTAAATTAAAAAATATATATATTGTCTCTGACTTTAGTTTCTCTTTCATTCAGACATTTCGTCTTTCAGGGGTCCTACACACAAGTGTGAGCGGTCCAAAGCATGCGTGTCAATGGACCCTTCCATCGATAATATACACAAATAGACACTAAACAGTCAATAGACATCTATTGTATGTATACACCTAATTGAAAAAACGTAGTCGGGTTCGAGAAAGTCATATCATCGAAGCTAAGACCGAAAAGGATTTTGGGTACTCCGAAATGTGTATTATATTTGCATATAGACATGTAAGAATGCACAGTAGAGCAAAGTCGGTCGACCTAGAATAACAACATGCCAAAGCCGTGATGCATAAAATGTGCACAGGAAGGGAAAACTGCAACACGCATTGTAGCGGCTTGGGGTCACCCTTGCTGTCAACTAGACCCGCGGTTACGCCGCTTGGGAGAAAGGCTTAAACACTGTAATCCATACTCGATTCTTTATTGTAATAATGTTGGATCACGTAAAAACTAAAACATAATACAAAGGACATAAATAACTAACTATAATCGACTATAATCGGGTTACTAAGCTAGAATCACATGCGTAAACTTTGGTAACATTGTATAAGTTTGGTTCTTTAAATCATAACAAATTTGTATACGTTGAAGTATGAATCTAAAGATATTGATGGGTTTCTTCCGTAATCAGGTATAGGTGATTGTAAATCATCATGTAACACCAAATATATGATATAAAGGGGGTGGAAAATAAGAAGGATAACATAGTACATACCTCTTTCCTCCCGTACAGTATTCAATCTAAAGCCACGAGGCTGAAACATTATACTACGCTAATAGTAATTGACGAAGTGACGTAATCGAATAAACAGCAAATCATTTACATGGCTCCCCTAAATTGATCCTTCAATTTATAATCAGTGACAATGATCTCAAAAATTAACGTATAGTAATGTCTCTTCCAGCGATTAATAGTGTCTTTTAAACCGATAAACAAAACAAAACAAAATGTGATAAAGAGCAATAAATGAGATAATATTCAATCTAAAATTGTTCATGAATTAGCTTGTTTTGCTGCTAGGCTCCTCTGGTGGGGAATTCCCCGTACTGTGGCAGCGGGATACTCATCACTGTTCATTTTGGCGTACAAGCAGCACTAGCTTGTGGATAGGACGATCAAGATAGGTAGGTGCGTTTATCTTGTTTTCTTTGGAGTTGTCTGCCATCTTCAATCGTACCTTTCTGACTAGACCATCATCACTGGGGAATGTCTGTGCTATTCGAGCTAGGCGCCACTGCGATCTGGATTGGTTTTCGTTCTTCAGGATCACGACGTCTCCAATTTCTAGGTTCGTCCTTGGACGCTCCCATTTCTGTCTCTCTTGCAAGGCATAGAGGAAGTCCTTGCGCCATCTAGTCCAAAACTGATTGGCCAAATGCTGCACCCGCACCCAACGTTTCCTTGAGTACAGGTCCGCCTGTTGAAAGTTACCTGGAGGAGGGAGGACTATTTTGGATTTCTGTGTTAGCAATTGGTTTGGCGTGAGTACTTCCACGGAGTCTGAAGGTGAACTTCCAGTTGTAGTCAATGGACGGCAGTTTACGATAGATTCTGCCTCCACCATTAATGTTCTCAGCGATTCATCGTCTAGTTGGGTTCCGTGGCTGCGGAGCAACGTCGTCAGCACGCTTCTGACAGTGCGAATCTGTCGCTCCCATACTCCGCCCATGTGACTGGCATGGGGCACGTTTGGTTTGAAGTGCACCCAGTCACACTCATCCTTCAGTAGTTTGGACCTTATCCTGTCGTGTTGTAGTTCTTCCATTGCAGCGTGTAGTTCGTTCCTTGCTCCCATGAGGTTAGTCCCTTGATCAGATCTGAGTTGGCGCACCGGACCTCTTCTACCCACGAAGCGACGGTAGGCATTCATGAACGAATCGGTTGTTAGCGACGACGCTGTCTCTAAATGGATCGCCCGAGAGTTCATGCAAGTAAAGAGGACGCCATAGCGTTTCAGCTCCTTTCTGCCTTCCTTTATGAGCCAAGGTCCGAAGTAGTCAACGGCACTGTATGTAAAGGGGGGTGCCTCCTTTACTCTATCGTCTGGCAAGTCCGCCATTTTTTGTTGTTCCAGAGCACCTCTTGACCGTCGGCATATGACGCATTTGGATAGCTGATGTCCAACAACGGAAGCACCGCCAATTATCCAATATCCTGACGCTCGAATTTCAGCGTGCGTTGTTGTACGACCTTGATGGCTTATCCTGGTATGGAAATGTCTGACGACCAATTCCGTGACATGACCCTTCTTTGGTAGGATAGCCGGATGCTTGATATTAAACGCTACATCTTTGTTGCTTAATCTTCCGCCGACTCTTAGAACGCCTTCCGTGTCGATGAAGGGATCGAGTCGATATATAGGGCTGCTCTTCTTCACTGTGGCTGGTTCCTTGCCTTGATTGCGTAGGGTCTCAATTTCTTCTTGAAAGTTGCTCAACTGTTCTGCGCGAATTATCTCCGATTCTGCAAGCTTAATGGCCTTGACATCCACGTTTGGCTTATCGTTGGCTTCGTTCCTTGATCTGAGCTTGATTCTCTGTTGGAATTTAGTGATGGCAGCAATACCGTTCCTGACTTGATGCCAGTCTGAGAAGCGTTTGACGCGGTCCAGTAGGCTAAACTGTTCTTTTACCTTGACGCGGAATACGGACGCTCTTTTAACTTCAGGATCATCGGCAGGGATATCCAGGACCACTGGACCATCTGCTGGGTTTTCTATGTCATTCCAGAGGAAATCTGGTCCGTTCCACCATCTTGAGTTGTTGATCAACTGTTGCGCTCCCATACCACGTGACGCTTCGTCAGCTGGATTCTCCGCTGTCTGGACGTACTTCCATTGAGCTGGTGTGGTGCGATCTCTTATCTGTTGTACTCGATTGGCGACGTATGTATGGAACCTGCGGGCATCGTTGCCGATGTACCCGAGCACCACCTTGCTGTCAGAGTAAAACGTTTCTGGGATGGTGCTGTAGGCAAGTTCTTTCTTTAGGAATGCGCTGATGTTCACGGACACTAAGGCTGCTGCGAGCTCTAATCTTGGGACCGTCACTGGCTTTAGAGGCGTCACGCGAGATTTCGCCATGGCTAGACTACAGTGTATCTCGCCCTTGTGATTCCTTAACTTCAAATAGGAGCATTGACCATATCCACCAAGGCTGGCATCGGAGGAATTGTGGAGCTCAGCAGACTCGATCGTTCCAAAGTTGGTCGGTTTATAACATCGCGGGATCTTGAGATCCTTCAGGTGGTGCAGGTCATCCCTCCATTTCTCCCATTCGGCTTGTAGCTCGTCCGATAGCCTTTCATCCCATCCCAGATTTTCCTTGCACATCTGCTGCAGAATTTTCTTGCCTTTGAGAACGAATGGTGAGACTAATCCCAGGGGATCAAATACGGAACTCACCGTGGATAGTATCGATCGTCTTGTGAGTGGCTTGTCCTTAAGCTCTATACGGAACTGGAACTGGTCGGATTCCACGCACCACTGCACGCCTAAGGCTCTTTCTATCGGCAAGGCCTCGCACTTGAGGTCAATTTCTTGGATGTTCTTAGCGCGTTGTTCTGTTGGTAGGCCTTCGAGGACTTCCTTGCTGTTGCAGGTGAACTTGTGGAGGTTAAAGCCTCCCATCTGGCACATTGCCTTTGTTTTCGTTATGAGCTCATTTGCTTCCTTAACTGTTTCCACGGACTTTAGACCATCATCGACGTAGAAGTCGTTGCGCACGAAGTCGGCAACTTCGTTTCCGAACTCCTCTTCATGATCATCGGCAGTTCTCTTCAGTGCGAAGTTTGAACATGCTGGGGAGGATGTTGCTCCGAACAGGTGCACAGCCATTCGATATTCCTTGACTGCCTTCTCTGGATCACCTTCTCTCCACCAAAGGAACCGCAAGAAGTTTCTGTGGTCAGGCCTGACGTTGACTTGATGAAACATTCCTTCAATGTCGCACATAAAGGCCACGGCTTCCTTTCTAAAGCGGCAAAGCACGCCGGTCAAGTTGTTTGTCATGTCTGGACCCTGTAGAAGACTGCCGTTCAAAGAACTTCCTCGAAATTTTGCGCTAGCGTCGAATACCACTCTAATCTTCCCAGGTTTTTTGGGGTGATAAACGCCATGATGCGGGATATACCATACTGTTCCATCGTTGATTGAGAGCTCTGCTTCGGGGACTTCCTCGGCGAAGCCCTTACTTATTACCTCTTGCATGAAATTCCGGTAATGTTCGCTATAAGTTGAATCCGCATCGAAACGCCTTTTGAGGTTGTTCAGACGGCTCAGGGCCATCTGTCGGTTGTTGGGTAACGATACCTGGTCAGTCTTCAAAGGTAGAGGTAATTCGTAATGACCGTTATCTAAGTGCTTGACACCGCTCTCGAGGATTTTGATAAAGTTCATTTCATCGCGGGACAGGGATTTTTCTTCTGATTGATTCGTACTGCTCTTCTCGATAAAGTCCGTCATGAACATCTGGTTTATCAGTGCAGGAGAGATAAGCTCTTTGGATTCTGTTTGAAATGTGATATGACATCTGTTGTCACGGATGTCTGACTGCGTGACTGCACGATTGGTCGTGTATAGATGATCTTCATTTTCTAGTCGGCTGGGATCCACTGAGCCTATGATTCCCCATCCTAGCGCTGTCTTCTGGCCGTATGGGTCGTCCTCTCTGCCTGGTATGACGTCACGCGGTTTTATGGCACGTGGGCAATTGGAACCTATGAGGATTCCAACTTCGACGTCTTCCCTGTAAGGCATCAACCGTTCGGCTATTTGCTCTAAATGAGGCCAGTCACGTGCCACTTCTGGTCTTGGGATTTGATTGCGTCTTGCGGGAATGTTGTCAAGTGAGTACGCACCTGGTAGAGGTATGTCGGCATTTTCACTTAAGCCACGTACAGTTAAGCCCCTTATCTTCATACACCTTTCCACGCCTTCACCCATCACCGTGCCCACGCTCAGATCGACGAGTGGGCCGGTTAGGGATAGTTTCTTCACCACAGAGTCCTTTATGAAGCAAGCATCTGATTGGTCGTCTAGAAGAGCATAAACTAGCAGTTTCCGCTCTGGATCAGATGCATGGTGCAACCATACTGGGACTATCAGTGAGCTGACAGAGTATACTTCATCTCTTGGCGAGCTCTGAATGCGATTCGATGTTTTGGGGCTGGGAGGTTCCTTTTCTGCATGTCGCTGTTCACGTGGTACATAAGTTTCCTCATGTAATGATGTTGGGTGAGGTCCCTTGCACTCGTCGCAGGAAACCTTCTTACGGCACACGTTGTTCTTGTGACCCCATCTCAAACAGCCAAGGCACCGCCCAGCCTTTATTATGAATTCCTTGCGTTTCTTTTGTGTTAGTTTGAGATACTGGGGACATGTTTCTATGTAGTGTGAATCCTTGCACATTGGACAGGTGGGACTTCTGGGATCTTGCCTTTTCTCATCGCTTCTAGAGGCTGTTTTCGTTGCGTGAGATACACTGCCGTAGGGTCTGGTACGGCCGTCGTGCGCACTGTTCTTGTGTTTAGATTCACTTTCAGCCTTGAAAGCGCGCATGGAGATTATGGGGTTGCAGGCGATTCTCGCTTCATTTTGGATGAAGCTGCAGAACTGTGAGAACGGTGGATAACCGGCAGTTGGAGTGTCCTGGTTCATCCAATGATCCACTTCTCTAGCCCATCGGTTGACGAGGTAAGGTGGCAATTTCTTTACCATTTTCTGGTTTTCGTCAGGATCGTTTAAAGCGTCCAGGAATGAAGTGGTGCGCATTGCTTTTAGCGACTGGTTCAGAAAGTCTGAAAACTTTCGTAAGCTGACACCATCGTTGGGTTGGACCTTGGGCCATTCGTTTATTTTCTTTCGGTAGGCATTCGCGATAAGGAAAGAATTTCCGTACCTGTTCTTCAGTACAGCCTTGGCCTCCTGATATGCTTCCTCCGTGTCTAAGGTGACATACCCACTTATCGCCTCCTTTGCTTCACCTGCTGTGTACCTCCCAAGATAGTACAGGCGCTTCGCCGGCTTGGTAGTTTGTTCTTCCACGATGGTCTGAAAGGACTTTAGCCACTTGGGGTAATGAAGCAAATCTCCACGGAATATTTCAGGTTCTGGGAGTGGCAGTGAATCTCTTGTTCGCCTTTCACTCAACAGATCAGCCAGTTGCATTAGAGGATTTTCTAACTGTGAGGGTTTCGGTGATTCCTTTGGAGGTCGTACTGTACCAGTCGTGGCTGCATTCCTATCAGGAGGAATTGTCGGCTCCGGGATCGCCTTGCTACGCAGTTCGCATGGGGGGTAGATTTCCTCGTTTGCCGACCACGGTTGTGCAGCAGAAGCGGTAGGGACCGGTGCAGCGAAAACGTCTGTTCCTTGCGAAGCATGCTCAAATCCTTCCATGGTGTGAGCGTTCGTGTATCTAGAGGCCGATGGGGAGGCGGATGGAAACTCGCGGACTATCGCGCTATCTATTCCGCTGGGCAAGAAGGAGACTTGTGTGACTGGCGGAACGGTATCACGTGACTGTTCAGCTGTTGTGGCGAATGGATTGGTCACGAATTGAGGCTTAAGCTGGAGCGATTTTGTCGGTGACTCGGTGATATATGTATAGTATTTATCATTTTCGCCAGCGGTTTGCGTTACCGCTGTTGATTTATCGACTTTACTAGTGTTTATATTAGGCAATAGCGGAGGTGGCATGTGGAATGCAGATTTTATGGGAGAATCTATGAGAAGCTGATGGTGTATTTGGTCTTGTACGGTGATCGGGGTCGAATAGGCCCTTTGCAGCTAGAAAATCACGTGCTGATTAATTCACTGAGAGCAAATGAATGAACATTTTGATTCCCATGGGTGAAATTTACTGGAGAGCAAACAAACTTTCTACAACCTGTTTCGAGAGATCGTAATAAAACTACATTTCGTAACACACTGGATTAACGTTTTCATTCAGTTCTTTACAAGTAGCTAAAAAAAAAATCACCAATTTAATATAAAAACAAAAAATTTGCTCTCCAGTACAGACACGTGACCGTTAACTGCAAAGGGCCTATTGTAGTTAGAGACAGGGTTTGAATGCAACGGAGGAGGATTATATTTGTCTAATTGAGAATGCGTGACTGAATTGACTTGACCTTCTAAATATTCTTCTAAGCGTTCCTGTGAACAGTTTTCACTAGGCAAATCCGCAAATCCTATGCCTTCGATATCGAGGAGAGCGTTCATTTCGGCCCGTGCTATTTCATATCCTTTTTCCAGCTCGAACTTTTTGAGATCTTCCCTTGTTTTGTTAAGCGCTGCTCTTTGTCGACGTTCTACATCTGCTAAATGTAACTCAGCTGTCAGCCTCGCTAATTTTGTTGCCATTTTTACCTTTCGTTCTAAAAACGAAGCTGTCGATGACTTTGAGCCACTCGATTTTTGCGATCTTTGCGATTTGCTACTGGAACTTCCTAATATTGACGGCGCGGAATTCTCTCTCTCCTCGGTTCGTTTTAGTTCCAAAATTCGGTTATTTGCCAACTTTAATACTTCGTTGTGTTCCTTAAGTAAGTTCTCAAATTTCTCTGCGTGTGAGTTTACTTCTGTGCCTATATCTTCTTCGTTTCTTAATTCTGATATTCTATCGTAGACGGACGAGACGATTTCCCATCGCGTTTCTAGATATATCCTTTCGGGTCTTAATTTCTCGGGATCGTCGCTGTCAGATATCATATCCCTTAGTTTATTGTGTTGTTTTGACCATTCTCTCTGAGCATTACGAAACTCGATCTCGATTAGCTGTAATTGATATACGCGTCCTTTCTCGGTCTGTATTCTTACTCGTTTTTCTGTCATGATCAGTTCGCTAGGCCTTGTTTCAATCCGATGGTTTTAACTTGAACGTTTTGATCGAAAGAGTTTTTACTGTAGCGGCTTGGGGTCACCCTTGCTGTCAACTAGACCCGCGGTTACGCCGCTTGGGAGAAAGGCTTAAACACTGTAATCCATACTCGATTCTTTATTGTAATAACGTTGGATCACGTAAAAACTAAAACATAATACAAAGGACATAAATAACTAACTATAATCGACTATAATCGGGTTACTAAGCTAGAATCACATGCGTAAACTTTGGTAACATTGTATAAGTTTGGTTCTTTAAATCATAACAAATTTGTATACGTTGAAGTATGAATCTAAAGATATTGATGGGTTTCTTCCGTAATCAGGTATAGGTGATTGTAAATCATCATGTAACACCAAATATATGATATAAAGGGGGTGGAAAATAAGAAGGATAACATAGTACATACCTCTTTCCTCCCGTACAGTATTCAATCTAAAGCCACGAGGCTGAAACATTATACTACGCTAATAGTAATTGACGAAGTGACGTAATCGAATAAACAGCAAATCATTTACACGCATGAAATTAGCATAATTGTTTGCCTTCCCATGCTCCCCTTCGGTCTTAGCTTTGATGATAAAAGCTTTTTTTGAACCCGACGTTTTTTCAATTAGGTGTATATAGACATACATGAAACGTACAGCCAAAGCTTAAGGGAGAGGTTAGTCGGCCCCTAGACCGTAGATGATTAACCCCTTGCTATTACCAGCAAACTCAAAAATCTTGATTGTGACGCTGCATATGAAAATCACTGGTGTCAAATGCCATATATCATATTCCGGCGAGCTCACTTCCGGTACGAAGCTCATATGTTGAGCGAGAAAATACACGGATTTTTCGACTATTTTACGCTCTCTCGTGAATTTAAGTGAGTCTGTCTTTCATTTACCACTGGATTTAAGTAAAGCAGTATGTAAACCATTACTAGTAGTAATATTAAATGATTTGAGGCATTTTTCGGTACGTCAAATCTGTGTTTTCCGAGTACCGTTGAGAGTCGATTTTACAAGGCGTTACTCGATTCTCGACTATCTAGCTGCGAATAACTGGGTCTAGCTTCAATACCCGCCTTTGAATCATGATTTTACCGCCAAATCTGAAATCTTGAATAAATTGTCTTTGTTTTGATATATTATAAGTCGACTTTTGTGAGATTTTTGGTACGTCAAATGGCTGCTAAACTACATCATCTGGTCTTTGTCCTTTTGATCTTCTATTGTCAAACTGTAGAAGCCATAGAAGACGATTTTAGGGAACAAAATGATCAATTTAAGGCAAATTCTCCTACCTTCACTTACGAAATTTCGAAGTAAGTTGGAATAATTAAGCTTTTTTTTTTTATTTAAGCGTTCAATAAACGTATTTTTATTCTTATTCTTATTTTTATTTTCAAATTAGTGAAGTCGAATTGTATAAAAAATAATTTTATTGTATTCATTTTATCGTAGCTATTTAATCTATGCCATCTCTAAGAAAAGGGATAGTACTGGCTGTGGAACTTCTGCTTTATCAGAGGTTGTGAGCAGGATTTTGACAGATTCTGGAGTCGAAGGGGTTTTAATTAACAATCGTATACTGAATGTATTTGGAAAAACGATTTCTGTTTTAAAGAGCAAAGCAAAGGCTGCAGCTAGGAAGGGTGGCTTCTCTCTCAGGAGATTAGAAAATAAATGGAGAGGGACTACTCATAAATTTACTGTGTACTACTCAGAAATTGACAAGTGTGCACTTGAACAACAGAACAGTAATCTTAGAGGCCAAAAAAGAGCATTAGAAGACACTGTTGTGGAAGAAGTGTCAAAAAGGCTGAAAGTAGAAGAAAAACTACAGGCTGCTCTTGAAAAATCGGAAAGCTCTTGTAACTTCTACAAAAAGAGATTCAAAAATTTAGTCAAAAAAGTTATAAAGAACCAGGAAAAAGCAACACCAAACAAAAGAGGGTCTTCAAAGAAAAAGAGTTTTCATGAGTTCACAAAAAGGCACCAATACAGGGTAAAGGGCCAGATGAAAGAGCAATGTAATGCAACCCTCTCCTTTCTTGGTCATCATGACTTCATTGCTACAAAAGTAGAGATCTTTAACAATGCAACCCAAGAATATGAAACCTTACAGCTAGTTGATAAAGATCAACTCCCTCTCAAAGAGAACAATCCTGTAACACTCACTGATGAGGAAATTACTGATCTCAACTTTTGGCTGTACATAAAGGACAAATTTAACATTTCCAATGAAGCTTGGCATGAACTGGCCTTGAAATCAACTGAAATGCCAAATATGTATCGACTTAATAAAAGAATATCAGATTTGAATGCCAAATGGAGGCTTACAGACACACCAGGAGAGGCAGAGGGTGTTCAGATTTCATTTAAGGAAAGCTTGATTGAACAAACCAAGAGGCTTAAAAACAAGGGGATGCTAAAAAATGAAAATACAATCAAGGTGAAGTTGAGTGGTGATGGAACAAGTATTGGCAAAAGATTAAAAATAGTTAATTTTACTTACACTATACTCAATGAAAAGGATATTGCAATGAGTGATAAAGGTAATTATTTATTGGCTGTAATGAAAACCACAGAAACCTATGACAATCTTGCAGAAAGTCTAAGTCACTTAAAAACAGAAATGGAAAACTTTGATGAAATTGATGTTGAAGGACAAAAGTTTAAAATTGAATACTTCCTAGGAGGTGATTGGAAATTCTTAGCATGTGTCTGTGGATTAGGCCCAGCAAACCAGGATTATGCATGCATTTATTGCAAGTGTCCCAGAGAATCTAGATGTGATATAACCAAAACCTGGTCCTTAACTGATAAGAAGTTTGGAGCAAGGACACATGATGAAATAACTGAACATTCAAGATCCAAACGGTTTAATTGCAAATCAAAACCCCTCTTCAATTTTATTCCACTAGACCATGTTATCATTGATACTTTGCACTTGTTTTTAAGAATATCAGACAACCTCATTGAGCTTCTGATTAGAGAATTGAGGAGGAAGGATGCAATTGAAAATGTTAAAACTTTTCCAAATGGTTTTAAAAGGGAAAAATACAAACACATGGCAGGGTATGAGGCATTTTTAAAGAACATTGGAATAACATTTGAATGGAAGGTAGAGCCAAATACTAAAAAACTTGATTATAGGGATCTAACTGGACCAGAAAAACTAACTGTTTTTCAGCACATTGACTTCAATACTCTGCTTCCAACATATGAATACACAGATAATTTGAAGAAACTTTGGGGTGATTTTTTGGACATTATTGGAGATTTAAAACTGGACTATGATAATGAAGAATCAACAGTCAAGCTGAAAGATAAAATAAAATCCTGGTTTCAACAATTTCTTAATCTTTATCAGGGTAAAGATATTACACCATATATGCACACTCTTTACTGTCATGTTCCTGAATTGTTGAAGCTATACAAAAATATTGCACATTTCAATCAACAAGGGATGGAAAAATATAATGATACGGCATCTAAAAATTCTTTCAGATCATCCAACCACCGAGGGGTATCTGCTTTGAGACAACTCTTCTGGAAAAAACAAAGAGTGCAGCACCTTGAGGCAGAAGGTTACCAGCGAGAAAAAAATTCTTTGACTTGCTCAAACTGTCTGGAACAAGGTCACAACATTAAGACATGCACCAAAAAATGCAAAAGGTGTGCATTTGAAGTTTGCTGTGGTCATCTTGATAAAGTGAATAATAAGTGGGTGCCAAGCTGCACTTTGTGAGTTTTCAGTAATTATGAATTTAGACATAAAGCAGTTTTTTACAGTATGTGGTTTAGCATTTAGGAAACATGCACAAAACAAGCAAACAAAATTGCAATACTGTTTATCATTGATATTTTAATATAACCATGGCTATTAACAAGTTTTCAGTTGTGAGTTTTCAGCAATTATGAATTTAGACATAAAGCAGTTTTTTTACAGTATGTGGTTTAGCATTTAGGAAACATGCACAAAACAAACAAACAAAATTGCAATAATGTTTATCATTGATATTTTGATATAATTCTTGAAAAGGAATCCATTAAATCCATTGAGTATCTGAAGGTAAATGTTTATGTATTGTTTTTAAGATATTGCTTCCTATTTCCATCACCTCGTACAAACGTAAATACAAGCATAAATGAATCCTCGATTTCTGATTTAACATATTTACCACCAATGTACTTAAACTCTTGAATTGGGTTCTTCTTAGTGATCCAGTACCGTACAGTTTGTTTTTCTACAAAAGCATAATCTCCAATGCAATTAAGAATCCTCTCATCCCACCTTGTCCCTAGTATAGCGTCCAAAGACCGGTTGTCTTCCAATTTATAAATGTCCTTTCCCCTATGAAGAATACTGTTTGTGATCTTTCCAAGTCCGGAGTAAAAGACATCCTGTTCAACATTTATTTCTATTCTCGTCGAAGGGTCGTCCCGTCGGCCTGACCACAAAGCTCTTTTAATTGAGCGATAAAGCTGTTTATGAAAAACAAACTTTCGGTCTTCTAGTGACTGCTGGCCTGGAATATAAGCTTTCTCCAAGCGAATAAATGGAAAGTATTCGCCTTCGTTGTCATAGTCTCGCCATTCGTCAGACTTGTCGCTATATCCAACAAAATGGATTTTCAACTTCTTTCTTTCCCTATCGACTTCAACAATCTCAACATCGTAAAGACTTTTGTCGTTTTTTTGCTTTCGCTTTATTCCTGGTTCTTTTTTACGACTACATTCCTCAATGAATCATTTTGGTGGACGAGAAAAACGTTTTACACGGTCCGCCATCTTGTTTTCGGTCATCAGTGAGCATGCGCACCAGAACTGAATTGTGTTATTGTCACCAATATCAAATGTCATATCAATATATGGAATGATTTTCATATGTGGCTGCGAACGCATACTCATTCCTTTCCATGTGGTACGTACGCGTTAAGTAAAAGTAAACGGAACGTAAATCATGGTAAAATACACCCTTTTATGTTGATCGTGTATATTCTGCACTATCGCACTTCATTTTTTTCATCAGCATACAGTATACTCTACTGAAGACTACCTGTGTTTTTTACGTATATGGTCGCTTATCAAACGCTCTAGGAAACTGGGGTCGGATCGAGCTCGGATCTATCCAAACTAGATCGATCTAAAATGGACCTAGTGTGATCGAGCCCTAAGTCAACAAAATTCATTATCTGCAAGAAGCTGGGAGTGCTCGTAATATAGGGGAGCAATGCCTGTGTATGGCAGTTCCACACCCACCATCGAGGATTTGATTGGCAGAAGTTGACTGAAAGTCAGCTTTGGAATGTGGTTATAAGAATCGCTTGCTTTTAGTTTCGCTTTGGCATTTTGTTAATATAATAATGAAAAATTTAATTTTAAACAAGCTTGCTGGTTTACCTGTGATATATCAGGACGAAAGAGCCTAGTGCGGGGACTTTGTTGGCCGTGAGAGGCTGAGGTGAGTTTTCACAAGACGCCATCTTGGACAAGAATTGTTGAAGTTCAAGTTAACTATAATTCACCCGAATTCACCCAATTTGTGACCTTTATTTTACGTCTTCCTTAAAATTCAAGCAGGAAAATGTGGGGACAAGCTTTAAGAATAGCTAGGACGACACTTTTTAGGCGAAACATGACAACAGGTCGAATGCCAGAACAAATTGGAGAAGGTGGTAAACCAGTGGTAAGTTTTTGTGCAGCATATCTCTTGCCCTGCTTTAGCTATAAAATGGCTTATTTTTTTATCTCCAGTTTTTAATAGATGTCTTATTAGATAAAGTTAGATAGATCGATACTCTATAACGTTCAAAACGTTATAGCTAGAGGCTAAATTGTGTAAAAACTTTATAAAGACCAGGCAGTTGTGAAAAAAGAGGACACATACAAAAGGGCAAATGCAGGTTACATAGAAAATTAGAAGATTTTTATTTCAGAAGGCCTGGAAGTTGTAAAAACATTTTAAAAGATTTAATATGTTTTTTTTTTCACAATTTCTGCGTTATCTTCGCTATTCATTTTGCTCCTACCTCTCGGTTGGCTTAATAGTTGGTTGAGCATCAGCCTATTGTACATGTGGGGGGAACGTGGGTTGAAGCCCTAGCTAGACCAACATTCTTAAGGTCCTGCCTTTGCTATAGAAATATCTGCAAATGGTTAGGCCTATGCCATGGCTCAGATGACTATGTAAAGTTTCATTCAGGGACCATAAAAATAGAGGGCTCCTAATTTATTAGTGTCAGCCGTCATGCATTACCGTCTCTAAATCAAGTTGATTTACTTATGTATTTTATCTCAGAGCAGTTTTTGTATGACTGTGGAAAGCTTGGTGCCATAAGCTTGCCATGTTGTAACCGTGATATTTTCTAGAATTTGATTATTTTCTTGCACTTTGTGATTCATCTAACAGTGCCATGACCTTGGCGTGACCATGTCTGCACCATGTTTATGCCATGTTCTGGGTATTAAATGGGCTGGAGAGCAGGTTCTTGAGCAATGTGATTGGTCTGGCATATCCCTTGCTGTCTCAACTGTGTTCGTGCTATGTTTTTCACATTCGTATGAAAACTGCTCTAATAACATAGCGAAACTACCTTGGCTATTCGTTCCAAGCTCAAATTTAACTTTTATTTATTTTCCAGAGCACTGCTCATCAAGTCACAGCCTTCGTGTGCATTTCTTGTTCTCTTCTTGGTCCAGGAATTATATTGATGTTGACTCGTGAAAAACCAACTCAAGAACACTAAGCTAGGTCAAGATTTAAGATGATGATAAATATTGGACAATCTTGTTTGCTGTAAACTTATACAGTCGTTTTGATGTGTGTTTGAATACAAATAGGATTTTCTGCATCTTGTTTTGTATTTCATGGCTCTGAGATTTCATTGTAATAAGGCGTTTTTGATTTGTGAAAATAAATGATAATAATGGCAATGAGTATTAGTATTTTCATCAATAGGGCATCTTATACTCTGTCAAAATAAGTGGACATGATAGACACTTTTTTTTTTTCATTTGGTATTATTTCAATTCTCTTATTCTTTGTAATATTTAAGAAAAATTTAATTGATTTAGATTTAGTGGTGAGTATCACTGGCTTCTTGTAGAAATATATAGTGACCTTGTGGTCAGGCAATCACATTAGATGCCTGAAGGTCAAGCATGCAAGATGTGACAAGTGAAAAATGCAGAGCTGTGAGGGAGGATGGACTGGGGAGTGTCATGAATGCTATCTTGTCAGGATCCATTATCACAGGTCAGCTTTTTTATGGCTTTGTTCTTTAGAACTGCAGAAATTATTGCTGCTGTTTTCTCATTTATAAAACACAGGTTGTTGCATTGAAAGCTTTGATAGAAAACCGTAGTGTTTATCTGCAGTAGTCTCAGTACCAATGGCAGCAGCAATGCCTTGTAACAAAATATGTTATGTAAAGATTTAAAAAAATGGGAGAGAAAGGGATCCGAGAGAGGGATCCTACTCTAGTATCTAGAGTAGATATTAAATCTTCGAGTATCAGCCCCCCAACGTTTAGTCTATACCCCTATCATGTGACGTAATGGAGTTCAATTTGGAGGACAGACATAGCTTTGTTTACACTGTAAACTCAGTAGAACTGTAGATAAAATGAATAATTTTTGAGAATGGTTCAATGGTGGAAGCCACTCAAATAAGGATGCACATCTCAGCTTTTATCGTTTTTATGGTCCTTAAAAGAACCATGAAGAAACTTGCTGGCAAAGAAAAGCAAATTACTTGCCAAAAGTGGCATGAATTATGGCTTAAATGCATCAAAACAATAGATTTTCGTATGGATGACAACACTCAACATTGTGTTTGTAGCAAACATTTCATATTGGGTAATATAAGATTTACATAATATTCTCTAATGATAATTACGAGCTTTCGGCTTTTGATCACTGTACATGTGATATTTCAATAAATAATTAGATCAAAAAATCTGGGAAGTCCAAACATTGGTTGTTTTAATACTAAGATACCTTGGAATAGTTTGATTAGACATAATTTTAGTTACAGTACGCTTATTTGACAATATTTTTGACTAAAATTTTAGGACGTCCTGCGCTGGTCACACTTGTCCTCCAAATTGACATTTACTTATGATGTCACTGCTAGGGGTCTATAGATACTAGACACACCACCTTCCTTGGGAGGTTCTCTCCTGCCTTTACTAGAGTGTGGAACAATAGTAAAACAATACTACACAATGATCAATGATAGTTTTTTGCTACACCAAAATAGTGTGAGTAAACAAGAATTGCAGTTTGTCTTATCAGTTTGATGAAATCTTTTATTCCCCTTATCCTGCATATTTATTTATGCAGCTATGACATTAAAACTAGTAAAAAACTACAGTATATATAAAAGGAAGAAAGTTAGTTTAAAGTGCAAATACTTATTTCGTGAGCCAGTACTAAGATTATTTTGCACTTAATAGTACATAAAATAGGGCTATGTCTATTGCCAATCGATCTCTGGTTGGCACAGTAATGACAATAGCTTACGTCACAGCAACTAGTGCTATTTAGTACTTAATAGTGCTACTAATCACATAGACTTGTACTGTTTCATTGTTATAGTGTTTACATTCTTCACATTTTGTTTAAAATGTCATTGCATATTATAAAAGGACTTGCATTCATAAAAAATTCCTATTTCTAATTTTTTTTTTTTTTTTTGCATAACCAATTTAGTACAAAGTTACAATAATTTACAATAATTTACAAGTTTTGGTGGACAGTAATGTTTGTAAACATTGCCATTGTGATGTCAATGTTCCATTCATTTTAACAATAGATTTCGTCGCCAAACCTCATTAGTTTGTCTAATGGATTTCTGGTTAGCAATTATAATTTTAAAAAATATTGTTATGTATACCCATCCTTAAAAGTTTTTCAGAAAAGCCCCTTTAGCCTTTGATTTAAAAACTTGTGTCTATTATTTATGATGTTAAATTATACAATTCCCTCAAACTATGACTAAGTGGTGTCATTTTTGATTACTTGTTACATTGCAAGTCACCTTGTGTTGTAAGCGTCTCGTTCTATACAGGTAAAAATGATTGCCACAATTTTATAAATTACAATACTGAATTCCCTGTAGAGTGTCCTAGATTCACCCCTTGCTACCATATTATCAGGATATTATTGTACTGATCAATTTATGCTCAGATATTTGTAAAACCTTGTTGGAGTAATTTATGTTGCATAATCATCAAGATACTTGTAACCCTACCTTTCTTTAGCCTGCGTACAGCCCGACTTTTCTCTTGTATAGGACTTAACAGTTAGTTAGTTCGGCTGCACACAGGCTAGTCTTTCTTTACCCTGTGTACAGCTGGACTTTTCTCTCGTATAGGACTTAACAGTTAGTTAGTTGGGCTACACACAGGCAAGCCTTTCTTCAACCTACTAGGGGATGTCTTTCGTCCTGCTCCTGGGCAACTATTTCTACAGGAATTGGAAAAGGATGTTGTTTTCTTTTGTACATTACTATCGCTATAATCGCTATGACTGCAACAACAGCAACTGATATACCTGCTATCGCTCCTGTACCAAGTTTGTATCCTGTTATGAGATTGACAAATCATATTAAATATTTTATACAACTTGAGTATAATTACTTCTGTTAATTTCATTTTATTTCATATAAAAATTTTCCAAAATGTTGAAAATATAAGTGAATTTTTTTCTGAGTTTTTTCTCAAAAGTAATTTAAGAAAAGATACACAAGATCATATATGTTGTAGATTTTGGTAGTATCTTAAGGTAGATGCGCTACTGCGCATCCATTTCGCCCATCTGGTTTTTTATCATTTATTAGCGTTGACTACCTTTCTATAATCTGACAAAATATTCTTAGACAGTGCTGTATGAAAAAGCAAGTTGTTTTTTCTGCTTTTTGACCTTAGTGGCTAGAGTAGGCTTAAACTTGAGTAGGCACAAGATGAACCTCATTTTGTAAACATTCATATACTTACTTTTGGGTGGATCATTTCGGCTTTTACCACACAAATTATTTGGGCAGCAGCATTTGGAGTAAAAATGTGCAACCTAATAAGTAATATACCAATTGGCTTCAAAACATAACAGTCAGTTTTATCAATTTAGTTTGTTACAGTGTGTGACTACATTAGAGTGAAGTCATTAAACCTGTGAAATAGATATTAGACTAATACACATTAGTAGACCCTAATTCCATTGTTTTCTTTTGTGTCTTTTTGACTATTACACGTTGACTAGTATTTTTTATTTCACGGGTTAAATGCCTTCGCTCTAACCAAAGCCAACCAACCAAATTTTAAATCAAATTCACAAATCACATTTTTGAGCTGTTACTTGTTGGTGTTGCAAGGCACCAAAGTAGCTCTTTCTATGAAGTTCCCATCTGGTCATTAGGCACCAAATGTATTCTCTGATAGATATATTCTCTTGCGTCAGCATGGGACACCAAACAACTCTATATGCTTAGCTCATATCTTGGTGAGCCATTTTTGACACTGATTATAAAAGGATGGTGACGAATTCTGAATTCTAAACTGTTTCTTTTTATTTCCTCATATATATACACAGGTTTAATAAAGCAAAATATAAATAATATTTTTAATGCTTTTGATAAAGGGAAAAAATGTGTGAAAAGTTGCAGTGTAGATTCTATTGCTTATTAAAATATTCAAATGTAATTGGCTAATTTGTACAAAAAAATTATCTGGGTGGCCTTGGTTGGTGTAGTTGCACTGTAAATGTGATATACAAGAGGAAAAAAAATAAAAAGAAAAGAAATGAATGGTAAGTTACCTCTACTGTAACTTGGGCATAGTGATTGTCCCATTTGGTTTCATAGCCAAAATGGACAAAACATTACACCATCCAAAGCTAAAGAGGCCTACATAATACTTCAAGCAGAAATTACCTCTGTTCCTGCACGGTCACCATTATATTCTAAAATATTTTTGTCACTATCTTGAGTGCACATCAGCCAGATTCTAGCGGTTCTGCTCACAAAAAGGAAAAGAAAAAAAGAAAAAAATATCAGTTAACAATATAATATAAAAAGTTTGACTATATATTTGGTAAAAGTTATACTAGTTAAACTTTTATCTTTTCCATGTAAAAAGGTGTAGTTTATTTTTAAACATACCTTACTTCAACTTTAGTGGTAAAATGAAATTCAATGTAAAATTTCTCTTTACCAGTCTTCACATCATGGCCATAACTGTAAAATTTGGCAGAGTTTTCATGGGATTCATACCCTTTACAAATCTTGCCAGCTGTGTAGTAACGAGCAAACTGAAATCAAAATCATAATATCTATAATCATATACATTAGATGGAAATACATACCTAAATCAAGCTACCTTAGCTGAACTCACTTCCAAAGCTGGACTATGTATAGAGTCACATTATGAAGCCTGGTTTGCGCAATAATCATGAGATGGAATCGAAATTTGAAGCAACGGATGCAAACTGAGTATTGCATGATTTATCAATTAAGCGTAAAAAAGACAAGCACTGCTACTGTGTTTTTTTATATTCTGTGAACCCGATAGTTGCAAGCTGCATGCTAAAATTAGGTTTATGGCTGCTGTCAATCAAAAATAATCTGTTGCTACCTTTTATATTTTTGACTGGCAGTGGTAGAGCACACAGGAGTTCAATTTCACAACAAGCTGTTGAAGTGTCTGAGTTTGCAGAATATTGAAAACTGCAGTAAGGTACAGTACTGTTTATGTTGCTGTTAACTCCAATTCTGACGCTAGTAGTGTGAGCCAGGCTTAAGAAGCCTACATTTGTTTTCCTACATTATCTGTTCTTTATACTCACCCCTACGCCCTTGCAAGCCTTTTCATCAGGATTTAGAGTCATATTTGTGAAGAGATCAAAGTCCTCACATGGTGACCAGGCAATGAACCATCCTTGAACCCCATTTATAGACCTGAACCTAAAAATATTAATATAAATAAATATACTAGTAATAATAATCAAATTAATGGAACAGTATGATTTCACTGTTTCCAAGCAACAGTTCTGATTTTATGCCGCCAAGCTAATTATTTTCACAAGGATTTTGGGTAAGGAGATTCACAAGCAGCCTTACTGCTCTGTATTTCTTGAGAGATGTATGGGGATTTTTTAAAATCATATTTTATATAGAAATTTAAGATTAAAATTTACTAACATCTATGTGCTGAATTTCAGGCGATTTCGACAGTTTTTTTCCAGCTTATGAATCCCTAAAATAAATGACAAGGGAGGAAGCTGATCAATCCTCTTTACTCTCGGTACACTCTGCTCATGCTTGAGGTCGAATTTTTTCAGAAAATACCAATTCGATCACAATTTTACTTCCCAGGAGCACGAACGGATATTGATATTTCTTCAATATGTTAATGCCAACGAACAGCCAGCTACTGATGCAGACTCAGTGTTGCCTTAATGGACCAATTTGGCTAATGCAATGTGTTTTACTCCTGGCATGGGGGTACTCCCACATATAGACTATACGGGGATGATCCGCTGAACAGGGTATGGTTTTTCGAGCTTCTTGTCATTAACAGGGTATGCAAATTCACTCAAGTTCCAAGTGGTTATTTTTTTAATTTAGCCCGTTTTAAGGATTTTTCCCCCACCAGTAAAAAATCCTTAAAATGTGCTAAATTCAATAAATAACCACACAGAGCAAAAGAAGTGTTATTTCTCGATGATCGGGTAAAATATCGAGGCTTTATTTCTTGCTTCAATGATTTTATTGAAATTTTTGATGAATCCCCATACATTTCCTTGTAACATGACACCACAGAAACCAAGCTTGGGCTACCTGTGCCAGAACCTCTCGTTTCCGGTGCTGACCATGACAAACATGGGCCGGGGTACGAGATTGGATCCGTCCCTTGTCACGACATCTCGGAAATGGCCTAATTATAGCGGAGCTCCCGCGCGGAGCCCCATACTAAGAAAAAATGGTAAACCATCGAGTTGATTTTTCATGGCTTGGCTGACGTCACTTCCGTCCGTCTGTCCGTGTACACAACACAGGAATCCCGCTTGATGTCAAAGCAAAACTACTCACAAATGCGGCTCTCAAATGCACAGAAAAAATCGCTTTAGGACAAGTTATAGACCAAAAACAATTAAGAGAAATACTTTCAGGTAGTCAAAGATGGATCAAGAAGTGTTCTTCAAGAATTCAGGTGTGTGTTTTTTAGCAAACAATCGCATATTATTATTTCGACGAATCGACAAATCAACGACTTTCTCTCAAAACTTTTTAATATATTTCTATAGATAAGCTTAATTTATTTTAATGCTAGAGGAAATATAACACGAAGAGCATATTACAACAAATATTCGTCCTTTATTTAGCTTTGTAAATCTTTAACAATTCGGTTGTTTTTCACCAACTATCGAATGTTTTTCGTTCAAGAAAATGAAGCTTTGTCGGCAAAACAAAGAAGACTTTCAATCAATAATTTTATTTATTATATGATTACCAATGAAATATCTATTTTTCTCTATTTCGAAAAATTGATATCTTCACACGTGAAAATAACATGTTATTTTCACGTGTGAAAATAACACCATTGCGATGGCTATTCAAAAATACACGGAAAGAATTGCCTGAAAAAGCCAAAACATACTTCATTGATAATTATATAATAAACAGAATATTACATGGGCGCTTGGAGATACGAAATTTATCTTCTCGTGTTAAAAATCTCTCACTCGTTCGCTACGCTCACTCGTGAGAGATCTTTCCAACACTCGAAGATAAATTTCGTATCTCCGCGCGCCCATGTAATATCCTCTATATCTTTCTACAGATAATTTATTTAATCATTGAATGAAATATAAATCTTTACCAAATATTCAACTGTTTATTAAGCTGTTCGAGCAAGTATGGTTATAAAAATGAGCTTAAATTTGTGTTGTTGAGAGATGTTATTGTATAAAGACCTACTAGACTTTCACTTTAAAAAGCTAAAAAATATTCAAAAACATTTACAAACGCCAATTTACTGCCAAAGAAATGAGTCATTTTGTATTTTCCATTGCCTTTTGCATTATTTTCTATTTTGTCTCAGTTGTTCTTGTTAAGTTTAAATGAATGTAAGCTTTGTTTTATGAAAACTGTAAAATATCTAATTAAATAAACCTTTTTTTTATTTTTTTATTTTTCAAGACCAGTTTTCAAGTCTGTTTTTTGGTCTTGATTTGTCCTAAATCTCCAGATTTTCGATTTCGATGAAAGACATCCGAGGTAAATTTCACTAAACTTGATATTTTATTGGATTATCTGTAGTTAGATTCGTTTTTTTTAAGTAAAAGAGATTCAAAGCCTAAAACTGTCGGCCTTGGAAAACTTTGTCGAAGAATCTTCCAAGAACAAAACTAGCCCCTGGGGTGGTGGTGAGTTGTGTACAAAATTGCTAACTATAGTCGCGCAAAAAAAAAAAACAAAAACAAAAAAAAAAAAACGATGTAGTGCATTTCGATTCGATTTCACTGCATGGTTTTTATTATGGGAGAAATTGTCATCATTTCGAATAAAAAATAATCGCTTTTAGGCAGTGCCTAAATATATATATTAGGCACGGCTTGGGATTTTGCCAAAACACCGTGCCCTCTGTTTTAGATAGAGTTCAAGTTTAATAGACTAGCAGCGCGAGTTTGAGTTGATCAACTTATGAATATCTTAATTAGAAAATTCAACTATAAAAACACAAGTCAATATAAATAAAACATTTTTGTGGCTTATTGATAAATAATGAAAATTTTAATGGCATAAAAGATGTGGACTCATTTTTTCCCATTCAAAGACCATAAAAAGCTAGCTCTAGATACTACGTCATAGCTAAGCACATTCAAAATTCGTAAATGACGCTACTAGTAGCTATAGCTTTAATAATATTCCTAATTTCATGTTAAGTAATCTACTTACTTGGGTGGATGAATCGATGCATTCAAGTTTTTATCCCCTGTTCCCAGGGAAGACAGATCTATGATGGTGGACGAGAGCGACGAGCGACAAGCACACCAAGGCTTTTTATCTTGTACTGCATCACAATTATATTTTCTGATTGCTGGTGCTTCTGATTTCTCAGATGAGTCGTATCCTGCTAGTTTTGAGATGCAATTAGCACCTAAAATTAATAAAACAGCCAACAAAAGTGATTTCATCTTTGAGAAGCCTAAGTATTTTTCAATTCGGACAGGAAAGCAACAAAAACCGGGGATTCCCAGAAATATGATGTCATTGATCGGTACTTGTCTGCGCTTGCTGCCCATCATGTGCTGTGATTTATTTGACCTTTCTCTTTTTCTAGCCATAGCGAAGACTACGGTGGCCCACAAGTCTCACGGCAAAACAAAAACTCACGGCAAAACAAACTAAACTCACGGCAAAACAAACTAAACTCACGGCAAAACAAACTAAACTCACGGCAAAAGGCAATAAATTCACGGCAAAATAAACTTAATTCACGGCAGAATAAAGAAAGCCACGGCAAAATAAACTAAACTCACGGCAGAATAAAGAAAGCCACGGCAAAATAAACTAAACTCACGGCAGAATAAAGAAAGCCACGGCAAAATAAACTAAACTCACGGCAGAATAAAGAAAGCCACGGCAGAATCAGAGGAGGGTGATCAAGTCGCGTGAAGCATTGTGGGTTAAAGGTTTCATTTTGCTTCATTTGCATTTGACCGTCGTTGTGTGAACATCTCCTGGCGAGAAAGTATTATGAATGTCAAATCTGTCTCTCCGGTTTGGTATGAATTTTCTTGCAGTTGGGGATTTCCTATATCTACACTGTGTATACTTTCAATTAACTAGTTGGGGGCCACATTAGCTTCACTGGCAACCCTCGCGAACGAAGGATTGTTTTGTTTCCTGACTGCCAAAACATCCGAGAACTAAATGAGGAAAGGTGGCCTTTGACCATAAGAGCTGTTACTTGCGCGCCTCAAAATGGTGCTAAGTGGTGGATATTTCATTTGATAACTTTATTCAAACGCGATTGATTGAGCTAGAACATCGAGCATCCAAACAACCGATCGGCTTGAAATCACATACCCGGCGATGACAAACCTTGAACCGATTTTTCTCTTCAAAAATATCTCCTAAAACCATTCATTTCATTACAAACATTCATTTTTAATTATTTCTTGTCAAGCTAAATTGATAAGTGATAAATTGATAAACTTTGCATTGTAAATTTATGAGTATTTAACCAGACGCCATTTGTACCTCCAATATCAACACCGCTGATAAATTGCTCGCGGTAAAAAAATCAACAGGGAACCCAATACGTCGTTGCCCACCACAACCTTTATTGTATTCTGCCGTGGCTTTCTTTATTCTGCCGTGGCTTTCTTTATTCTGCCGTGGCTTTCTTTGTTCTGCCGTGGCTTTCTTTATTCTGCCGTGAGTTTAGTTTATTTTGCCGTGGCTTTCTTTATTCTGCCGTGAATTAAGTTTATTTTGCCGTGAATTTATTGCCTTTTGCCGTGAGTTTAGTTTGTTTTGCCGTGAGTTTTAGTTTTGCCGTGAGACTTGTGGGCCACCGTAAATAACACCCAGCTCAGCCAGCTCAGGCGTTTTTGGCCGTTTGCAAAAAAAAAAAACAAGTTTACGTGTAAAAGGGACTCGTCATAAAGTATAGGAGGGGGAGGGGGAGGGGGAGGGGGAGGGGGAGGGGGGGGAGGGGGAGGGGAGGGGAGGGTGGGCCGGAAATTCGTGAAATCATCATAAATGAAAAAAAGTGACCCACCCTTCAGGCTACACATTATTACTAGCGGCCCACCCTCTGTAGAATGCATAAAAAATGATGACCAACCCATATTTACATTTCCAATATTTTTAGCTAAAAAAATTTTAGCTAAAAAAATTCATTTTTGGATTCAATGAATCACAAAGATGTATTGTTGTTTAATATTCATATTTTATTGAATAGTGTTATTGTTTTCTTGGTTTTTCAATTGTTGTAATGTGGGGTTTTTTTTATTACAAAAGGTTTTTATATCATCAACAATACAAGATGGAATTACCTTTTTGCATGATAACCCATGGAAATTCGAGCTGGACCATTACGCAGTTGCATAAACAAGAATGATGAATGCAAGAGCAAGTAAGACCTATGCACATAAGGTGTACAAGGGTAGAGCCCAAGATGCAGTAAACAGAATTAATGCTAACTGCTAAAAGTTGAGTAATTTATTTTGAAGCATTCGGTGTACCTTCTAGTAGTACTGCGAAAATGCTGTTCTTAGGGACTGGTCATAAAATAATGGGGCGGGGGAGGGGGGTAGGGGTATTAAGGCCTCGTATTAGCCTGTATTTCACGAAATACAACTTTTTTATTTCTCGTTACCACAAAACTTATCGGATTTTGATAAAAATTGGTAAATTGATAGATCTCGGATTGTTGGTGTGAACCTTAAATCATAATTTTGACTAAAGAGTGATCACGTGATTAACTACGATGCATAAGGGATTTCGTGTTTCTTTTGAAAATGCGGTCGCGAGTTTGAAATACGTGAAACAAAATTGTGCACTACGTATTTAGTTTTATCATTTGTATTATTTGTATTTAGTTTTTCGATTCCTTGTAGTTTTAAATCGCGACCCCATAAATTTAGGTACTTTTCTTCCTGTTTTGACGGCACATGTCACGTGTCCTCATAAAAATTAGCATTACGCAATTGATATTAACATTCACGATCATTTTTATTGAACTAGTGAGTATATTCAAAGTACAAAGCCTTTTTATCTTTATCCTTTTTAACTTCTTAAAAGATACGTTTGGACTATAAAGGTGTCACCCTCGGGAACCCAGGGGTAAGATACATTACGGACGGGTCATTTTTTATTCCTGCAGGGAATTTGGGGGGTTATTTTTCTCATTTGGCAATTTTCTACTGGGCCAGCAAAAAGAGGGAGCTCCTTCTATTCCAGTTTTACCACTTCCTTCCCCCTTACTTTATGACCAGTCCCTTATAGGCTTAGAATATATAGATTTTGATCACATTCTTTGGCTAGGATCCTACGATAATGCATTATTAAAGCTACTGATGTTTTTTTTTTTAAATTTTATTATTATTATTATTATTATTATTATTATTATCATTATTATTATTATTATTATCATTATTATTATTATCATCATTATCATTCAATGTTGATCAAGTAGAATCGAGTTCTAGAATGCTATCACTCTAGAATACGGTTCTACTCCTGCGGCAACCATTTCAATCATGATTATTGCATTATTGTTGGTCGAGTCTTCGTGCATTTGACCAAGCCCATCCCTCTCGCGACATTTATCTACCTCAAGATACGTCACATGATTCAAGGAGTCTGGGTTCTCTTGGCGCCATTTTTCTAAAAGAACCCAAGATGGCGGCGTTCGCGGGAAGAACTCTGAGTAGTGTCATATGCGAAGCAAATGGCAAAGTCAAATGCACCGATATATCCATGCCTTGTACTGATTTCAAGATTGGTAAAATGAATGTTTTAAGACTGGGAAAAGCTAATTCTTTCAGTATATCAATTCAACAAGCTGCTGGACAACGTTCATCATCAAAGAAAACTGTTATTGTAAGTCGTCTAAAATCTTGAGAAAATTCGCAAAGATATTTGGCCTATAAAGTCCATTAGTTTAAACTTAACATTATTTCATTCATTTAATGCTGTCAGTGTAGGAAAGTGTTGGTTTACGAAGGTTTTGAACGAGTGTTGTTGTTTGATTGTTAGTAAGTTTGTGTTTTGAATTATCTAGATATTAATTAAGCTTTAACTAGTATTAAAACTTACAAACGCTTACAAATCATAGCCTTCCCTCTGTGACATAATTTGCTTTTTAGATACCATTTTTATTAATTTAACAATGGTATATTCAATAAATGTTTATGGTATATCATATGTATTTGATTCAACAGCTAAAGCCACATGAGTTTAAGTTGAGTGTGAGGCCTAGTAAACTCACCATTACCTTTGGATACAACAAGACTGCATTGTCAATTGTAGAGGCAAAAGAAACTGAATTGAAGGCACTGGTTGATTTACTAAACGCTATCAATGAAGGGAAATTTTCAGAACGTAAAGATAAAGGTAATTAAGTAACTGTTAACATTCAGGTAGTTTAACTACAACTATGTCCAGAGAGGACACCTATTTGGAATCGTGGGGGGTTAGTGGTTAATAGTGCAGTTTTTGTATGACTGTGAAAAATTCATGGCACGAACACGGTCATGACACAGCAAGGGATACGCCAGACCAATCACATTGCACGAGAATTTACTCTCCATCCAATCAAATACCTGCAACAAGGGGCATGAACACTGGTGTGGACACGGTCACGCCAAGGTCATGGCAATGCCAGACCAATCACATTGCAAGTGAAAAAAATCAGCCAATTAAAATTCTAGAAAGCATCATGGTCACAGCACGTCATGCTTACGGCACTGAGCTTTTCACAGTCATACGAAAACTGCTCTAAGTCTTGACCCCACTCCACTGAAATCCTGAACTTAATAAAACAACTGTTATTATTCATTTTACTCACTACTCGCGTCTCATTGACTGAGAGCATACAGCCAACCCCTGATATCTTGTGAACTTGACAGGATAAATCTATTATCCACAAAAAAATTGGAGATAATAGATTTATCCTGTCAAGTTCACTCTAGGTCGTAGCAGAAATTAAAAGCGTTTGCTTTTTTTTCAAAAGGAGAATAAAATCTTTACTCTTAGTTTCCAAAATATACCCTCATTCAAATATGCTTTATGCATTAATGTTCTGTACATGACATTGCTATTTCAATCATCTCTTGAACTGTCACCTAACAGGAATAGTTGGTGTTTACAAACATTAGCTTTGTGCAGACTAGTAATGCTTGTAATGACACCCAACAATCGCTTTTCAGAAATCAGTTCAAGACTAAACCAAAGGGCTGAGTTATCAGAAACACTTCAGCGAAATGGCAGTTTAGCAAATGATGAGGTAAGCAAATAATTTCCATAGCATACAAAAATATAGGAGGTCAAGATTGCTATTTGTTTCCTTTGGTGTATTATAATTATGTTACACTGAAGACATTTTGACTTTCCCTAGAACCAACCCTTAAACAGAAATGTCCAAAAGAATACAAATGCATTTGTCCAGTCAAGTGAAGCAAACCAGTTTTTGTCTACTGGACCAGATCACAGCCATTCTCCTTCAAGGTAGTGTTTATCTTATATGGAGTTGACTTGAAATATGGAATTTGAGAGGACATTTGGCCACATATTAATTTTGACATTTTACATTTACATTTTACATAAGCAATAATCATCCTTTTGCTTGAACACTATGTTTTCCCATTTAAGAATAAGAATTATTATTCTCTGGACAGGGGTGTATCCAGGAATTTTAGAAGGGGGGAGGGGTGACTATTACAAATTTTTTACCAGGAATTCAAGGAAAAGGGGGATGAATGTTACTAACAATCTACTGAGGAATTTGAACAAAAGGGCAGTGACTACTCACCCCTTTTACCACCCCCCTGGATCCGTCCATGCTGGAGAATAATATCTCATATGAGATTATGATAAGCATATAACATTTATTTCTGCTATAAAATTCAAGGTTAGAATCAACTACTCACCTGGGAGTTAAGAGGAAGCACACTCCATTCTCTTCCAGAAGCCTAAATTGTAAGTTGATTTTTTCTTACTGACATTTACAACCAGAATAAATTTGCTACTATACATGTCAGTGTATAAGTTGAATTTTCAAGCCTTAAAATGGCCCTTAAAAAATTAAATTGACTTTGACATACACCAGGTCATAGATGCAAACATTCAGCAAACGTAGCATAATGCAATATTACTAAACTGACAGGATTTTTTCATTATATTATATATAAAATATACATAAAGCTATCCGAAAATATGTGTGCATGCTTGTACTGTAGGTAAGAAAACTAACAAAATTATGATCTTTTTTTCCTAGCTTCCTATGGATCAAGATATTCAAGTCCATCTGTATTAGTCAAAAAGTAAGTATGATGAAGCTCATGCAGTATTTCATTGTTACATAAAGGCACAACATACTATCTTAATCATGAGAGTAGCACAAGGAAAGACGGGAAATTCAATAATATTCACTCCAATGATAATCTTAATGATGCAAAATTTGATTGAATCATAAATTATTAATTGTCCATTTATGTTGCTAAGAAGTACACTCATGAACATGATTTTGAACAGTGTTTTACTCATATTAATTTTGCAACCAACAGGCCATTTATCTCTCCACTGCAGGAAAAATCTCCAACAGCTGGTATGTTTATTATCAAAACTTGACGTCCTTTGAACTGTGAAAAAATCGACCCATGCCACGCTTCACTTCTCACTGCTTCTGAGTTGAAATATGTGATGAGGTGATACAAAATTTTCTCTTCATGCTTTTAAAAACAAGCGCACCAAAAGCCTATGAAAATATAAAAATCTATGAAAATCTATGAAAACGCTGTTCAACCCAGAGGTTTTTAAAAAAATCCTCACCTTCAATGCCTTCAATATTTTTCTTGGCTCTTCCTGAGTTAAGGTCATTAACTCTGGCCCTTCGCGAAGAGAAATTTTGTAACACAGAATCACATATTTCACGGCATGAGCCGTGAACATTGTGTGGGTCAATTTTTTCACAGTTCAAATGATGTCCAGTTTTGATAGTATTTTTTTTTTTGATCATCTTGTTGGTTTATAATACATTTTTTACCACAACTGTAAATTTTCTCGCGCGCTGATTGGTTAAAAAACGTCGTAAATAAGAGGCCATACCAACAAATGGCATCATGCAAGATTTCGTGCAGTCTATTTCCTAGAGTTTTGTGAGTTTTGTAGTAAAAAACAAATTTACGATGGTTTAAACCATCGTAAATTTGTTAATGAACCCCTCTTTACTGACACCCACTATAAGTGACACTAGAGAAAAGCGTTTGCACATGGGTGCCTTTCAGCATGTTTTCTAAGAATTTAGGAAAGTTTTAAGTGGGAAAATAAATGTTTTTATTACACATTTAGGGTCGATATCTGCGTAATAAAGGCCATAAATAAAAACCATATCAGTGAAGTGATGCGATATCACTTCACATTAAACTAGAAACTGTACATTTTGTCCTTTAATCAACTCTCAATGTGTAATAAACAAATTATTTCATGTTAAGAGCCTGATGTCTTTATTCACTCATGTTCCATATCATATCACTTGCTCACAGACTCGCTTATTCGCGATACCATATGGAAACTTGTGAATAAAAAACAATATCAAGATAATCTCTATGTTGTATTCATATATAGGTAAACAAAAAAATTGCAAATATACTTTTGTGAGACCAAGATACTGTATTTATAAAAAACACAATATGAAAGAATTAGCCTTTTAAAAGTTTCAAGTTTCTTGCAGATCAAAGTAGCACAAAATCAACATCATCCTTTTATGGTGCCGACTCTCCAGCCTTCCATGGAAGGTATGTTATTATGGTATAGTAGTACTAACTACTATAAAAACAAAATTGATATAAATTTTTAAAAACTTTTAAACAAGATTGATAATATTATAGTGTTAATATTACAAACCCAACACTGAAAGACTCCAATTCCATGTATGAGTTACCCTTGAGGTCATTAAATAGGCCTATTTTCTGTTCGATAAACAGGATGCATTGCACCATATCTATGAAAACGTCTTTTATTAGATAACTTTTGAATTTGTAAAATGTGAATATGTAATACTCATGAATAACAAATATTTGGTTACTGTGATGATTCTATAGGAAAACAATTGGATTGCCAAAAAATTACAGGCAAAGACCACAACTATCAAGAGACTCCAACAGCTTTTCCTTTAAAGCAAGTGTAAAGAAGCCAGTGTTTGCATCAAATGAAGTCCAACTTACTGGGTAAGAAGACATTGAAGCATTCTTTTATCAGGGAATCTGACTGGTTGCAGGGAAAAAACGCAAATTGTGCTGGAATTGTGATTAATGCCTGATTATTTAAAAGTTATTCATCATTGCCTGGTGTGCCATCTTGCTGTCTTTTTCTAATTGTTTTATTTTGGATTCCTTCAAAATATTTAATGCCCTCTCTAGCTAGTTTTTAGAAGTAGATATTGTTGTCATGTTTTTACCCACCCACCCCGAGGCTGTTGGTTTAGACTCTCCTTCTGGGCCCAGTTGTACGAAGCCTGGATAGTGCTATCCACCGGTAAAATCCTTATCCAGTGGATAAGTTGATGCTGTTATCCAAAAAATTTATCCACTGGATAAGATTTATCTGTTGGATGGCGCTATCCAGGCTTTGTACAACCAGGCCCTGGTGTTTGAATAAACCTCGTTTATATAACCATTGTTTATTTCTTCTGTCATTCCTTTATGGATACCGTATGTTGACTTTTTTTCCATTTTCCTATTTTGTTTTTTGGTCCTCAGCTTCTCAAATTTAGGTAATACTTGCTACATGAATGCCATTTTGCAGTCACTTCTTGGTATTGACCCATTTGCTCAGGACCTCTGCAACAGGAAACTCCTGGATAAAATACCCATGCAATGCCTTTACAAGTAAGCTGTAACTTACCTTGTCAAATTGCCTAAGGGCAAGGCAGTAACAAGCATTAAAAAAACTGGGAGGGGTACATAGTCACTTAATATGTGATCACAAAGAATGAATATGTATATAATTCTATAGGTATGTTACTTTTAGCTGGTATTACAGTTGAGCTCACAATGGGGCATTCTTTTGTTTTAAGAATCATACAAGTGAGGATAACAGGTCAATACAATGCTTTATGTTTCATTTGCATCTCCCTTGCATGCATCCATAATATCAGCTATTTGTTACTTTACTGGGAAAAATTAGGGGGCACACCCCTTGCTCCAAGCGGGGGGGGGGGGGGGTACTACTACCCCAACTTGGGTAGGGGTGTGCCGCCAGGACCTCAAAACCCTGATCCTATCCCAGACCTAAAATTTTGATTTTACATACCCTACCCCAGACTAAAACTAAGAATTGTACACCCTATCCCAGACTAAAAGACGGAAAAGACGGTTTTTCAATAGATTGCAATTAATATTTACTAACGTTTTTATTGTTTTTGTGCCGGCAGAAAGCGTACCCTATTCGACAGACAAAAATGACGAAATCGTTAACCCTATCCCAGACTAAAATGATACCCTATCCCAGACAAAATGTCCAAAAATGATACCCTACCCCAGACCCAAAAGCCGAAAAACCATACCCTATAGGGCGGCACATACCCATATAGCAAATATAGGGGAGTACACCCCCCCCCCCCCCCCCAAGCCCCTGGCTACTGGGCGCTACAGCCTTGAAGAGCTGCATAACATGTAAGATGCTTCCGACAAAGTTTCATAAATGATAGTAACAAGATGCCTGTGCCTAACTTCAGTCTGTAATTGAAACTCTTCTCTACAGATGTACATATGGATTACTTGCTTGCAAGAAAAATAGTTGCCAACAAGATCTCCAAAGTTTACACCTCAAGAAATTTAAGAAGACCATTTCACAAGCTGCAACAAGATTCTCTGGACATTTACAACATGTAAGTTAAAGGAAATATCTTTTGGAAACCTTACATCATGCTCATACATTTAAAAGCATTAAAAGAATTGGTTGCCCATTGGCAGATGCATGGTAATGCATCAGCTGATTTTTGGTTGACAATTAAACAATTGTTGCCTAACATTTGGCCGATTATTGACTGATGATTAGCCAGCAGTTAGTTTATTGTCAACTGACACATGTCAATTGAACACAAAGTATCATGATTATAAATCCACCGACAGCAAGACTTGAATAAGAACTTAATAAAGAAATTTTAAAGAGAGAATTTTAAGTATGAATTTTAAGTGACTGCCATTGACTAGATGGTCCATGGGGGGTGGGGGGGGGGGGGGGGGGCACCCATTGGAAGATGCTAAGCAGTGCATCAGCTGACTGATGGCTGATTGTTGGCTGATATTCCATTAAGCTTTAGCCAATGATCATTAGAATATTGACCAATAATTGGCCAACAGTCAATCAACTAGTGTCTACTGGTCATAAAGTATCATCATGGTCATACAACACAGCAAGACTCAATCCATGGAACATCTATCTTTGTGTCTCAAATCTATAAACCACTCTTTTTCCTGTAGGACGCACATGAATTTCTTTGTCAAGTACTTGATCAACTCAAAGATGATGTAAATGCCTTAGAACCCAAATCTGAGTCTGACAGTACTATTGAAAGTCCTGCTAAAGAGGTAAGCTTCTAGATACTTGCCCTTTCTATTGTTTAGTTCCAAAAAATTACCCCACCATGGAAGAAATTAAAAAATTCTGAAGGGGAAGGGGGTCAGATAAGAGCAAAACTACACACTTTGTATGGAAGAAAATTGGAAGTTCCTGGGGGTTTGGGGTCCTTTCACAAATTCCCTCCATGGTGAGGGTATTGACAGTTTCTGGAACTACACATTTGCTACTTTTGTTTCAGTTTTCTTTTCCTGTACTCTCAGGTTTCCATTAACTTCCCTTAGGATAACTTGAAAACCTCTAGATTTTCTAAGCCTTAAGAGCAAAAAGATGTTTATGAAAAAAATAATGAATTTCTGATGAATTTTTTAAATGTTATTTTTCTTATCAATTTTTACTTGTTTGCTTGTCAGGAAATCAGTAATCAGTGTCCAGTGAGAAGAACCTTTGAATGTGGTGTGATGCATACAATCACCTGTAAAGGGTAAACAACACCAAAATATTATTAACAACACAAAAAACAATACTTATTTCACACTTTGAATCCACTCAAGAATGCTAAATGGTGCTTTCTTTGAGCCTGACTTTCATTGGATGTACGTAGTTTATAATCTTTGAATTTCACACTATTTCAGCTGTGGGGAAAGTTTGAATAAAGAAGAAATCCACCATGTATTTTCACTGGATCTGCCCACAATGTATGTAGTAATAGATAATGACAGAGGTTTCATTAAGAGTTGCGGATCAGAGAATTGGTTTTGGTAAATGAGCAACATTCTCTGGCTTAAACTACCATTAATTGGCTTAGTAATTTGTAAAATCTTCACTTAGACTCTCTGGGTAGTTCATGACCTTCTCCCTATCATGAATCAAGTGTTCCTTTGATAGAAAACCAAGAGGTAATAAAACCTATTTGACTACATACACAAATTACTAAGGGTACTAAGCACAAACCAATACAAAGGAAACCTTCTGATGCTTTTAATCCCAATTCCAACGTACTTCTGAGGGGGGGAGGGTGGGGGACAATTCCAACTCCGTTTTCTGATTTTCACTACATTTTCTGATTTTTTCCAAGCTGCTTCTTGCTTTTAAAACTGGCTTTTAAAATTTAAAAATAAAATTTGGTGACAATGTGAATTTTTAACATATTCAAAAGTTTGACCAATATTGACTCATTGTACCACTTAAATTTTCACAGGTCATCAGATGGAAATGTGTCCCAAGTAATGAAAAAATTATCAATAGACAAGTTAATTCAAGATTATTTTGAGGTAATATTCATAAAGACTAACAAAATAATTATGAATCATTGGGGCTGCTTACCATTTACTCTGCCGAAAAAAACCTAGAAATATTGGAAAAGTGAATATTACACATCACTTCACGTAGTCTCCTCCATCATAGGTTTGGAAACTATTGACAAAGGCTGCAAAGGAGATTACACTTCAAGGGAAAATCCAGGAAACTCATTCTTGCATTCATTCTTCCAGTAATCCACTTTTTATCTTTTTTTTCTTCCATCCATTCAACAGAAGTTGAGATTTCCCATTTTTCAGTTGGTAGTCTTATATTAATATTTCTATTTTACCACCCTCACTACCAGTGAGGGGCTCTTCTTCGATTCCTGATTATCAAATTTGTGTTTTTTAGTTTGTGTTTTTAGTATCTTCCATCTGATCTGAGAAAAAATAACAGCCAATCAGAATCTAGAAAATTTGCAAAACTGATGTGTCTTTGGGAAGTACCGGTGGCGTGCGCTGGTAATGCACCGCCTCTCACCAATGCGGCCTGATTTCGAGTCCTGCTGATCTCGATGTCGTATATGAGTAGAGTTGTTTGTTGGTTCTTTCCTGTGCTTGGAGGGTTTTTCTCCGGGTTCTCCGGTTTTCCTCCCTCCTCAAAAATCAACTTCTAAATTCTAATTTGATCTTTGGGCTTTCACTTAGTTTGGAGCCTAGCTCTGTTGTGATTGTCCCACACTGTGATACAACAGCGAAAAGCTTTGTAGATTTTTTTTTTAGATTTTTTTTCTCTTAAAATTATGGATTTCCAGGGCACCAAGTGGGGAGAATAGAGAGTTTTAGATTTACGTTCACGGCAAACGTGAAACGTCAGTTGACCAGTGAAAAATTATTTTAAATAGCGGAGAAAGAATCGCAAAAAAGTTTAAGTAGTAGAAAAACAGAAGAATATTTGTGTGTAGTGAGAAAGTTTGTAAAACGTCAAGTAAAATACAGGAAAAAGATGAAAACGTGGTCACGTTTGCCGTTTGTTTTTTTTTTTAGTTTTTACTGGTCAATTTTCGCAAACTTCATGACAACTCAGTTTTGCAGTGATGTCATATCTAAGTCACTATTACAGATCAGGTGGTTGTGTTTGTTTATTTTAATTTCCATGTAATTCTTCATCTAACAGGAAGAGGAACTTGAATATTGCTGTGAAGAATGCGGCTGTAAGGAAGCCGTTATCTCTCACACCTTCAGCAGATTACCAAGGTAAGATTGAAAGTGAATGGGATGAGACTTGAAAATTAGTGTACCATTTAAAAAAAATGTGCAAGTCAAAGCCCCCCCTCCCCCCTGATTGCCTAGTACCCCCCTGATTGCCTAGTAGATGAACAATGTCCTCATATAAACTCTTTTTTCAGGGTTCTTATTCTACATCTCAAACGATATGACTTCAATACCTATACTGATAAACACGCTAAGAAACAAAATGACATACAGATTAACAGATTCATAGACATTGGTAAGTCAAAGCATTTGGAAAAACTTTACCAAACTGTAGTATGTTTAGAAAGCAGTGGTTGTGTGCACTAATATTGCGCTACAGGCTCGCATCTTAGTCCAGAACTGGACCCACTAATTATTTTTAGTAAAAATACACAGGTGATAATAGAAAATCTCGCGCGCTTATTGGTCAAGAAACTCACACTATCACACGATAAACACCTCCAGCGATAGTCCAAAATGGCGGCCAGCCGCTTTGTTGCTGTTACCGGAAAAAAATGTCTTTTATCTTCTTTTTTTTCCTTTTTTTGAAAGAATTACCTGTGTATTTATACTAAAACAATTATTCACCTCAGGCTCGTAGACTCGCGTCTCGGTAAATATTCCCCGATATTCACTTCGCCATCGGCGAATAATTGTTAAATATTTCAAAAATAAAATAAAATATCAAGCGCGCAAAGAAAACTAAGCTATTAGCTACATTGCCAATCAACGGCACTGGAATGTGTGTTGATACAGGGTGTGACCACAGACAATTCTTCTCTTACAGACCAGCCTGATGATGCTTCTTGAAGTAAGGGAATTAAGCTTAAACTTATTTGAAATTCTTTTTTACTTAGGTAAACTTTGCAACAGCAAGACAATGCCCCCTTTGGACTTCAAGGTCGAAAAAGTAAAATTGTAAGTGTCAACCTAGTGATTTGTTCTAGGCAACTGAGAAGTATAGGTGGTGCGCGCTGCTAACCAGGTACTTTAAGGTTTGCAAAATCTGTGACGGCGACGTCTACCGGAAGTGTAAATAACTTCATTTTATGGTTTCGCGCCCTCAATTTCTTTCTTCCCTGTGGAGGAGTTGACTTTACTGACAATGTTTTGAATAAAATCTCCAATGAACAGAACCCCAAAGAGAAATTATTTACACTTCCGGTTGACGTCGCCGTCGTAGATCTTGCAAATCTTCAAGTCCCTAATGAGCTGTCTTTAACCGCTGTAGTCTTAGATTTCAATCCTCAGACCTGCCATCACATAAGATTGCGTGCGCATCCAACTTAACGGGCCTCAAAACTGAAAAACGCAAATTCAGTAAAATTGAAAGGACATTTTTATTTTTAAAGAGGAGAATAATCGATTTTATGAATTCTTATCGAAAACAATTTTATAGCAATGCATGATAATATTTGTGTCAAGCATTCCCAAGAGAGTTTGAAGACAAAAACATGGTGGCCATTGTGGTGCCGTTAACATTGGATGCTAATGAGAAATCTTTTGTTAAATGGCACCAACATGGCCGCGATGACGTAACGTGCGATCGAAAAATAGATTGATGGATGACATGTGCTAGCTTTGGGCCTAATTGCTGTTGTGGTGTCCCTGGTCCATGGGAAATAAATCATAAATCCAATTCCTTGAATGGTCTGTGTTTATTTGTTTGTTTGTTCAGGAGTCCAGTCAAAACATCGCGGTTGGTCAAGCGTCCTCCACCAGATTCTCAATCAGATGACGATTTTGTTTCCTCTACCACCCCCACAGTAAGACGAAAACTACATCAAGAGTTTAACACCACCCCAAGGTATATTAGGTTTGTTTAGTAAGGTAGAATAATTTAAAATTCAATTTCATTCGGGCTTACAGTCCAAGTTGTAGCCGCGTCGCTCCCACTCCTAACATCATGGTAAAAGTCGGTAAATTGGATCAAAACACTAGATCAAGCGAAATATTTTAATATGAGTCGATTACCACATTCATGTAGGATAGATTTCGATAGACTAGAAACTTCCAATAGTTTTTGAGGCCTGCACTAACGGCGCATTTAGTAAACGACTTGAAACTTTAAACACAACTACTTTTAGCATGCCGGACCACGATAAAACATCGCTCGGCTGCTATGGCGTGAGACGATTGAACGCCGATACAGTCAATTCAAAAAATGTTGTCGTCGACCAACTCTAGCCTACGCGTCTGGACCGAAAGGAACTCTGGGTAGTACTCATTGAAGCCGAGTTGACTCCATAATTTTATCTGACTAGTTATGCCTGGTTTACAGCACGAACCTTCGTAGGCGAGCGGGAAGTGTTGAAGGAGACGTTTTTTTAATGTCTTCATATTTTCGAAATTGTGAACTGAATCATAACTACTTTGTTTTTCTTTCCCTAAACCCAAAGACATGCATTTGTGGATGGTTTCTCGCCACTATTATCTTATTACTAGCGGGAACAATTAATTCAGAATGAATATTTAACCGCTTCAGTGGTTTTTACCCATATTCCTTTCGGTCTAGTCGCGTAGGCTTGAGCTGGTCGACGACAACGTTTTTTGAATTGACTGTATATTGGTGTGCTCCGCAGCACAGAATGGTGTAACTTTACTTTGCACGTAGTTTTGTTACAGTTAAAGTTGCTTTTTGACATCCACCTAATATGTGATCACATCGCGTGTGGGGGCATTAAATACAGCTATTTCAAAAAAGGTTGGTGATGGTCTTGTCGCATGTTCCATGTTGCATTCCGAAGCTTCAACTGCACTATGGGCCATGTGAATAACATCAGCGAAGGGTCAAAACAATGTGAAATTTTTCTAAACTTTGTCTGCACGTTTTTCTGGCATAATGGTTTTTTTTCCCAAATATGAATATTATACATCATTTCAAACGTAGTAAGCAACATGCAACAACCTTGTTCACCAACGTCTTTTGAAATAGCTGCATATAATATGAATGTTTTTACCTTTTATTTAGTTGTTTTTCTTGAGATTTAATGAATTCGATTTCTTTGACAGAAAAAGAAAAGTAGAAATGATCGAAGGTGAACCTACTGACCATAAAGATGACACCAGAAATGAACGAAAACACGCTGCGAACGATACCAACAAGGAAGCAGAAGAACCTTCCAAGTCTTCAGACTTCCCATTGATCGACGATTTTGACGACATCGATAACACTCCCCTTGAAATTGAAACTTCTAATTCCGACAATGTGGTGGACCTTGTCAATATGTCTGAACAGCAACAGATTGAATGGGCCAAGCTGGAGAGCTTGAGGTCTACCAGTAGTAATGGGAACTACGAGGATATTGAATGCAAAAAGACTGAAGGCACAAGCGAGTTCAATAATTCTTCGAAGATATCAACACAGTCTGCCACATCAGGAAAAATAAACGTAAATGTGGGAAATAAGAATTTTGGGACAGCTGATATAAATGGTGATATAGGGGATATGGACGTAGATATGGACTGCTCAGATGAAGATTTGCTAACAGTGTATGATGACACTCAACGGCAAGACGGTATTAGTAAAGATGAGGAGAGACAAGACTCAGAGGTTCATGGGTTAAAAGGTGGTGCGCGAATAGGAGATACTAGAGTAAGCGCACCAGTTCGTCAAGTGTCATATATAAGCGATGATAGCGACCAGAGTGGCTTGGATACTAGCAAGAAAAACTCTACCACATCTACCGGTAAAACCTACCTTTTAAACAGTAGTGATAGCTCTGATACCTCTTTTGATGAGGAGGGAAGGAAACGTTCAAAGGATAACAGTCTCTGCTCACTTATGGATCGGCGGCCTGTTTTGAGCAAGTTTTCCGGCGGTTTGTTAATAGAAAGCGATTCCAATGAAAGCACTTCGAGGAAAAATTCAAGAGATTCTTTTAAAGAGAAGCACTTCGTCAAATCTATTGCTAGTCCTTTCAATGCAAAGTTCCAACCTTCATTTAAGTACGGCAAAAGTGATTTTTCTTCACCCAAGCATGCTGTAAAAAGTAGTCCTTCCTCTCACTTCAACCGCTCACCACATACTGCGAGTAAGCCTATGAAGAGCTACAGCAGGACAGAAGTACAGAATTACAGGACGAAGAGGGATGTGGTACAGCCGGATTTTGATGAAGAAGATGTTGAAAAAGCTATACGAAGAAGCCTACATGATCAGGTTTGTATCTTGTTATGGGTCAATTAGGATTCACTCAGAGAAAGTTGCCTGGAAAAGGTACGAAATGTTTTCAAAACAACTGTCCTATTCGTAGCCCCTCTTCTCCTTTTCCATCAACAATACCTAAATCTACACATGGTTATCAGATTTTTTCCTGGGGTAACAATACTTTAAGGACTGCCCCTCCTCCCTCACCTCCTTTACCATGCATCCCTTCCCATGCGAAAAGGATAAAAGATGTGACCTATTTGTAGCCACTCTTCTCCTTTTCCATCAACAATACCTAAATGTATACATATGGTTATCAGATTTTTTCCTGTGGTAACAATACTTTAAGGACTGCCCCTCCTCCCTCACCTCCTTTACTATGCATCCCTTCCCATGAGAAAAGGATAAAAGATGTTACTGCCGTGCCACATTGGTTGTCATGACAAAAACCAGCACCAAGACCAACACTTGTGATATTCAACCAAAATGGCGGCTATGACGTCACATGGTCCCCAAGATACCAGTTATCTTTTACCGAGGTACATTTTTACGTCTTCCACGTGCACTTATCAGTGATTTGTTTCTGTTTGTCTTTTCTAAGGTACCAAGCAGCGATGACGAACAAGTCAAGAAAGCAATAGAGCTAAGCATTCAAGGTATTCTTCTTCTTTCTTCACATTGAAAAATACACCCAAGCCGTCCAATAATATTCCGAGTGTAACATCTGTCTTGCGTGCAGCCTAAAATAAATATACAGACCAGTAGAAGGAATATACACAGGAGCATGCAAGATATTTTGAAAGTGTTCTAAATAGCTTTCAAACTCACCAGTGCAAGATTTCAGTCTCCATTGTGCTTGGTCATTTTATCAGAATTTAATGTTACGTCTGTCTGTTTGTTTAGAGTCCAGGATGGATTACTGTCAGGATCAACAAGATGATTCCAATGATGAAAAAGTACACAGTGTTCGCCAGACAAAAAGAGCGCTCTCTCCGCACCACGATTTCCAGAATAACTCCATAGACTCAGGCTACCAGGTTAGAGCTTAGCTATTTTGCAAACGTTTTTACAGTGATAATCTATTTTATCTTTTACTCCGACAAAGGAGTAATGTCCGAAAGGTCAATACATGACCAAAAGTTTTTTAAAGGGTGTTTTAAAAAGTTTCCTTCTCATATATGTCAGCGGAATTTATTTGATCTGTTTTTGTTCTCTCCCTTGCCACGAGAGTTTTCTCCGGGTTTTCCTTACTTCCTCACTCCGTGAAAATTAACATGTGAGATGAGTGTGACCAAATTCACTTAGGCGTAATATTTTCCCAATTCAGATCAGATCACGTGCCATTCCCTAGAATATCATTTCTTTGTTTAACTGTTGTACATGAGAAGACACTTGAATATAAATATAATTGAAACAAAAAATGTTATTCTTGAGGGAATGATATGAAATGGGAAAACATTACGCCCAGGTGGAATTGGACCATTACGAGTGTAGTGGTAGTGCGTGCGGAGCGACCCTCACGGAAGAGCTTCTTACAGGGAGTAAGGGTTGACAAATATGTTTGTATGAAATATGAATAGTCCCCTTCACAGTTCCCTGCGCCCTCTTGAAAGGTAGCCGTGCCTTTGCATCGAAGCGAGACGAACGGTGAGCTTGCAGTGATAGAGACCTTTTTTTAACACCTCGGACAATTATTCACATGTCTCTATCATTGCAAGCTCACCGTTCGTCTCGCTTCGATGAAAAGGCACGGCTACCTTTCAAGATGGCTTAGGTAACTGTGAAGGGGAATATTCATTCACTTGTTATTTGTTGTTAGGGTGACGAGGATCATGTGTCTTACCCTTATCGTCTAGTCAGTGTGGTTAGTCATCTTGGAGACAAATCTTTTGCAGGTATATAGTACACCATTTTGCTGTCTATCCTTCTACGAAATTATTTAGTCAGAGGCTTGCTTCAACACAGTCTAGATGATATATGGAATGAAGGATGTGCAGAACGTATGACATCAAAAGGCTTTGCCGGCGCTGAATAATATATTCAGCTATATAGACCCCTTGCAGTACATGGGAATGCAGCTCAACCTGGAGGACATAATATGTCCTAATTCTCAGGAGATTGGAATTCTTTAGTTTTTTTCCCCCAGATCGATCTGCTTTGACGTTACATGCACCCGACCTTAGTTATAGAGTAGCCGTACCGTAATTTGCTGTAAACGTCCCCATACGAATTGCAAGAAAAGAATGTCATTATGTCATAGACCTTTTCTGAGACATTGAACGTGGTGCATTGTGGTCTAGCTTCGGTACAAACATCTTTTGTTAATCATGCCTTATATGGTGTTGTTTGAACCGAAGCTAGACCACAATGCATCCTGTTACTCAGAAAAGGCCTATTGCCATTATATCACCATCAGTCATTATTCAGCGTGTTGCGTATTAGTATGCAATTGACGGATGCAAGCATCCCCAAGAGAGTGGAAAAAAACAACGAAAAAACATGGTGGTCATTTTGGTGCCGTTAACAATTTATGCTAATAAGAAATCTTTTGTTAAATGACACCAACGCTCCCCCGAGAGGCCGCGATGACGTAAACTACAATCGTTAACTTTTGACGGATATATGGTATGCACTCTATAACGAGATTTTAAAAAATTCCTGAATTTTGTTTCTGTTTTGTTATGCTCTAGGACACTACATCAGTGACGTGTATGACTGTGCCAAGGACGAGTGGACTAGCTATGATGACTTGAATGCCATCAAGATCGATGAACACCGAGTACGTTATGGACGCTCTAGACAGGGATACATATTTTTTTATTTGCACAAACAATGCGTCGAGGCTGTCAAAGGCTAACTACCAGACTCGTAAAAATCTATTTAAAAAAATTACTATCCATGAACCCTGTTCTGGTTTCTTTAACTATTGAAGATTTCTTAGGAGTGGAGCGTACAATTCCTTCAAACACTCAATTGGTTTTTCAATCAAAGGATTATCGTTGGAGAGTGTAGGTTTCCAAGTGTTTGATTGTCTCTTCGTTAAAAGCCATGAAATTTTCATGTTACAAAAAAATCTGCTCCGTTTTGAATGAATTTAGTGTATTTTTATTTTAGAGGTTTTTTGGAGGATTTGAAGTTTTCGTAAAGTGGGAAAAATTGTACAAATATGTGAATAAATTTCGAATGGTTCAGTATGAGAAATTGCAAATTTAATGTCACACAAATTGTCTTTTTAGACTATTATTTGGAAAATAAAGAATGAATGAATGAGTTTCTATTTGATTATTCCAAATAACTATTTAGGCTCCAAGTAATTGCTGGGTAAGTTTTGTTACCTTCGTTTTTGCACTGATGTAGCATGCTACACGGTGTATGAATAGGAATCATAGTAACCACACCAAACTAAATTACTGTGATACAAGAATTTCTGCACCATTTTATACGTATTTCATGTGTGGCAGAAGCAAAAAATCTTTGGGGGGTACTGCAAAAATCTTTGGGGGCACTGAAGATTATATTTAACTGATATGTGATAATGACAATGTTTTGTTTGATTGCAGACGCATGCACCGTAAAACAATGACTAAGAACCAACATTTTGTGGGGGGGCATGTGCCCCCTGGTTCCGCCGCCCCTGTATTTACACAAGTTGCATAGATTCTTAGTACACTATTAGCTTGAATTCAATTTGGAACGTGTTGTTGAATCCACAAACCTTTTAGCGCAGCATTTTACCTGACATCAGTTTTTTGCACGTGGGTTCAATACTCACTTGCCAATCAATCTTTGTATTTACAGATACTACAGTGCTAGCAGCAAGGAGCCTCAACTATTGAGGCTGGTGTATTGGGGCTAAATACTGTTAATATTTTCATACCAGATATCTTGAGTGATTCCAAGAGTTCTTAAACTCTAATTTTCCCTTTTTCATCAGCCATATTTTCAGTTTCCAGTTGTTAATAGCCATCAGAAATAGTCATCCCTCTGTATGTTTATGTGCATTGTGAACCAATTTCCTTATGAAGAGATAACTAGCTAAAAACTAGTGTGAGCTGTGTCAGTGTTTCTAATGAAACAGCAATGATAATATGGTAAATTATACACCGTGAAAAGATGAAAAAGTAAAAGACGAAGGACTAGCATCCGAAACGTCAGTTTTTTCATCTTTTCATGATGTAAAATTTACCCTTTCATCATTACAACTTCCTTATGATTCTTTGTTCTGAATGTCCATATTATTTTTGCCTTTTCTTTTTATGGCACGTTGAAGAACTTGATGCCATCATAATGTAATGCAGGTTTGCAAATCCTTCTTAGACCACTACCAATGAATGGAACTCTTTTTTTCCCCAGTTTATTCACCTACTGTTTTTACATCTCTGTTATCAATGTAAAGTTGATTTTAAATGACTTTCAAAAAAGAGTCAAACTGAACTAAGATAGGTTGGTGCAAGATTGATGCATCATCAGCGATGTTTAGGTTGGTGCAAGATTACTGTACATCAAAACCATTGTGTTCCTTGTACACCATATCTATATCTAGCATTTTACCAAAATGCTTGGGAATTCAATCAAAATAGGCAGCGAGTTCATGTAAAATACCCAGCAAGAATTGATGGCTGCCGGATCCTACTGAAAAGCCCGAATCCCCAACCCTAAACTGCTTTCGAAGTTGGGTATCTAGAACCATCACCTTGGCAAAAAAACTTAGATAAAAACAGTGGTACCTCTATTAAGTGGATACCTTTAGGGAGGGGTCTGCTTTATACAGTTATCACTGTAGAATACTAATCTTATCAGATCAGTTCAACAGTTCTTATATTTATGTGGTTAGTAGTAACTCTACATAGACTTTGTAGGTGTATATTAAAATGGGCAAATATATTTAGAGGAATTGTAATAAATTTAGCAAATTGGTAGAACACTGTATAAAGAAATTATTTGAACTATCACTTGAGGAGTGACCACTTAAGTTGATCTTTGGCTGTCTGGATGACTTGTGCTACAGTCTGTTCTGTAATTGGTACATCATCCATCTGGTAAAGAAACAAAATGAATGCATGATAAATATGGTCCTTTTTCTAAGCTGCCTGTATGGTAAGTAATAATTGTAACGAAAATGTAAATCAACATTAATTAGAGAGGGCGACAATATGCAACTGAAAACCTTTTGGCCCCCATCTTTACAGGAGTATGGGGCTGCCATCGGAGCCACGCCAAAGGTCTAACCATTTGCCGATACTTTTAGTGCAAAGGTATCACCTACTCAGGTATTTTAAGACCCTAAGTGTTGGTCCAGCCAGGAATTGAACTCATGACCTCCTGCACAACAGGGCAGTACCCCAACCACCTAAGCCAACCACCTGGTTATTAAGGACTTCACTAGGTACATAGTGGAGTTTACATATACCAGCAACAGTCACACTGATTAATTCAGCAGTGGTATTAATGGGTTCACAACGTCAGGCTTAGCTACATGTACCTATTATTAACAATAAAAAATGGAAATAATAATCAGGATACTCACCTTCATTGCTACTTGTTGAACTATTGCTGATGAATCTGCCTCAAGAATAACCCTAGAAGATAATTATTGTAAAAAGCCATTTAAACTGTCAATTACCCAGCTAAATATCCATGCAATTGGAAAATGGAAACATTGATTTTGATACGTGTGAACCATTAAAGACCCAAAACAATAAACCTCTTTGATTTGGGTACAATAGACCTCAGCTCAGCGTAATGTTGTCCCATTTCAGACCACGTGCCATTCCCTTGAGAATAATATTCTTTGTTTGAGTTGTATCCATATTCATGTGTCTTCTCATGTTTAACGGAGCGCAAACCTTAAACAAAGAAATGATACTCTAGGGAATGACACCTGGTTTGAAATGGGAAAACATTATGTCAGAGCCGAGGAGGTCTATTTTTTTCCCGTTTAAAACAAAGTTCATTTCTCTTGTAATGATAATAATTATAGTATAGATGTCCACCACCATGGTTAGTTCTATTGAATACTCACCCTCCATCTACAATCTCATCCACTGCTAACAATACACCATCTAAGTTCTCCATCAAAGTTCTTTTTTCTACATTTTTTCTTAACATCATGCTTACTGCATCAAAGAATGCATTCAAAACACTAACTAGAATAAGCTGGAGAAAAACAAAAAATAATTAAAATAATTTTTGCACCTTGTTGGGCTTGATCAGAACTTTAGCCCTACAAATTTTCAATGTTGTGTACTAATGTGGCTGTAAGCAATAGGCCCTTTGCAGCTCAACAATCACGTGCTGATTAATTTACTGAGAGCAAATGAATGAACATCATGATTCCCATGGGTGAAATTTACTGGACTGCAAACAAACTTTCTACAACCTGTTTCGAGAGATCGTAATAAAACTACATTTCGTAACACACTGCATACACATGTTTTCATTCAGTTCTTTACAAGTAGCTAAAAAGAATCACCAATTTAATATAAAAACAAAAATTTTGCAGTCCAGTACAGACACGTGACCGTTAACTGCAAAGGGCCTATTGCCCCTCAAACTTCAAAAAGGCAATAAAGGACTACCTTTGAAGTACAATAATTACCTCATTCTCATTGGAAGATCCCATGACGTAGAAGTACAAATCTACACTACTTCTGTATACACAGGTCATTCCTTCCAACATGATAATCTCGGCTACAAAATAAGATGAAAAACTATTAACAAATTATTGATATATTGCTTTACTTCAAAAATCAACTAATTTCTCCTTTTGTTTTAAGATATATTGAATCTCTCTATAAATGACAAGGAAATCCCAAGCATCTCTAGTCAAGAGTGGATATCTTCACAGTAGGTAAAAGATAGGAGGGGGGGGGGGGGGTAGGGTTACGGATCATATTTCATGGAAAATAAAACTGGCGAATCATGTTTCATGAAATATTGAAAATGGCCATTTCATGTTGCAAAAAAAGATAAAAACAGTCAAATCTCATTTTACGAAATCACTCTCTTACGGATACCCACCCTGAACCTTAAGAGGTGTTGGCATATTCACTCTTTTCTATCTTTTTTTGATCTTTCGTTTTCTCCCAAGGTACAAAGCAGTTTAGCCTTAAATTCGCCCAACATTCAATGCTTTCATATGCATCAAAAGTGAACGCCCAAGTCATCTACCGGGGATAGGGGTAGGGTAGAACTTTTGGATTTGATGCCTTATATTATAAACAAGTGATGGTTACCATTGGCTCTGTGGGTTTTATTGAAAAGGTTCTTCTCAAACTCCTTCTGTTCTTTTGCTGTAGGGTATGTGTCATCATAATACTAAAAAACAAAAGAATTAGAAATTTTAGTCTCTTTAGTAAAACCTTATTAGACAGAAATCTCAACATAGTGTTTCTTGTGCATGTTGAAATGTAAGCCTTGTTAATGATTTACCTTAGCCAAAACTCTTGCTCCATCATTGTCAAGGATGGCTATACCTTTGACAGTGTACAAAGAGGCTTCCTATAGACATCAAAAAACATTACAGTTACTATCAATAACGTATGTATATAAACTAAATAAGCTAAAGCCAAGTCTAATGAACAGAAGCTGTTGTAAACATCACAAGCTCAAAATATACCTCAAATTTCCGAGTTGATTTTTTATGCCAAGTAATTCAAGTTAATAAGAAGAAAAATAGAAAAGGATAATATAATTTGAGGGTTAAAAAATGGTGAAATAAAAGCGTAATAAAACAAAGATCCAAAAGAAATTTTCAAAGAACGAATGAAGACCAAAGTTAAAATGTTAAAAAAAAAAAAGTTTTTAGCAAGATTCTCACAAAAATTTCGAGCTAGCAGCATCTTAAGAGAGGTTCGATTTCAATGTTATTGTATTTTCTTAAGAAAGGTAAAAATCCTTTGTCAAAATAACGTTTAAAACACAAGAATCTTTTGACTCACCAAAACCCCGGAATCCATGTTGGATGTGGTGACGTTTCATTACAGACGCGTGGCATTATGGGATCCCTCTGTTAACACAGGGAACCCACAAAGGATTATCACTGGACCCAATTTATTTTTTACTCGCAATCCTCTGAATCTGAATGTGTAGTTCCAGAAATTATCCATACCCACCCCACAGAGGAATTTGGAATTTCCGAAGGGTGGGAAAGGGGAGGGGGGAGGGGGGGTCAGAGAAAGAACAAAAGTTACAGAGTTTGTATGGAAGAAAATTGGAATTCCCGGGGTTAGGGGGGGTTTCTTAAAAAATTCTTCTGTGGGGGTGGGGTATGAATAATTTTTGGAACTACAGAATAGTACAATGTGATAAAAAAAATTCATTCCCATGCATCTTTGTGCACCCGAGTGCAATCATTTGGATCAGAAAAATACTGAAAACTAGTCAAAGTGGGTCCAATTCTGGGCTAGATAAGAGGGGAAAGGGGGGAGATTGCTGAAAGCCACTGCAAATCCACAAAAAAAACGAGGATTTTCGAAACAACTTGAAATTAGAGTAGTGAGGGGTTATAATTTATGTAATCTTAAAACATTAGGGGTACAGTTTTAGAGAGAGGCAAATGAGCTTCACAGAAGCTGACAATCTTTTTCAATGCTTTTTTTTCTTGCACCTTTTTGGTCGTTATACCCTTGAACAACAAAATAGTCTGGCTTCATTAATCGAGACAAATGTCACAAGTTTATTGATAAATATATTATTTTTTGAAACCATTTTTACATATTTTTATAAATAATGTTGGTAGAGTGCTCACACTAAATCCGTGAAACAAATACTAATTTTTAGCACTAAATAGTGATAAACAATAGAAAACAAAGGATTCTGTATGAAATAGTACTAATTAGTACTATTTGATGTTCACAGTTTTAGTGCGTGCACTCTAATTTAATACTTTATTCAGCCATAGTTGCAATAAAAAATATTATCAAAATTATTTGAATACAGAAATCTGCAAAAAATAAAATGAAAAATAAATATCATTAGCAATGCCACTGTACTCTCTCTACTCACTACTATTATTCAGCAATCTCTGCTTACAATCAACACATACCTGACTTAGGAATATTTCTGCTGCAGATTTGATGAAGTCTTCTTTGGCTAATATTTTTCTGTCATGTCCACCTTTATACAATACCTGCATACACAGAATATAACTTAGCATTGGCCTAAATATAACTATATATTGTATTGGCAAATATTTGTCTACTGTATGTTTTGTAATTTTCTTTTTTTGCAAAGCCTTTTTGCATCTAAGTTTTCTCATGCAATATCATTCCTATTTTCAAGTCCCAAGATTTACTAGTGTTTCTGTTTTATTGTTAGCTTCTTTTGTAGCATCACATCTTTTCTGCCTGTCTTTGTACACTGATATTCTCAGAAGTGGCATTAGAATATTCAACTCTCATTATATAATTCTTTATTATTTTTAAAAAAATTGTATAACAACCTTACCTCTAATGCAGCCTTCTGAAAAGAATTGGAACTTAAAAGTGCACCAGCTTGAATTAGACTTTAGAAAATGACACAAATTGTATATTAATATAAATAAATTATTATAACAAATAATGAAAATCATAGCACAAGATCTTGATCTTATAAGCAAAATATTATTACATTATATAACATTATATACAAAATACATAATAATAAATAATATAATTACGAAATTTTATTACAATTATTATTGTTCTCAAAGTTTCCAATAAGTATGTCCATATAGTTTCTCTGAAACAGTGTCTAGATTTCTTTATGAATTCAAAATGAATCATTATTCCATTAGTACCTTATGGGGTCTGAGAGACTCGAATTTGTTACAGCTTCTTTTAAATATCGCAGACATAATTCACACAACTGCTTATCTGCTTTCCCTAGAAAAATAATATGAAATCATTAAAACTCATTAGAATACATAATTGAATATCATCTTGTATTTGTGATGCATTTTGACCAGAGTATCATTTAAAGGTTGACTTTCTAACAGTAGTTCTAATAATGGAGTGTTTACACTCAGGGTTGTAACCAGAACTTTTACAGGGAGGGTGCACAATGAATAAAATTGGACCATTGATCGTTTCTTTTAAAAAAGCAGAACCAAAAAAAAAAAAAGGTAACCGAAAGAAAGCTGAACCAAAAAAAAAAAGGTTACCAAAAAAAAAAAGGAGATGGATGAGCAGATGAGCGGACCTTAAGCTTTTATGGGGGTGCATGTGCACCCCGTGCTCCCCCCTAGTTACAGCCCTGACACTTTACCATTCAGGGTGCCACAGGGGTTGTATGTGTGATTCAGGCTAAAACAAACTGTGTATGATAAGTGAAAATAGCAAAATGGAGAGCAACATTTATTAATTCCAGATTTACGATGACAGGAGATTCTTCTCTTGAAATGTGCATCATGTGATCAATGATTATATTTTGTGAAAAGTTTAAATTCAGTTAAAATTTGCGATTTGTTAATGTGCCTCAAAATTATTTGATGATGCATGAATTTTAGAATGTTTAATGTGTGAAACTTGACTAATATTATGTCATGACACATGCAAAAAAAATTGACCAACCTCTTTCATACAAATCCAGTTCACAATAAAGAGATTCAGCCAGCTTTAAAAAATCTGTTTAAAAAATCAAAGAGATAAAACTCAATACTGAGAAAAACGAATGAAATCCCTAGAATTATGACATGATATACAGTAGACTGTACCTTGATAAATCAGCAAGGATAATACTCCTCTTCTAAATATTGAAAATCTTACGACTTCATAGTCAAAGCATGTGATCCGTTTGATTAGTGGTTCAACTTCATTGCTTGAAAGATCTCTAAGTAATCAAAAGTAAATGATAAATAACTACATCTTTCATAACATATATGGCCTGCAAAAATTGCAACCAAATTAATCATACAGGATTATAGTCAGGCAAACATTTTGTTGGTAATCTATTAAGTTTTTTTATAACAGAAAGAATGTTTTACCTTGATAATAAGGTTAATATATCATTATATGATTTGCCCGTCAATCCTCTGAGTCCGCTGCTTCCTAAGATGCAATTAATTTTGTTATTATGAAATCTAATAAAAATCTACAGCCCTTCTCAATAGCATGCACTGAATCATACAATTTGCCTTCATGACAAAGAACATTGCAGCTGTTTGTCTCATTTTGCACTGCAATTACACCTGGGGCAGTCACCTTTTTGTGATCTGAGTAGATCATATGCATCCACAAGGTTGTCATAAAATCCAGGCTTTGAGTAAGGAACAAGACATAACTTTTGATGGGCTCTGATCAGTGCTGTGGACGTATCTGCTTGATTGTCAAAGCTAGAAAAAGTAAACAAGACAAAAAGTAAATTCAATCGATCAAAAGGCACTAGCTAGCAGTAGTCTCCTTTGTAGCCGTTCTTATTGTCGGTTAGCAGTAGAACGAGGCGTTTAGCTATGACATAAAAGAAATATTATTTAAAAAATATTACGGAGATTTATTAAAGTCAAAGTCAAAGCTAGGCCTGCCTTTAGGCGCGTATCCAAGGATACCAAACAAATGCGAGGTTATGCGAACTTCAAAAATTATACTAGTACTTGTCAAGTTTAAGAGGTAACTTACTACTCCACTAGGAAGGCTATTGGATCTTCTGGTCTATTATCTAACAGTAGTTTCATTCCTTCTTTTATTTGTGAAGTTACGCCAGTTCGATCTGAAGATTACAAAAGTCACCAAAAGTTAAGAAAAAATGTTTGAGCTTTCAAGCTGTCAGTTTTAGATGCCCTGGTTTATGCATATGTGCAAATTTGTATCTTAAAAACAAAGGATACAGCACCGACTTATAATATTTTATACATATTAAAGTTTACTTACGAAGAAACTCCAGAGGAGAATCTGTTTTATCGATTTTTCCATCATCAAACAGATTCCCTTTGGACGACTTCTTCTCGACCGCCATTTTATTTTGACTCGCGACCGTGAGAGCCTTGGTTGAGCACAGGTAGCCCAAGACGTCGCCCAAAACGAGGTAACGGATTTTAAAAAAAAGGTTTCTAGTAAAACGTCACCAGGAGATAGCACACGGTAGTACAAACAACGACTGTAGCAAATTTTGAATCAAAATGTTGAGATTTTTTTTTTTTTCATGTGTATATTCTAACTCTTGTTGGGCTGCCTGTGGATGGAGTGGATTACCGCTGACCGATATGTACCGCGGTGTCACAGGAGTTACTGTGCAAATACTCCATTTATATCATCCATGTGTATTACCACACGAGTATAGCCCTTTAGAATGGATCCACCGGATAATGAAGACGAAGGAGTTGGAGATGAAGAACTGGTGGAAGTCGTAGATGCAGAAGACGAAGGTTTTGAAGATGATGGAGGCGGTAAGGCTATATCTTTGTTGTTATTTTCAGGTAAAAAAGAAAATGGAAGGCGCAGCTTTCGTTTAATTCAAGACAATGTTTCACATTTATATTAAAATAAGATCAACTTCAGAAGTCGTTCTAGCATTTGTTAAAGCTGATAGAAGTTTTTATTTATGTATAGAGCTCAGCAGTTTCTCGAATTTCACATTTCTTCTCGCTTCAAATCAGCCATTCAACCTTCAATGCATTAATAACATTAACTTGGTATCAACCAGCTGAATGAGTCTTAAAGGAACAAAAACTGCCCCACCCCCCTCCCCAATGATCAAATAAACTCCAAATTTTGTATTGGGGGTGCATCCCATGAAAATTATAAAAGGATAAAAGACATGGTCACCATGTTGGATGACATGATAATTAGACAACAAGAACAAATCTTTTGTCAAAGCCGATCAACATGGCTGCTATGGCGTCAAATGCACCCCAAGAAAAGGCGACTCGCCATGGAATTCAGCTCCGTTTAAAATAGCATTATTAAAGTTTGTTGAAATGTTTGAATTCCTATATAGAAGATGATTTGGCATTTGGAATGGAAGAGATTGATATTGCTGATAATGACAGTGGTGAAGGTGACGCAGATGTGGAAATAGTGGATAATTCAGTTGTTACCTTTGCCAAACATACTGGTAATTATTTTCTTTAATATCCAACTTAAGTATCATTTTAGTATCATAGATATAAAGTTCTCTCACTGTGATTGGTCAAGTGACCAGTGATTCTGAGATGATAATCACTGCTCGAGCAGTGATTATGAGGTTTTCCAGGCTCATTGATCGTGGGGAATATTTACCTCGCCGCCCAAAGACTCACGACTTGGTAAATACTTCACCCATAATCAATTCACCTTTGGCTAATAATTTGTTAAATATACACATACACTGTACTCAGTAGAGTACAAATATCTCAGGAGTAAGCCTGGAGCAAGTACAAAATGATTTATTAAGTTATTGTGTAGCTTTAGAAATTATGCAGAAATTATCCATACCTCCTCCCCCTCCCCATGGAGAACTTTTTCAGACCCCCTCCCCCTACCCCCAGAAATTTTGTTCTTTCTCTGACCTCCCCACCCCAGAATTTCCAAGTACCTCTGTGGGGGGAGGGGGGTATGGATAATTACACATTGTGGATAAATTTACAGTACCCATTTCCAAAGTTTCTTTTAAAAACCTTTTATTTTTTATTGATACCCCAAAGCAACCTTTGACTAATGCAAGTCTTATCTTTTGTTTCTCAGCATCTGTGTTCTCAGTGTCCATTGATCCTGAGAACAGCTCTCTTGTGGCATCTGGTGGTGAAGATGACAAGGCTTATGTATGGAAAATAGCTGATGGAGAACTAGCATTTGAATGTAAAGGTGGGACCAGTTATTCCATACACCAGTCTCTGCAAAGGTCCAAGAAATAGTTAAGAAGGCTTATCCTATGATCCCTTTGTCTTTTTCTTTTCCTCCTTCTCCTCCTCCTTGTCCTTATCCCTCTCCTCTTTTTTCCTCCTTCTCGCTTTCCTTGTCCTGACCCTCCTTGTTCTCCTCCTCCTCGTTCTCTTCTTCCTCTTCCTTGTCCACCTCCTTCTCTTTGTCCTCCTTCTTCCCATCCTCCTCTTCCTCCTCAAAATTACTTTCATTTCATTTTTTCCAGGTCATAAAGATTCAGTGACATGTACTGCCTTCAGTCATGACTCTAAGTTTGTCTGTACTGGTGATATGAGTGGTGTTATCAAGGTGTGGGATACCCAGAGTGGTCAGGAAGTGTGGAACTTTGAAACTGGTGGAGATCTTGAAGTAAGTTTGTCTACTGTATGGGGAATCAATCTTTCAGTTCCTTTCATCTCTGGGCTTTCAGATCAATAATAATAATTATTTATTTATATATTATTAGTGCTATTTCCAATATGTGTCCAAGACTCAAGGGTATCCTCTAGCTCTTTATATTTCTCCCTTTGCAAAACCTAACTTGCAAAATTCAATATGTATTATATCCATGCCCTGATCGACCTATTACGCACTGGGTATATATTTTGCTAAGGATATATAATCATTTCAGTGGTTAGAATGGCACCAGTTGGCTCATGTTCTTTTGGCTGGTACAGCTGATGGTGATGTGTGGATGTGGAAGATACCAAGTGGTGACACCAAAACATTCCAGAACCATGGATGTCGAACAAGTTGTGGACTATTCATGAACGATGGTTAGCTATATAACAATATGATTGATGTAGTGTCAACTGGACAAATGCCACAACCACATACTTACATATGATCAAACACCTGGGCTCGGTTGCATAAAACTCTCTTAAAATAAGAGCATCTGTAAGTATTGTTTCAAAACAATAGGCCATTGTACTAAGACAATACTTACAAGTGTTTTTAAGCTTTTTTATCTTAAGCGAGCTTTATGCATGTGGGCCCTGGTCACCAAAGTAAAGTTAATTGTTTTATTTTGATATAGCACAAGGAGTGGTTGCCAAATTCTCCCAAATCAGTGACTCATGTATAAAGCACTCAAAGGTGCACCCCTTACCCCCTCAAAATATCAGTGCTCCTTATTCATAGAGCTACACCAGAATAGAGAGAATTTGGACTGCTAGCTGTGAAGGCCACACACTAACGAACCGAACTACACAGGGACACCATGATTGAGCTTTGTATGCCGTAACATCCTGAAACTGTGCCATGATCTGTATTTTGTAGATTCTCACAAATGATCTCTTCTCAAATGAATTTGCTATCACAGAGATACCGCAATTGTGCTTCTTATCATTGTGCCTTGCATGCCATAACATCCTAAAACTGTGCCATGATCTGTATTTTGTACATTCTCACAAAATCCACTCTTCTCAGATGAAATTGCTAAACTTGATTCTGACCAAATTTACCCAAACAAATTGGAAAGCAAAAAAAAAATCCTACTTGGTCATTCCCCCCTCCCCCCATTTCCTGATTTATATACAGGAATAAAATTGTATAGTCTATAAGTTTGTTATTAAGTTGAATCATTCTGTGGTGATTGATGTTCTTCAGGAACAAGAGCTAGTGTTGGCTATGCTGATGGGACAATCAAAGTTTGGGATTTAAAAAAGGGAACACCAATTTTCCATTTATCAGGTAAACAGTTTTCATTGATGCACATAATTATTGTCTTTAAATGTTGCTTTTTTGTCTCAATATTTCATCTTCCCTTTACTCTGCCAATCCTTTATTAGAGACCTTTAGCATAGCATTCTTTTAGGTACTGCAAACCTCATACTGCAGTTCCACGTCGGGCATTTTCCGTCAATTTTTCAACATTTAGCAATAGGCATCATAATGAAGTCATTGCTGGAAGAGCCGTAAATTTGAATTCATTGATGCTGAATATTTTTCCGTATTTGCAGGCATGTTTCTGAGCCTGATCCCTAGTGGATAACGGTTGACATAGAAACTGATGCTGAAGGTCTCTATTGTTTCAGGTCCTCCCTCAAGCCATTAATATTGATGGTTTTCACAGCGGCCATGTTGGAGGAACTTAACAAAAGAATTGTCAATGAATTCTTTTGTTATATCCTCCAACATGGCTGCCGTGTCTTTGGTTATTTAATTCCCTTGGGAATGGTTGAAAACCATCAGTACTAAGTACGGTTTATTTGTGTTTTTACCGCATACTTCGCATACACTGATGGCGCGACGGACATGTCTTATGCCTCGATGATTTCAGGCAGTACTGTATATACCAGGCCATACAGACTCTGCTATCATTTTTTATTGAATTTATTTTCTTTTTTTAGATAGTACATGCCATAAAGGAACTGTAACCTGCATGGCTGCCCATAATTGTGATGTTCTTCTTGCAACAGGAGCTGAGGACTCATTCTGTAAACTTATTAATTCTAATACTGGCAAGGTTCGTTATGTCTATACCAAAAACTTTTTTTAATCTTAGGCAAAATATATTGTCTTATGCCTTATACATTTCTACAGTACACCATCCTTTATTCTCTGCAGTTTATTTGGTGAAAACATTATAAATCATCAGTTTATTCCTCTGTTACAGTAAGCACTCTGTGTATTTGAGCTCAATGCTTCATTTTAGAGGGTTTTAAACATAATAATGACTTCACAAAACTTGAAGTGTTCACAGTTTGAGTGTCCTCACTGTAAAATGCCTATGTTGTATTCTTAAATTTATAGCTAATAAATTCTTCCTTGTCGTAGGTGCTTGCAACACTTAATGCAGGATTTCCAGAACCACAAGAAGAGAATCCACCATCCATTGAAGCTGTTTCGTTTTCAAATACGTAATTATATTACCTACTCTTATTTCATGAGCACATTCTGTTAACATTCTCTTTCTAACTTTAAACCAATGTTGTTTCAGCCTTCCATTACTTGCTACTGGATCATTAAGCGGTGTGATGGCATTCTGGGATGTTCCAACTCACAGACTCCGACAACAATGTAAACATCCAGTAAGTAAACACAATAGACTTCTTTCTTTTCTTTTCTTTTCTTTTCTTTTCTTTTCTTTTCTTTTCTTTTCTTTTCTTTTCTTTTGTTTTCTTTTCTTTTGTTTTTCTTTTCTTTTCTTTTGTTTTTCTTTTCTTTTTCTTTTTTTTTTTGTTTTTTGTTTTTTGTTGCTTGAGTGACCAACAAACCAATGGCTACAACCCGAGGTTGAACTTGATAAAAATACTGTTAAAATATGAACACATCAAGTCCAACCTTGACTTGAAGCCATTGTTTTAAGGTCACTCAAGTGAATATGAGAAAGGTCTTTAGTCGCAGGCTACATTATTCAGAATTCAATTTTGATCAGTGACCTTTTTCCTGCAAAAAATATTACACCTTATCTGTGGTACTGCTATAGCTGGGAGAGCTAAACTAGTCACAACTTACAGTAATCTGATTATTATTATCCCTGAAGTAGCATTGGCATGTGCTAGTGCTGAAGGAACTATTGGGTTGTAATATTTTATTGATTTTTTTTTAGGCTACTGTAGTTAGTCTTAAATGGGACCCAACAAATCCTGTCATTTATTCCTGTTGTTTGGATGGTATTGTACGCATGTGGGATAGTAGGTCAGGGAGTTGTGAAAGAGAATGGCAAGGACATAATACTGAGGTTCTTGACCTAGCAGTATCAAGGTAACAAATTGGGTATTTGCAGGTTTATTTCTACGTGTACCATCATTATAAATGCATGAAGCTGCAAAGATTCTTTACCATGGAAAAAATTACATGAACATCTCAGTGCTGTAACACTGCATATCATGGCATGACTATACCAAATCACCATGACAACCAAGGCACCATAAATCTACAGCAATGTGCTTACACTACCTCATGATGACAACACTCCCACTGTACCATCACTAGAGTGGTTTTCATATGAGTGAGAAACTTACAGTATTGACTTTCTGCATTTACCCTGTACGAATATATATTACAAACTTATATTTTACAACCATGATCACTTGCCGTACGGGTCTCTCGATTTTTATGGAGGGAGGAAACTGGAGAAACCAGATGAAACCCCTGTGGCAAGGAAGATAACAACACATCAAACAAACTCAACTCACATACATGTATGATCCAGTCTGAGCCGAGGCTTGAACCCAGACCACAGTGGTGAGAGGCAAGGTGGTAAACCACTACACAACCTACAGGTATGCCACCCATGGAATGGGTGATTTACTGGAAGACAATATCAATGTTTACTTCCAGTGATTGATCCAATTACAATGCATAGTTACGGCTTAGGTAAGATACAGTATGGCTACAGTACAATAATGAATTTGCCTTATCATTATACACTCATATGAAAACTGTACTGTTACGTCAAGGCATTGTCACTCAACCCAGCACCATCTCTTTAACACACAACTACCATACTACCACTACAACACAGCACCAGCCTTGAAACAACTACACCAAAAGTTTTTCTTTTATTTGCTGTATTTATTGTAACCCATATAGATTCATTATATTGATATATCATTTTTCTTTTTTCTTCTTCTATAGAGATGGAAATAAACTAGTCACAGGATCAGGAGATTCCACTGCTAAAGTTTTTAATGTACAAGTGCCTGCAAGATGATAATCCAACTGTGCAAACCAATCATATCAAGCTTATAACTTGTCAGTCATGCACATGACACACCCTTATTTTCTTTGCTGGCTTGAAGGCTATGTTATACTAAACACTCCTTGCAATATGCAAAACTATTGCATGTCAATTTGCAGGTCAAGTGTTGCATGAAATGAGAAATGAAAGCAATGCTAGCAGTGCAAGCTTCAAGAGTAAAGCACAAGATTGTCCAATACCGTGACATCAACATTTTGAGTTGCAAAGAAAATTTGGGATGTCCGACTACCTGCAATATATGCGATGATTTCTCAGTCCTCATCACCTTCCAAGTTCGAGAAAAATTGCCTTGTCTTTCAGTATGGGAAATTCGAAATATCACAAATAATGTAACAGAAACATCACCATTCTTTTAAATTTTTAATGATTCCTGCTCTAGAAAACACACACAAGGTGACTATTTAATTTTGCCATAAAACTAAAAAGAAATTTGTAATGTAGAAGTGTCTAGATTATTTGTTTTATTGTATAATCATATTTTCAAAGTTAAAATAAATAATAAATATGCTAAATCATAGTCAATAATAAATGAAAATAACCAGATAGTTTGTTTTATTTCATTATGCCGGGATAACTGGTAATAGAAAGAGTAAGGATTTCAACATGACAAAAAAGGGATATTCAGATATCCAAAGGCTATTGCTTATGATTATGTAATCCATACCTCGTTATATTATACATTATGGATATAAAAAGTGATGTATCTTAAAGGAATTTCTAGTCATTAGCACAGTTCCATCTCCTCCACTCCTGCGTGATGATCTCCATTTGGCAATATATTATGCTGCTAGTCTGAATGTAACATTTAGCTTTTAGCACAGCTTATTGATGCAGAAATTTCAAAACTCTTGTCTTTTGTGAATCATAGGATAGGACGTCTACAAGGTCTTTCGTTATTCCATCTTCTGTCATTATTATTAAGTTCTATGACATTTGTATAAATCATTTTGAAACATTAGGGTTGAACTGAGTGACATAATGCTGCTAGTAGGAAGTCCTCTTCACAGTTCTCTATGCCATCTTCAAAGGTATCTAAGGTAGGTATCTAAAGGTATCTAAATGCCATCTTCAAAGGTGCCTGTGCATAGAAGCAAGAACAGCAGTGACCTTACAATGATAGAGTGCAAACAATATATCCATGAAATATTAGTAATGCTAACTTACATTATTTTATGCTAATTCTATTGTTTTCTTTTGTTTAACTAGCACTATTTTGAACAATTTAGTAATTAGTGTTTCATGGATATATCGTATTGCACTCTAGAGGCATGTGAATAATAGTCAAGGCGTTAAAAGAGGTCTCGATAATCGCATGGTTACCACAATTTGCGTTTCAATACGCAGGTACGGTTACCTTTCAAGATGGCACAGGGAACTGTGAAAAGAACTATTATTGCATTTAGTGTTGGTATTGATTCATCAATGAGTATGGTCATACAACATCTAACTGGTTAGCAGCAGATAACTCTTTTTGTTCTCTAGCCTTGGCTTTCATCTTCTCCAATCTTTTTCTGTCAATGTGTCTTTTAGCAGCAACAAATGATGACAACCCAGCAGTAATAACCACTACCCTAAAATCCAATATGAATCTCATTAAGAAATCTTGATGAATTTACCAGTTAAATACATAAATAAATATGCACAGGGTAGGTAAGTGTAGTCTAAGACCATTATGTAATAAACCTGAAAGTGAATTTGAGCTTGTGGAAAAAACTGGGTTGATTTGGCATTACAGTGCATTGTGAGACTGCTAACATAGCATCTATTTCATCCCTTAAAACAGTCCCACAACGCCAACTCAGTCCAGTTTTGCACACTGGGACTTGGGGATTCCAGTCAAGAAACATCACTGGGACAGATATATATTTTATCATACATTCAGACTGGGAAACATATTTGTCTCGCAAATACTCTGGGGTCATTTTCAATAAGCTAATCATATAAAATTATTACATAGCATGCATGCTCTGATTGGTTGAGAAATGCTTTATTAGTAAACATAGCATGGTTGCTGACACATTTAGCAGTAAATCTGCATATGTTTCAAATTTTGTAAAGATTTTTTCTTTCTATAAAATAGGCTTTTTCCATGACCTGTTCAATAATACAGCACTGAGGAAGTGTCAAGAACCTAAGAACAGTGAAGAGAAGCACAAGCTTCTATGAAAAGCAAGGTAAAACAAAATATTGAAGGAACAAGATTTGAATATGTATCTGACAAAGAACAAATATTATCAACGACTCTAGTATATGAAACATGACTGGCTGGGGTCAATATGCTTCTGATCCTGCTCTCTGATTGATTGGCTCCAGTTTTCATTCTACATGTGACTAATTAGATAACTATTAAGACCCTATTAATAAGAGGTTTCATCTATGTCCGTAAACAAGAATCATCAGGTTTTTCGTCCACGTGCACTGTTAGAAACATGTCATCCCCTGATCCTTAACATTTCAATTTTCCCTCTGATTCCCTTCCTCTAGGCTAATATAAAACTTTTGTAACTTAACACTAAACCTTAAATGTTTTCCTTCGCAAACATTTTCTTTTCAAAGTGTTGCATCTTGCAGATACCGAAGAAAGTTCATGACATATTATAGTTATAGTAGGAGAGAGATCGATTCTTACCATCCTACCCCAACCATTCGCATTCCAGACAAGTACATTGGCATGTTTCTCGCTTGATCGTGGTTTTTTCTTCAGATTTTCATGTTTTTTTCCGCTGTATTTCTGCTACGCCATGAACAACAAGACTAACGGGAGGGGAATGTCAAATGCAACCAGGCGTTGCTCACTGCTCGCGTTAGCCCCAGTTCCCCTACCACAGGAAGACCACTAGGACATGGCTAGGACATGGCTAGGACATTAAATATAGTACATAGAGCAATAAATATTTCCATATGACTGTAAAAAGCTCAGTATTGTAAGTATACCGTGATGTTTTGTAGAATTTTAATTGGCTGATTTTTTCTCACTCAATGTGATTGGTCTGGCAGTACAGTGACCTTGGCGCAGTGTCTGCGTCATGTTCCTGGTATTAAATTTGGTTTGGAAGAATAGTAAATGCAGCCTCAAGCTTTTCAGTCATATGAAAAGTGCTCTTTATTCAAGGAGTGGTGAGGGTGGTAGATATATCATTACCAGGACACCAGCCTTCAGTCAACTATGCTTGACGTTCCTATACATCTATTTCAATATTGCCATTCAGTTGGTAAGAATTCCACAAGAGATCAGAAATGCAAACCTCTACTTGAAAATCAACACAAAGAATTACTCTGTTCTTATTCCAAAATATGAATTTATTGTCAAGATTTATCCTAACGTCCCAAACTTCAATATATGAAATAGGACCCTTCAAAAATTATCTTACATACAAGGCTAAGAAAATTAAAAAGGAAATCACAATTCCCTAAATGGAATTCTTGCCTTGCATCCAAGAAAATTTTGATAGGTAAGGATATTGTGCACATAAGGCAGCACATTTTTTTCCCTATTTATTAGATTGTCATAATCATTCCAGGCAATAATATTAGAATGTTTCCAAGGTAGCCTATTGCCACTGAGGGCTACTAATACAATTCTCTTGAAATTGAAATTCTTTTGTTTTGTCCTCCAAATTAAGATGATTTAAGCTAGGTAATTATGTGCAATTTCAAAGTTAAGTACAATTTATAGCTCTTTCACTCTTGATTTAAAGTAGATTCCATGACGGCAAAAATTTCACAATACAACAGTGTGCAGTATAATTGCTCATTTACTTTATTGTATATTTTTCGCAGTTCCGTAATACAAATACTGCTCAAGTTTTGCCAAATTTTTAATGCCTACAAAGTGGGTTTACTCAACAGGTGAGAGAAAGCCCTTTTCCAAGTTTTACAGTTCAATAGCTTCAGTTAAAACACCATGATCATATAGCTAAAAATAATAGCTGGTCAGTTCAAAGCTAGTCATACTTCATTTCTGGCTCAACGTTATAATAATGATCAAAATGACAAGTAAGGCAAAGATAGGACTGGAGCACTTTCAATACTGGCGGAAAATTGTCTGTCTGTTATTTTTAGCACTACACATAAATCTTCGGATAAACTACGATGTTTGTGCAAATGGTCACTGAAATGTGTCATTTCATGCCAGCCAGCTCTTTATCTGAAAAGGTCTGTTACTTAAATATTGATAATAACCTGTAAAAATACTCTAATAGAGTGATTTTATTTGGCCCGTGAAAAAAATAATAAGCATACTACAGTACATGGTAGTAGACTCTAATCCCAGTAGAGTGAAGTCATTAAATCTGTGAAATATATATTAGACTAAAAAACATTGGTAGACCCTAATTCCATTGTCTTCTTTTATGTCTATTTGACTATTACATGTTAACTAAACTAGTATTTATTATTTCACGGGTTATATACCTTTATTCTATTTTCTTTTGTTTTACTATGTCTGTTAGTCACTAATTATTCAACTTTTTTTCACAAACCAAATAATTCACTTTAGTACATGGGTATTTTTTTGATACATTCATATATAGTGATCTATGAATTTCATTTTACAAAGGTATGGCACTTCAAGCCATAGAAAATTTAGCATCTACTCTCTTAAATACAGATCATTAATTTTTCATAGAATATAACAATTTCAATGTAGGTATTAAGTTAACATTCAGAATACTTGGAGTTGAAACTGGACGTATATTGGAGTTCAAAAGTGTATATCTTTATCTTGCTCACAACAGACTGAATGTTACTTTTGTCACATCTTTAATAATTTTTTTCTCATAAGTTAGTTCATTTTTCCAGACTCCGACAGTGTTTTATTCCCCTGAAAGATTTGAACACCCATTGCCCCCCTCCCCCCCCCCCCCCAAAGAAAAAATAGAACGATTTGAACATCTACTGAAATCCCCTAAAAACATGAGACATATCAAAAACATGACACAGCCAGCCATACTGAGATATCAAACTGGAAAAACTCAAAAGAGTTCAAATTTGTCAATGCAACATTGAAACTACCTGCATAGCGGCACATTTTTGGGTCTTCCCCCCTCCCCCTTCCCCCCAATTTGGGCCGCTACGCAGGCTAGATTCAAATAAAACTTAGTTTTATTAATTATTAATTAACTGGTGCTGAGATAAAGTGCAAAACATCATTGACTAATAGTAGTATTAGTAATATTAAATTTCTTCTTGCTTTTAATGCTACGATGATTCAAAGGAAAGGTTTCAATGGCTTTCAAGCTGTTTCCATCTGGTAATTCAAATTAGTTCTAATTCCTTTAAGCTTGTTTCATCTTTGTCTATTAGTTTCGTTTAATTCCAAACATTTTCCTAGAAGGGATGGTCTGTGTACCTTTATCTTCCATCTTTTTTACAGCAACTTTGTAATGATACTCTCTAAGGTATAGCTTGAGAGACTTGGGCAATGGTAACTCTTCAATGCGTTGAAATGTGGTCTGATTACAGATAACTGCTCGGCATAGGTGTTGCAAAGGCATTGCAGACTTGCGTGGGAAGGGATGTAATAGTAACGGTTCATAGTACATGCACTGTTCCGCTTGGGAATAGTGCTCTAAGAGATCACAAACACTCTTGGAACAAAAAGAAAAGTCACTTGGCTTATCAAAACTATACTTGTGTTTCCACTGCTCGATCCGAGCATGATATGTGCGATAATATCTTCGGAAGCTGACCGAAAATAAATAATGATACTGTGCGCTATCTCTAAGGAGAAATGTCCCGTCAGCCTGTCCTTCAAGAACCTGTCAACAGAATAAATTCATAAATAGTGATCAACAATAATGAGGAACAAATACATTACATAAGAAGAGATGCTTAAATAAAAGCACAATATAAATGAAATATACACAAAAAGAAAAAAATCCATCTTCTGATTTGTAACCAAATGTACATCATTGCTGTGTGCAAAGACTAAAATTTGAAATAAAATATATTCTTCGTCTCATACTTAAAAATTCTTGAATTCATATACGATATTTGTTCAAACTAAAAAGTTTTCATAACGATAAGACTTATAGCTAATCCATTCTCAAACATAATTTACCAGTAGTTATTTATGCTTTTAAATATTTAATCACGATATATATATTCCTCAAACACGCTAAAAATAACGAAACAGTCTTATCAGATCAATAACTTTCCAAGAGTAAAATATTTTCCAAAAATAAAAGATCTACAAAATGTACAATATTGATTGAAGGGCTTTTTTTCCAAGTATGTAATAGCAATGGATTTTTCAAACAATCAAGTAGAATTATTAAGGCAGGTATGTTTATATAAAGCAATTAAAGTTAATTTAAAGAAGCCTCCTTCCACGACAAGGAATCATAGGAATCTCCTAGCTAAGTGTTGTCACGCATGAAAAAATAACTTGTTTTCCAAAATAAAACAAAAACACATCAATAAAATCTTAAGACATATTGACTTTATATTATAATGCTTTCAGGTATTGCTGGATATTCCTTTGATTTTTTGACAAATGAAGATTTCGATTATTTTTGCGACATTATTTTAATAGCCTGCTACTGTCTACAGTGTACGATTTAAAGTTTCAGATTGTCTCAAAGACGACGTAAACACTCTAGATAATAGTTCACTTACCTTTTCGGCTTCAAAACGATTTATTTTCCCCCAATACCAAGGACAATTTGTAATTTTGAGGATATCAGGAATAATGTGATATTCAATCCTAGTTTGTTCGGCCCTTAATCGAGCCCTCTCTCTTCTAATTGCCACCAGTTCGTTCACACCTATAGGGAATCTTATCGGAGCGTCAGGATCCGCTACAGAGTTTCGATGTTCGGTAGAGTCTCCATTTTCCTGTCTCTGCAGGGATTCTGGACCATTTTCTATATCATCTAAAGCTGTAGGAGTTGAATTAGAATCGAAAAATTTGCGCGCCCTTTCGATTAATGAATGGGGTCTTCTCCTGCTTGTTCTGTCGTTTGAGTCAGTTCTATGGCGGAATACAACGCTCTGAGGCCGTTGTCGTATTGATCGGTCATTGCTGCCTTCAAAAGCAGTTTCGTTTTGTTGTGTAGATGAGTCGTAAAGCGTTTCACAACCAGGTGTTCTCATTCTTCCTCTTCCGTCTGCAGCTATTTCAATCTCTCGATAAGCGTCGTCCGTTCTCCTTCGGCTACGATGCAATCTTCGAACCAAACGGCTAAACGAGAAAGTCCTAGATCTTCTTCTCGACCTGGTGTCCTCAGATAAGGTAGGACAACTTAGCGACTGATCAGATGATTCATGAGTATTTGCTGGTTCGCCATCAACTTCAGTTTCGTTGTTGTTGTCCCTGAGTTGTGTAGACGAAGTAAACTGACTTGAGTGCGACCCATCTTCGAGCGAATCTTTCCCATTTGAAATGATATCGCTTTCAAGACCAAACACAAAAAGCCTTTCACGTACTTCTCTCCTCAATCTATCGTCCTCCCCTTCGCTCTCGGAGTCAGAGAAGTTATAATTCTGCCTCAAATCAAATCCTTCTGCCATTTCCCGTCTCTGGTTGTTGGTACCACGAAGACTACAACACTGACAGTTTCAGATCTTATTTCAATGCTAGTCAAAGAAAAGCTACTCCAAAGTCATCTTTATGCATCCAAGGCGGTAGTTAATACTCTTTGGTTGTAATAGACGGCAGATGGCGTTCGTTTGGTGGAGTAGAAACTCAAACCTGGAAAGTAAACATAAACATGTTGGACGACCTGCTCTCGTCTCTTGTCGCGAGTTGACAGACAGAAAGCCGAGTAACCAAGTCAGCTGATGCGCGGCGCCAATGGGAAGTATGGGAAGTTACGTGAGACAGATAGAGAGGTGGGATAGCAAAACAAGATAAAGTGAAAGGAAGGAAGGAAAAAGAGTGAAACAGAAACACGCTTATAAGGAAAACGAAACGAAATATCAAGTTTAACAGCTTTTGATTAACTAACTAAAATGAATTTGTTAAATTATCTAAAAGATATTTATTCAAAACTGGAAAAAATGACGTTGCAACTACGCAGATTGCTTTTTTACCCACAACGATAATTTCAATGATTTTCACTAATTTGAGCCTCATTTTTGTGGTTACCGACGTATCTGCTTTGCGGTATGACTGATTGTGCCTCAGCTCTGTAAGAGTGAAACCGAAGGAAGGACTCAAGGGAGCTAAAACACTTCAAAATTTATAAGGTCGTGGAACCGGAAAACGTGCAGTTCGTAGCATCACTCAACAAAATTTATGCTTTCGTCAATTCACATCCGACATTTGGTGCCCGCCTAAAATTACCTCTTATCAAAGTTTCCCGCCCTGTTTTGGTTGCCGTGGGCCGGAGTCGCCTCTCCGCAATATTGCTCGTATTGATTCTTATTCAGGTTCAGGGCTTCGATCACTCTTCAGTTCAAATCTATGCTGACTGCTTTTCCATTTCATACTATGTACCAATGAGTGCCTTTAATTTGTTTTGTCACAGTTTATAATTTCACGCGAATTTACAGTGTTTATAAATCTTGTTAACTAATAATGTGTTTCCTAATTACCTGTATAATTAGGCAAATACCATTAGTCCATGACATGTTAGATCAGATAGCTGCATCCGTTTCACATCTGGCCGAAATAATCACTCCTGTTGATGGTGAGGTTTGCGTCATCGATATTTTGAAACAGGGGTCGGATTTTACATGAAAAGTTAATTAATCTACGAAGATTTACTTTTCTTGGCCAGTCTAGTCTTTCAACAGCTGAGACTTACATCAGCGTATATTGCTGGACACTCCGCAGCCGGCTTACTTGTGTACACTCTGACCTTCTCTGTATTATTCTCATTCTCACTTAACAAATCATTAGAATGCATGGTTGTGTTATCCAGGCGAGAAATAAGCCTTTTGTTTTCTCTTTCCCCAAGGGAAACAAGGGGGTGGCCCTAGCAAAGTGGTCATATGCAACGACTGGGCCACTATAGTACGATGTATTAGGGGTAAATCTCTGCATTTAGTCCCAAATAAATCTTCCCAGTGAGATTTTGTTTCAAGAAAAACTCAACCAAAAAGCAGACAGAACTGAATTTATTTCGTACAAAAAATATACGTTCATAGAAGCCTATACGACTCCATACTCTACAAACACAAAACTGAATTGTAAATTTGCATTTTGTAAATGTTAACTAGTCAGGGGCTGCATTTATTTGGCACAGGTCTGCAAAGAGAAAAGTTAAGAAATGTTTCGCTTAGAGTGCACGCACTAAAACCGTGAACATCAAATAGTACTAATTAGTACTATTTCATACAGAATCCTTTGTTTTCTATTGTTTAATTATCACTATTTAGTGCTAAAAATTAGTATTTGTTTCACGGATTTAGTGTGAGCACTCTAACTTTGGCAAGCTATATGCCAAACTATTAGTAGTCTCTGACGCAAGGCGTGAAATGATTGTGTTCTAAAGATACTTGACTAACAATTTTGATATATCATCTGCAAGATCTCTTGAATACCAAACAAACACCGCCCCTGAACTATGTTGGCATCATGATGAGATGTAGTCTCCATCGTACCCGTAATTAGTGAGGGAGCGACAAGATGGGATGCTGCTCTCGAATAAACAGCCAAAATTGGTAATAAAACACAATAGAAAACTAAAGGTAATGAAATTCGAATACTTGTCTCCTTAATATTAGTAATCGTCAGAATTCAATACACCTTAGGATTTTTGTCGGAAGTTTCCGAGTGACAGATACGAGGAACAAAATATCGATAAAACCGAGTAAAGTATAAAAGAAATTGTTAGCTATCTGTGGAGAAAAGATAACTATTGGCGTAGTCAATATTTTTCGCTAAGGTGTAAGGGGTCCTCCAACTATCATAAACAAATCATCTTACCCCCTCCTCCACATAAAAGACGTTTTCCGCACCCATCTAAATTCCACCAGACCACGCCTCTGTGAAACCTTTTCGAACTCGTAAAGAGATCTTACTTATCGCTTTTCTCAATATTATGCGAAGTCAGTAGTTGCGAGTTGTCTGTTGGAATTTGGTTTTTCACTGCCGCCAGTCAAAAATATCAGTTATCGACTGATTAATTTTGATTGACGTTAGTGAAAAACCAATTTCCAGCAAGCCGTTGAAATGACTGAGTTAACAGAATATTGAGCCATTGCAGTAACCCATGAAACACAATTGGTTTCTACCGCTGTTTTCGTTGCTACGCGCTGATCGATACAACAGTCGCAACAGGAGAAATCGGGCAATACACTCAATAATAAAATAATACAATACACGTCAATCGAAGCAGAGGCAGATCCAGGAATCAAAGAAAGGGTGAACCGGAAGAAAGGGTGGGGCGGAAATTTTCGTCCTTTAAGGTCACTGGAGACCTTCAGGGGTATGTTTCGTTTAAGACTCTCTCTTCGCAACACTTTAAATAAAACCCCATGAAACTATATATCGTTTTAAAGGTCACATAATAGAGATTCAGAAAACAATATTATTTCACGGGTTAAACAAAACCACTTTATCACGTTATCTATATATATTTAGGTGCATAGCTAATTCTATTTTTCTCTTAGTGCTCTGTATAACTTTGATGAATCATGACGTGTCTATTTAGCTTGATATCATTGTATAATTTTTAGGTGTCGACAGTGGATCGGTGTAGTTTTGAACTTCGACTGTTTCCTGAAGTAAAGGAAAGCCCAGCATACGCGAGCGCTGAAATGCATGCCGTTTTCGTTCGTAACCGAGTGGTTTTCAGTCGAAGAATATACCGCATTTTTATCCAATATTTTCACACAAACTGCTAATTATCATTCATTCGGAAGAATGAATTCATTTGGCAGAATTAAGTTCCTTCCTCTGAGAACTCTTTGCTCCGTCTTTCTTCTCTCGATACTTCCTGCGACTCTCACTACAAAGTGCATGCAAGACCATAGAAAGCTAAACTTCATTTTGTTTTTCACTTCTTTCTTGAATTAAATCTATCATAAATTCTTATTCAGATGAGAAATGTATTCCCAATGAGCCACTGCAATTAGTTCTTGTACCCCTCCCCCTTCTGCCCGGGTAAACTCTTTAAGAAATTCTCAGACTAAAAGATAAAGGAAAATCCTTTGGAGACTGTTTAGGAAACGAAAGAAAATCTTGAGGTGGATGTTATTTCCATTGAAACAGAGGTTATTTTTCTCATAACGTACAGAGGGCAGATAAAGACCTCTGCAAGCATGGTAGGAGAGAATAGGGCTGCGGAAAAGGTAGAACGAATGAAACTGTTCCCGAACAAAGGCAAGATAAACAAGTTAACATTCTTAACTGGGGCACAGGAATTACCTCGTGCTGAGGTAAACACTTAAAATTCAAGGACTATTTAAGGAATATTCAAGGACCCAAAAATGAATTTTCAAGGAGTTCGGTTCAGTTTACACGGTAGTTGCACATGACCGACTTTCAGATTTTCCAATCTTTCTGACTATATTTTTTTCAGAACCATGCAAGTAATGATCAAAGCAAAAATTCAAGGAGTTTTCAAAGAGTTTCGCTAAAATCATAAAATTCAAGAGCTTTTCAAGTGCCCTTGAAAACGTGAATTAAATTCAAGGAGTTTTCAAGTAGTTTAAGGAGTAGCACGAACCCTGAAGTTAACATTCTCAACCGTGGTACAAGAATTAAATGTAGTGGCTGATTTATGATAATTCTACCTATTGGTTACCATGAATACCCTATGGAACTGTAGGTCTGTATTCCAGGGCGTGACCAATCTTCTACAAATTTCATTATTATACCATTCTTTAGTCGCGTTCACATTTAAAAACATTTCATGTGAATGACTTGTGATCCAATTTCACTGTAGTCATCTACAGTGACATATTGTTCATCAAATATGGAAAGACTTGCCAGGATAGACCCTCCTATCCAGGGTGAGTGTCTGCGATGTTCTGGGGCACGTATCTTGTGTATTCGAGGGTTAGTACGATGGAGTTCGTGCTGTAGTCTTGAAGTGAATCCTTTGAGTAACGTGGTCCCTCCTGATAGCACGATGTGTTTGTAGCATAAATCCTGCAACTCTGGATCACATCTAAAAAACGAATTGGGTTTGAATAAAACGTCTTGCAGATAGAAGTATCATGATATCATATCCGGCTAATCGGCTAGGCAATAGTCGGAGTACACAACAACGACAACAACAAAGAACAGCAACAACAGCAACAACAACAACTCCAAATTTTACTGGTACCTTGTACAAGATCTGGGCTGACCGAAGTCAGGGCACAACTAACTCACAGATTGACTTGGGATTTACATGTAGCATGTTAGGTTTTCCAAAGGGAGGGAAACCAGAAAACACAGAGAAAAACCCCCCAATCAAGGGAGAGTTCCAACAGATTCCACTCATATCTCATGTTTTTATCTAACTGAATTACGTAATTGCGAGAAATGGGGAAAACCTTGACAAGAATAATAAATTCTCTAAACCAAAAGGCTTAGCTATTGACATACATAATCACATGAATATACACCTTTTGATTGCAGTATCAATGAGTTTATGCACAGGCTGTTGAGAGGCTGTTGTAGAGTTTGCAGACATTAAAGTATCTGGTTGGAATAACGGTTCTACACATGACATACACTCATATCCAATATCAACCATCTGGCCATCAGGTAGCTTGTAGTACTGAGTAAGAGAGTCATTTTTCTGGTACTTGTCAACATCATGGTCATAATCTGGGGAAGAGTGGAGATCAACTTATTAATTTGTTTTAAAAATTCTTTTTGTAGGCTGCTGTTGGACCATAGGATTGCAGCTGTTGAGGGGTAGGTGTGCAGTCAGCAACCATTAGCTGCACCCATCTCAACAGCTGATAGCTGGCCAGTCCTGGACCAGAGTGTGCTATCACCGCCCATTGGCTGCACCCATCTCAACAGCTGATAGCTGGCCAGTCCTGGACCAGAGTGTGCCATCAGCACCCATTGGCTGCACCCATCTTTGCAGCTGATAGGGCCAGTCCTGGACCAGCATGTGCACTCAGCACCCATTGCTGCACCCATCTTAGCAACTGATAGGCCAGGTGGTAGGCTTGTCCTGGACCAGCATGTGGATCCAACCCTTACTATAATGTTATAGGCCCTTAGTTTTTCTTCCGCCTACTCAGTGCAAAATCTATATATCATATGAAAAGGGAAGATGGAGTGCAAGATATATGGTAACAGGATTCTTATTTGAGGCAAGGCTTTGGGCTTACCTTTGGCAACAAAAGCCAGGTTTTCTTTTATATCATTAACGATTTGCCAACCAGAGGATGTTGTGAAGTTCCTTGCTCTAATATCCCACAGCAGAATTTTCAAATTCTCAGTCAAGTCACCACCTCCTATATCAAGCTGCTGTTCAGTGTATGCTAGTGTGTGTCCCTCATAAACTACACCTGCTTGAGTGCAAGAATAGCCAGAGGACAGACAGACACCTGAGGTAAATCCTGAGGCATACAATGACAATGGTAACTGATCAGCCAAAAACATGGCTGGAACATTCAAGTGTTCAAATAATATCTGCAACAAAAGAATTAAAGATATTTTTCTGTAGTATCAAAACTCCCTTAAAATGAGCCTTACTCATGTTGCAGCAAATGAGAATAAAGATTTTAAAGTAATAATATCTATTAACAAGATAATGCCATACATTTACACTTATTTCTGAATAAGAAGAACCAAGACAGAAATTTCTAAAGAGATATTTTTCTAAAATTTAATATTTACAAGCTTTTCTTCCTACCTCTGCAATTTTTTCTCTGTTCTTTTTTGGATTTTGTGAAACCTCGGTGACTAATACAGGATTATCACCAACTTCAGCACCAAGTTCATCATAAAGCAAATACTCCCAAATTTCTTCTATGTCAGTCCAATTTTCAATTAAGCCAGCCTTCATTGGATGGGCTACATTATATCAAATTATAGAATTGTAACAGTAAGGTATGGAAGCAATCAAAGTAACTACTTGTAATAATGGGGGAAATAAGTGACATAGGTTGCATAGAACAAAGAAAATACGTGTAGACTCCTGGGCCTGGTTGTACAAAGGGTGAATAGCATTATCTGATTATTACATCTTATTCAGTGAATAAACTTATTGGGTAACAGCATCGCCTTATCCACTGGATAAGGATTTATCTGTTGGATAGCGCTATCAACCCCTCATACAACCAGGCCCATTAATGTAAAGGAAAATAATATTTACACTTCTTAGCTACGACAGATTGTTCGATATCGTCTGAGCTAATTGAAACTAATTACATAATGAGTTATTGTTATGTCACGCATTTACATTATCCGTTACCGCAAAATTCGTTTTAGAATGAAACAAAAACTATGATTGTAACTGTAAATTATGGATTGAATTTTTGGCTATGTTGTTAGTTTAACAAATAGATCAGGCTTAGCTATGTTCTTTGCAGAACATTGGCTAAGCCTGATCTATTTGCTTTATATGAGAGATTTTCACGAGAAAAATATCGTAAAATCTCAAAAAACATTTTTTCACAAAAAGAGCGCTCGGCTAAAAATGCCTAAAAATGCGGCATAGGGCTATCTGATTAGTCCAGTTTTGACAGGTAGTGACAGCTCTGTACAGCCTGGCATACACATGGTTTATGGCATTTGTTGAACAAGAAACAAGAATTGCTTGTAAAATTTAGCAAAAAAGCCAAGGAAAACAAGCATTTCAACTTACTCTTAGAAGAAATGGAAATTCAAATAGTGAAGAGTTTGAAAATTTTTTTCTATGTTCAGATCGTTTACTGGACATAGTAATGGTAACTAACAGGAGTCACCACCAAGAATTAAATTTGTATTGATTACTGAACAATTATTTGCTGATAACAAATGACTGACTTACTCAAATGCATGACGCCAGCCTTGGCCACAGCTTCACTGCCATACTTTTTATAGTCCTTTAGATTACTTTCCATCCCAGTGATGTGCATTGAAAACCTTTGAGGCATGCCTGTCACATTCTGTTGGATAACTCTAGGAACTCTGTCTCCAGCATATCCAAGCTTGATTATACCACTTCCGTTGTCCAAGACCACAGCTCTGTTATAGTGGGAGCCAACTGGTAATTTTGGAGCGAAATAAAAGAATAACTATGATCATCATGAAAACATTCATTCACAGCAATTTTCAATATTATGTGAAGTCATTCTTATTAGAATTTAGTTTTCCACTGTCACCAGTCAAAAATATAAAAGCTACCAATTAGTCATAAATTCAGTGTCTCATACAAGAATTAGAAATAGTTATCTCTACAAGAAATGAAAGTAGAATGAAAAACTTTTTAAATCAAGGTTTAAATTTAATAACCAAATTTTTTAGATATTATTTTTGAAATAAATAATAAATACAGGCGACCCTGAGCACCCTAAAAAGTGGGGGGCTAAGATTGGAAAATGTAATGAGACTAGTAAGGAGAAAGGAAAAACGCGTGGGATTTGGGGGTGTACAGTAGCCCCCCTGCCCTACCCCTTCACAGCACATGAAATAGCATCAATACAAAATTCAGATCATTTTTTCCCAAAAAGAATTCTTTCATTTTTTCCTTTTCTAAGGAAAAACTCTTAATTCTTGAAAAATGAGTGCACAGACAAACATGTTTTCTCCAGTGTCAACATTGGGGTAAATTCAATAGAGAATTTAATACTGGGGGAGGAGGGAGGCTTTATCCATTTCTAGCATTGGGTATCGGCATTTCCTGGAAATCCCCAATATCTTGATAAGTAAGGATTTTGAGATTAATAATATAAGAAACGAATAATATAAGAAACGATACAGACAGTAATTCATGACGTTTCGAGGTCATACTGACCTTATAATCAAGTGTGTTTAATTGAACTAAATCTTGACTATTTATAAATACAGACAGTATAAATAGTCAAGATTTAATTTCATTAAACACACTTGATAATGAGGTCAGCATGACCTCGGAACGTCGTGGATTAATGTCTGTATCGTTTCTTATATTATTAATCCCCAATATATTTGAAAAAGATTCTCACCTGATTTAAGCTTTGGCTTTTCTTTCCCTACCTGTCTACTGGCACAAAGACCATCAACAGTGAGAACAGGTTCAAATACCTTGATACCATCATCTTCCTCATCAGAATCCTTTTCATAATCATACCAATCAAAATCCTCATAATGGGCTTCATCATTGGCCAATTTTGAAGACCCCCCTACAGCACCAAGCCTGGCTTCAGCATCATGATCAATGACCTCATCCTCTTCAGAATCAGTAAAATCTCCAGAATCCTCTGAGTGTGGAGTTACCTCTTTTTTTCCCTTCGAGAGCTCTGGGGAGGAAACGTCATATGACTCACTTGAAATACTATCTTCAAATTCCAAGTCCTCTTCCAAGTCTAAAATCAAACTCCTTCTCCAAAACCCTTCTTTATTATCACTACTCTGTTGATCTTTGTTTCGTAACGTGACCTGGTTTTGTATAACTAATCCAGGAGAGCTTGATGGGCTGGTTTCAACTTCAGTTTCATTACTCTTTTCTTTATCTAATGTTAATCTTACTTCTGGAATTACAGGTGCCAAGTCTTCATGCTTATTGAGAGGTTCATCAAGATTGTCCTTTGGTATTTCAAAGTTATTGTCTAAATCTACAGTTGGTAAAATGTCTTGTTCAAGTTCTGGCTTATCTCTTGTTTTACTGGAATCAGAAATGGCCGTCTCATCTTTTGTTTCAGGAACTATTGTTTTTTGTAATGTAGTTATGCCTTCAACAGGTGTTTCCTCATCTGTTTTAGCATCTTCAGCAGTTATTTGATGGTTTTTTGGCTCATCTTTTGCCTCACTGGAGTCAGAAATTGCTGTTTCATCTTTTATTTCAGCATCTATTAATTCATTTAATTTGGGAATGTTTTCTACAGGTAATTCTTCATTTGTTTTCTCATCTTCAGCAGTTTCTCTATCATTTTCTGTTGCAGCATATTCTGTGAATGATTTAGCAGACAGTTCTGACACATTTTCTTCAAACTGCTCCTCAACATCTTCAACTTGTTTATCAATCTTTTGTTCATCATCTGTCACAATTAATTGTTCACTTTGATCCTCAACAGATTTCTCAGCTTCTTCAGACACCTCTTTACTTGATGTTTCAACAGGAAGATCTTCAATTAATGTTTTATCAATATCAAGAGGTATCTCACTTTCTAGTTTAACATCCTCTTCAGCAACTACTTCAACTGCTTCATCTTTCAATGGCTCCTCAACTGGCAAAATGACACTGTCACAAACTGCTTCGACATTATTATTAGTTTCAGTTTCATTTGATTTATCATGTAGTCCTGAAGTCTCTTCTTCTGCTATGGGTTCAGTAGGTTGGTCAACATCACCCCTTTTCAATTTCGAGGCAGCTTCACATATTGCACTATTAACAACATTTTCAACCACAAAACCAATGTGGGGTTGGATTTCTTGTGCAGAGGTCACATCTAATTCATTGTTATCCATATACTCTTTCTTCAAAGCTGCCTCACCAACAGCCTCATTCACTACTTCACTTGCAACACAAGTCCCAAGTGCCTCCATTTCCTCTATTTCCAATCGTTTTTGCATTTTAGCCTCTATTTTCTGTCTTTCCAAAGAGGTTTGCACTTTCAAGATAACATCATCAGCAGAGTCTGAAAATATTTTCTCAGACAAACTTTCTGCAAAAGTATTTAAACTAATACTGTTATCTACGGCCGTTTCTATGGTTGTGTTTGCCAAATCATTAGCGAATTTCTCCAAATCTTTTCCCTGTTGCTTGGAAGGTGATGGTGATTGAAGATCAATGGCATCCATAGCCTCTGCAGGAACTTGTCTTGATATTTCCTCAGCATTACAGCTTGTTATTTCAACAGTCTGGATATCTCTAGATGCAGTATTTTCTCCTGAGCTTCTGTTGAGGTTATCACTGAAATCAGATACCACGGAGGCTGCTATGCCGACGTCAATAGGAGATAATCCCTCAGCACCATCTTCTAAATTCCTATTGCATTCCATGTACGAATTTGATGGAACTTCTTCAAACTCAACCGGTTTAGACACATCCTTCTCGTCCCCTTTTAAATCAACAACATTACCTACTCGTTTCTTGTTCTCTGTTTCAGGTACCTCTGCTAATGACAGAGAAATATCTTCGGGTAAGAGTATTAATTCAGAAAACTTTGATGAAGTGTCGTTGAGGAGTTCATCATTTGGTGAATTTGAGGCATGCCCAGAGTTTTGCATCGACTGAACCGATCCCTTGGCAGTGTTTGTACTTTCAAAGGAAGGCATACTAAGATCAGAAACCAAGCTGGATGATTCTAATTTTTCTGTGTTTTCTACAGAGCTGGGATCAATTTTACAACTCGAAGAGTTGACTTCCTGTGGGGTAGACTCCGCATGATGAGCATCGCCATAACTTAGCGAACTTCGTACAGAAGTATTCCAAACAAACTCTGGAATATCACTTTTTCCACGAATGAAAGGCTCTGAGATTACGCCATCCTTATCTCTTTCTGCCTCCAAATCCTCTCCTTCATGGGTCTCTGAGAACTCCTCTTTCTCGGCCTTTACTTCAGACTTCTGTTGCGTGCGTTTAGGATACAGCCAAGACAAGATAAAATACAGTGTAATCAAAACAACTCCAAAAATATCCCAATATGACAAAAAGTTCATCTCGATGCACTTGGTCGATTATCAACAAAATATAAACGGTGTTATTAACAAAAAAGGACAATTTTCAGCGTCTTGGAGGAGAAAGAATAGCACCTCGAATGAAGAACTGTGTTCGCATCCGCCATCTTCGAGTAACTTCTTCTTATATATGGAGCCTCGGTTGCGTGCGACGAACGTCCAACGGAAGCTTACGACAAACAATCGCGTGGCTAAAAATAGTATCAACAATCGAGTCTATTGATTGTTTGACATAAGAGATTATTGAGCTCTATTAGTGTGGACACAATCACCCAATACCCGACAGGTCACTTAAAATATAAATCGGTGAATTATAGATTTTTAAGAGGTTTGTTTTGGATACATTAAAGTTGGGTCAGCGCGCTAAAGTATGTTAAGGCCTGAGTTTTCTTTGCATAGTACTGCGATTCACTGCGCAAAGCTGTCCAATATAATTGGCATTGGTTCCTTCTTGTCACGAAACACAACACCGTAAAAGGTTAAAGCGCTCAGCGTAAATATTGACAATCAATTCGGATGTCAAGCAAAACCACAGGAATTCCAAAGAATGTTTCATACAAACCATTAGTCTATAACTTACCGCGCGCTCGATTAAATTGGTGAGTTTTTTTATACTCGAACTAGGATCACGTGTATTTAATGTTACGTTTACGACTCAATCTGTAATGGTTGGAAAATGTGCAGACTTTATTTTTTATAATCATAGAACACATGTTTTTCTGCCTGTTTCCAAAGGTGCTTTTGAATTTAAATTTGAATTTTGAATATAAGAGGGGGTCATTCATTCGATCTCAACACTCATGCAGTGCCAGGGAATTGGGGAGTACAAATCTCGCGAGAGAAGCAAGCTTAGGAACGCCAGCTGAGTGTTTTTCTTGCATGCTTTTCGAAATATCGCAACGCATTTTCTGGGTATAATAATGACTTTATATAATAATGTCAGTCAACTTTTCCCTAGCTAGTCATTATAACTGATACATATGGCCGGTTGTACGAAAAGCGGATAGCGCTATCCTTATCCAGTGGATAATTCGATACTGTTATATATGGATTTATCCACTGGTTAGGACTAATTTATTATATAGACATGAGTGTTTTACCGGGAAATACTATGCCACTTGTATTTTTCGTACAAACTACATCCAGGACAAGAGTAACGTATTTTCCATCTTTACTACTCAGGATATCGATGACGTCACTTGCGATGTTCTCCGGGACCTGTTTTAATTAACTTCCGTAGTTTTTCTTTGTGGATTTGTCAATATATCAACGGGAAAATTATACGTTGGCTTGAAGATATGAAGATCTTCGCGCCACCGTGTAATATCCTCTATTTATCCGTCGGATAGCGCTATCCACCCTTCGTACAACCGGGCCCAGGAGTCCATTATCCTGAACATACAACACAGGTACCCTTAAGCAGCAGTAAGGGGGACTCGCGGTCAATGTCAAAGATTTACGGGTTTTACAGGCGGTTTAAGGAAGGCGCCGGCAGCGGGAATAAGCCGCGCGATAAGTCCTTACTGCTGCTGTGTTGTCGAACCGCAAACGGAGGTTAAAATATTCCTTACATATAGATGGACACCATCACAAGCATTCGAAATAAAACTGTGCGCCGACTGCGAACTCAGGTGTTGGATCGTCTGGATGCTGACTTTGCCTTCACAACATTTATGGAGGGAGATACGGACGAGACGATGACAGAAGAAAGGGCTGAAAGAATAATTAACTTAATACCCGAAGGTAACTACCGGTTGGAGCTAACGTTCATAAAGTATTTAGACGGCGAGTGGATGATAGAAAAGGGGCGCAATCCTATCAGGGCGTCTGGTAAGAAGGACCTGTTTGTCTTAAACGAAAACACACGCCCGGGAGCATTGGTAGGAATAGACATGCTGTTCTACGAGGTTGCTTACCCGGTTACCGTAGTCATTTACGGTGCGTACGAGATAAAGACGCCAGACGTTAAGAAGTTGAAACCGATGCGACATCCCGGTAACTGCGTAGGGAAGTTAGTAAGAGAGTTCTTTGAAGACTCCTCTCGGGGCGGTAAACTGACTTTAAAGAGAAGAGAAGCCATCAGGAAATGGGAAAAAGATACTAATAGGACCGGAGGCTCGATAGACAACATCAAGAAGTTAGAAACGGCGCTGGAGAGGCGAATCCATGTGAAAGATATTACCGACGGCTTCATTTACTCCGGGACGCATAAGTACGGCGGCCGTGGTGCGCCTATCGTAATTTACCAACACAACGGGCATGCGTGGCGAGAACTTAGATTCCCACGAAAAAAAGAAACCAAGGTCTACAAGGAGTCGCCACTTGCAGATTTAATCCACGAGAACTCCGTTTGGCTAATGGATTCAGAAGGAAGTCAGTTTATGACGCAAGACGGTACTCTTTACCGCCCCGAAGTTGAACACCAGCGCATCCAAAGCGCGTGCGAGACCTTAGGAGAAGACTTCTCAGACGAAGTGCTTAGCTCCCGTAGTTTGGACTTTCTGGCTGCCAAGAAAAGAAACGGCTGGAAACCCACGCCGGCAGAGTTCAAAGACGTAGCCAAAGCATGCGTAGAACACGGCCACGGAGGCCTATGGAACATGGAGTACGACGAAGACGAATACGTGTCGCTGGATATGAAACATTGCTATCCTGCCAGTTTCAAAGGCCTCGGCGATTGTAAGGAATATTACGACCGTTACGGACATCCGGACTCCCAGTTCTTCCGCGTGGCTTTAGATGGTAAGTACGATGCGCCAGCTACAGGATTCGTTAGATTGACCAGTTGGAAATTCGCAAAGAACTTACATCCAATAATCTACGCGTGGTATGGAAAGCACTTGCAGGAGAAGGAATGGATACCCATACCGCTGTTAAAGTTCTTCGAAGAGCGTAAGCTGCTTACCTACGCGGCGCATGAAGCCATACTTTGTCATAGCGCCTTTACACAATGGCTCCCAGAGCACAACCCCACAGCGCGAATTGTTATAGGTAAATTCACACAGGGCGCTAAAGAAGGAGAAAAACATATGCAGCGACGCCTGATAACAGACGAAGGAGAGTTAAGCTTCCTTATTAAGCGCGCCCATGAACAAGGAACAATGGTGTCTGTGGAGAAATGGGACTACTTCATAGAAGGTCAGAAAGAACAGAAATGGAATGCATTGTGTTACTACCAAGACCATCGACCGCAATATTACCACCTGCGTGCGAGTATGTTAGCATATGCGCATATTAACCTTCTCGCGATGCTGCTGCGGTTCGACAAAGAGGACATCCCGCGCGTAGCCACGGATTCCCTATACGTGAAACCGCACGTCTTAGAAAAGATGCAAGAATTCTACACCGACGATGAATTAGCAGAAAGTGGCCAGTGGCGCGTCAAAGACGAAGAAATAAAAGCCTGGAGAGAACGCGTAGAATATCACGGAGAAAATACTTGGGGCGTCGTAATGCCCACAATGAGGCCCATGCCAACCGTAAAGGACCCCATTTCCTACCAACGCTTCTCTTACCTTTACGGTACGGGAGGCAGCGGTAAGACTACGCGTGTGTTAGAACTCTTTCCGGCCTTAAAGGTGCTAACGCCAACGCATCGTTTGGAAAGAGAACTCTGCGAAATGGGCCACGACGCGCAGACCTACCACAGCTTCTTTCGTTGGAATGGCCAAAAGTGGGTACCAGAAGCCATCCACGACATACCTCCGGTGATACTTTGGGATGAGATTTGCACCGTACCTTTGGAAATCCTCAAAGAATTCGTAGAGTTCCTCCGTGGAAAGTGTCAAGTAATATTCGCCGGAGATCCCTGCCAGCCTCCTCCAATAGCCGGAGAGATGCCCCACGAATGGCTAAAGGGGTTCGTAGACCATGCGGAGGAAATTAACACCGACTACCGCAGCAAGGATCAAGTAAGAAACCTGAAAGCGGAATTAAGGGGCCTTAGTGACGCCGAGCAATGCAAGACGCTGCGCAAACGCGTACGAGCGAAGAAATACGAGGACTTCCTTTACACGTGGCATCCAAAGGATCTGGTGCTGAGCAGCAAACGCGCAGCACAGTCTCGCATACAGAAAGACTTACTCAAAATACACCAAGAGCGCTTCCCTACGCATCCCGTACCTGTTTGTTATAAACCCCACGACACCCGCATGCAAAAAAGAGATGTCTTAGTACCAGGCACGAATGTTCAACTAGAGAACGCAGTTACCCACGATAAAGCCTGGGTACCCATAGAAAAGGTGGAAAAAATAACCTCCCATCCAGACTGGCGCTTGGGCTATTGCATGACAGTCCACAGCGCACAAGGAATTACCATCAAAGAAACCTTATGGATCATAGACCAGCGGCTGTGTTGGAGCAACCTTATCTACACCGCCGTAAGTCGCGTAGAATATGCCAAGCAACTAAAGAGAGCCTGGGGTCCGCAACTGCGCTACGATAAGACGCCAGAGGACGTAGCCAAAGAGAACATTGCCAAGAAACTCCTTCGCTACAAGCGGCACGACGAAGAAAAAAATGTGACGTTCGACCTATGCGTGGACGACGTCTATAAGAAAGGGGCAAGGTGTGCCAAATGTAACATACCTCTACTATGGAGGTTTGACCCAAATGACGATCAGCAGTTCTCCGTGGATCGTATAAATAACAAACGCGGGCATTGCAGAGGCAACGTAAGACTGACATGCCTAGAGTGTAATCGGGCGCGTGGAGCAGCACTACTCTGAGTCTTTGGGGACTATGAGCAGCTCTTCCATGACGAATCCGCGACTTGGGCCATTTAGGTAATACAACACGGGTTGCCCTTCCTTGGTGACGGACTTCGAAATCTCATACGTTTCCAAAGACCAGTTAGGATCCGTGGCTCTCTTACTGCCACCTTCGAGTTCCCCCGGCTGATAGAGGTATCTGACCACTATGTCGCGGGGTAGCTTTTTTCCTTCAGTCCGACCGCCCTCGAACTTCTGACATAGGACTTGTGTTCCACGTGTTTCTTTTTTATGGCATCCTTGGGTTTCATCCCCGTAGCCCTGGCCGCCTCGTTATTCAAAGCCGCGATGACCTGGAGGAGCCTCTGAGTCCATTCCCTGTTGCGTTTGGAGGGATCTTCCATTTCTTTCCAATACTGGTACCCAAAGAGACGCTCGGCCAGGGTCTTATTGAATCTTTCGACAATGCTCTGACCCCTGTGGTACTCTGCTTCGGCTCTCCTAATCTTAGTGCTGTGGTCTTTCAGGGTCTTAGTAACCACGCCCATGAACTCCGTCCCCGCATCCACTTGCAGCAGCTTAGGCCATTTCAAGACGCGCTTATAAATCCTACCTAGGGCTTCTGCGACTTCCCCAGAATCCTTGCTGGTTATGGGTTCGGCGTCCTTATATCTGCTTGCGATATCGACTACGGTCAAAGCGTATCTATAGGTCTTCTTTCTCACCTTGTCGTGCGGTAAGAAAAGCAAATCCGCCTGATGAACTTCATTGGGGGTATTTACGGTGAAGCTAGGCCTGGGAATGTACTTGGGCACGGGAAGATAAACCTGCCAGAGGGTTTGTTTTCTTAGCCAGTTCTTAGCCGTTTCTTCTGATACCCTGGCCGCGGTCGCGAGTTTCTTAATAGCCGACGCTCCTTTCCAATAGCCTTCAGGCCCATAGTAAATCCTTTTGAGTTTGTCCTCTACGCGGCCCATTATATGAATTCCAGGACGAGATTGATTTGACGTCCATTGAAATCCACCGTCTCTCCGTCCACTTTAATGGTGATGTTTATGCTTTCTACCAAATTAGACAAGTCATAACTCAAAGAAATGGGAGTGTATTCTTCTGAGTCAAATGGATTACCTTTGGGCAGAAACTTGGACATAAGAGAAGACTTTTCTCCATTGTTGTAACTATGGACTAAATCGCAATAGACTTCGTAAGAGGATGCGACTTTCCATTTCACAGGTATGGCTGTGTTGGTAATCGTCTTGCCTGAAGCACATAATAAAGATCCCAATGGGTCAGACTTTCCAAAAGTCATTGAATAATTTGACATATTATGTTTGAGGGTCATTTCGTGCGGCAATCCTGTGGTGAGAGTATAACCGTGTTTTGCTAATTCCTTGGCCAGTGTGATTGGTGTGTAATGTCCATCGGGCAGCAATACGGCTTGATAGTTAGATCCTCCTGTATGCTCAGTGACTATGCCCCTAATCAGGTTATACCAAGAATTGTACAAAGAGCAACTAACCAACCGAACTTTATGGGCTTTGATGGGGGGATTCAGATAAGTGGTAAAGTTATTCTTGTCGCTTTCCAAAAAGACGATCATATATTTCAGGAAACACGGTTTCCTTCGTTAGAGCAGATACGCCAAAGCTACGCCTCCGGCCAGTCCTGCGACTCCTACGAAGACCAACTCATTGTCTTTTTGTTTCTTAGAAGGCTGATAGTAATTCTTAAACTGAGGCCTTTTTAACCCCGTTAATGCCGCGGGGTGTGCTTGCGCATAAAGTTTAAAGGCGTAGTCTGTGTTTTCGAAGTTCTTATCCGCCTGCATCTTGTCTTGGTAGTTCTTATCCAACCAATCCCTGTAAGCTTGTCTTTTTTCATTCCAAGCTGCCACGTCCCTTTGATATTTCTCCAGCGCTAAGTCGTGTCTCTTCCTTTCGGCGGCTAAATCTCCGCTGCGATCACCTCTAACTAATCTATCCAAATACTGACCACCATAATTAGCTCCAGTGAATGCTAAAGCTGCAATAACTCCACCTGCGACCACGCTAGCCATTATATATTAGAAAATCACAGAGATTTTCACGAGTTATGTCGTTGGCAGGTACTTTTCCTTCCGTAGGTAATCCTTTACCATGATAGCCCCGCCTACGGCAGCGGTCATTTTAGCAAAATTAGCGAAGCTCTTGCTTGGGTCTTCAGTAAAGTCTTCTTTGAGCACTTTCTTACCAACCCAACCAATACCCGCAACAATGGAAGTAATAATAGCTGCTTCTTCAACAGTTTTTAACAACGCGGTCGACATTATATTACAGAGCGAGAAGGAAAATCTAGGTCGCCACGGCACGTGGTGATAAATCTACTCCATTTCAGGGATCTTACTTTTTCTAACAGCCGGTTCCACGGGTGCGTGCACGGGCGCGTGATATGTTGGCGGTTCTACTTTTGGCTTCGTAGCCCGCCATTGTAAGTAAAGGCTGCCTGCTGCTATAGCAACTCCTAACGCGCCAATGACGTACCCAGGATTAATGAAGGATTCCTCTTCTTTTTCCTCCACCTTTTCTTCTTTTTTGGCTTTGTTCTTTTTATTCATCTCCGCGAGCTTCTTACCGGCAGCGACTCTGCCTGGAGATTTAGCCTTGGTAATCTTGGTATCTTCTACGGGAGCCTTTTCTGGTTGTTCTTCGGTGCCACTCATCTTATATTAAGGGACTTGAAGGACTTGACAAGTAACTTGGTTACGACTTGAGAACGACTTAATAATGACCTGACTAAGTACTTACGAATGACTTGACTAAGTACTTACGGTGACTTGACTAAGTACTTACGAATGACCTGACTAAGTACTTACGAATGACTTAACTAGGTACTTGAGGCGACTTGATCAGGTACCTCAGCAAGTGCCGCCTGGAAGACCTTTTCGACTTCTCTATCCTTCTTGAAGTCCTTCCAAGACACCAGTACCTCCTTCAAGTCGACATGCTGAGCTACATGAAGTGCCGCAGAGGCGACTGCCATTAACTTACCGCACTTCAAAGACAACCACCCGCAGGTTATCTTAAGTTCTTGGGCGATGACATAGTCATCGCTTATGTCCTTCCGTAGTTGCTCCACGTCGTCTATGGGCAGCGCAAGTCCAAGGAGTTTGGTGGCAAGTCGGATGGCGGAGTCTGCGACGGCGTCCGTGGTCTTACTTGCAAGGGCAGCCTCGTACCTCTTATGGAATTTCTTGACTTCCTCTTCTGACAACTTATTAACTTGCTCATGGGTAAGTTCCTTGCCTATCATTTCTTTACACTTCCCCGAAGACACAAGGATGTTAAGTTGTTCCTTGAGGTTACTTTCATCTAACTGCGCGGGGACTTCATCTAAGAGCTGCTCAATGTCCATATATGTTAATGGAATACGGAAACCTCAAAGAGAAGATCATTTTGGAATGTTGGTGCGTTTTTAAATGCCGCATGTATTCATGCAACTGTTCCTTGGATATCTCACCGCCGTAGTCGCTTAAGATGGTTTCCAGGTCAGACTTACTTGGAGTATAAAATACTACGAGAGAGCCTATGTTTTCCCTGAAGGGTTTAGAGACACTGGTAAGCTGCTGGGAAAGCAACCAAACGCTGATATTGTCGTGTCTACCGCTGAAGGCGAGCTTCACTAATTCGGAGGTGCGCTTTTTTACGTCGTCCCCGCAGGCAATGTCATCCAGTATGAGTAAAGTCTGTGTATCCTTAGGGAATTGTTTGTGCCAGAACTTCAAATGGCTGGATAACTCGTTGGGGTCTAAGATATCCACAAAGAAGTCGTCGTCTTTCACTCCTATGCCCGTCCAGGTGCGGTTATTCACGTAGGTGGGGCAAAGCAGTACGATGTAGTCGAAGCGGTATCTAAAGGGTCCTAATAGCTGCTCTACCACGAACTGGGTCTTTCCGCAGCCGGTGGGTCCTACGATCAGAGCGTTACAAGGAATATGGTTCGGATCCATTATATATACGATGGACCCAGTGGACGCAGTAAGGAGGATTACCACCGACGCAAAAGATAAAAGAGACACCATAGAAATGCAAAGGGAGGAGATAGACCGGTTAAAAGAGCGCGTGCAGGAGTTGTACGATGAAATGTGCGGTCTGAAGCGTGCAGAACGGTTTGGCGCGCTGGTGACGATGGCGGCGTGGGCTAAGGAGTCCGTTAAGGACTTCATGCGATATCCCCTGTAGAATGTTTACGATAAGGTTAAATCTTTGTTAAGGATGCCTGGAAACTATTTAAAAAGTGTCTCAGAATGTTGACGTTTAGGTTAAATCTTTGTTAAGGATGCCTGGAAACTATTTAAAAAGTGTCTTAGAATGTTTACGATAAGGTTAAATCTTTGTTAAGTATATATGGAAACTATTTCAAAGAGTGTCTCAGAATGTTGACGTTTAGGTTAAATCTTTGTTAAGGATGTTAAATGGAGGCTAAGATATTGTTAAGTATATATGGACTGCTCGTTGTGTAAGAAGGTGTTCAGCACCAAACAAAGACTTCAATACCACGTTCGTCGCGGCGTTTGTACAAAGAAACCCCTTAGCCGCGCTTGTAAGGATTGCGGTAAGGAATTCAGCACCGTTCAAAAGATGCAACAACATCAGGATAAACGCATTTGTGGGCTTTGTAAGGACTGTAATAAGGAATTCCACAACCCCTTCGAAATGCAGCAGCATCTGAAAAGGGGCGTCTGTAATCGAACCAGACAGTGTAGTTTCTGTAATAAGATACTTAGTAGTCGTCAACGTTTACAGACGCACCGGAGAACGCATGAAGTGAATTATAGGTTTCTCTCCCGCGCTTACGACTTGGAAGGCGTGGATTGCTACCAATGTGCGGATTTGATGTGTCGCTGCCCGCATAAAGAGGATTACTTAAGGAATCGCATAGATTACCATAAGAAGATAGTCCGTACTTTCCCCTCTTTTGAACGCGCCGAAGGCGTTCCGTGGACTAAAAGGGAGTATTGGAGGCAGGAGTGTGATCGTTGTGGTTGTGTTAGAGAAGAGGAACATATCTTCAACTGTCTTAACAAAGATTTAACCTAAACGTCAACATTCTGAGACACTCTTTGAAATAGTTTCCGGGGTGTCTTAACAAAGATTTAACCTTATTGTTAACATTCTGAGACACTCTTTGAAATAGTTTCCACACATACTTAACAAAGATTTAACCTTATTGTTAACATTCTGAGACACTTTTGAAATAGCATTTCTTGGGGCCTTTAATAGTAAGGTAGGGTTTGCGCAAAGAGTCTCAAATCCCATCCTTATTTTTATTTATTATTATTAAGGATAATGAATAATAATAAATAAAAATAAAGACCCCTTTAAAGGGGCCTTGCAGAGTCCCCTAAGTATATGGTAGCCTACTTCACGGCATTCTTTGGGGGCGCCCTAATTACCCTTTCAATATATGGACTGCATTACTTGCGAACTACCTGCCGACTGCATTACCCCTCGTAAGCCACCGATACCCAAACCGCGTAAAAAATACGCCTGCCTTCATTGCGACAGGGTATTCTCCGAAGGATCCTTTGTGGGGCATTGGTGCTCCGCGGATCCTAAAGCGCAGCGGACTTTAGCAGACGCGCTTAACTACAAAGAGGAGATGGAGTGACTCTTCTTTCAATGTCAAACTTCCATCGGCCATTTACCTTACCATAGCTGCGTAAGTGGGTGAATTCCTCGCCCTGAATTACGTACCGCACGCAATCCGGCGCCCAAAGGGAATATTCCTTGCCTTCTAAGTCTTTGAGGACTAACCGTAAACGGTCGATGTCTTCGAAGACGACGTAATTTTTTATTTCGTATGCTTTACCGCAAATCAGGTCACGCCAGTGTATTTGGTTCAGTCGCGAAACGTGTTCGCGACTCATTATTATATCTATGAAATATTCTTAAATGCGTTGCCCTTGTCTCCGTAGTCTTGAAGCGTTTGCAGCACCACCGACAGGGAATACGGATGCCTTCCGCGTAGTTGCTAAGGGCACGACAGATGACGTCATAATCGTTGCTAACCATGGTCAGGTAACCATTCGCGTCATACTGCGAAATTATCTTGCGTTGGTCTGCGGAGAGTATGCCATTTCCTTTCGGCGTCTTTAATTCGATGCAAAGCCCTTCATACCTTAAATGCGCGTTCAGTATTAAGAGGTCGGGTTGACCCCTTTGATAACCCTTCTGCCAGCATTTTATGCGTTTGCTGTCAGAATCCTGCAATTCCCCTAAGCCGGGCGCTATGAGCATCTGTGGGTAGAAGCGGCGTATGTAGTCCACGACTTTCTTATGCAGGTCAAACTCATTTTCCATTTTGAAGACTAACTTGTTATGACTATCGAACCGCCTTTCTATTTCATACTTACCTGTCTTTCTCAATGCGGGAAGAACGTCCTCGAGGACCCAATCCTGGAATGTCTCTGCCGTTGGCATCTTAGAGCTAAATATTAGTTGATACAACCCAGATTCGGTTACGTACAGGGAATTAGGCTGTGAATACGAGGGGAGGCGATTCACCTCCACTCTAAGTTCGCTAAGCTTTACCTTATACTTTTCACGAACATGCACCTTAATTGCATCTTTTGGGCGTTCGTAACCCAACGCAGCCGCCACTTCCTTTGCTTTGAAGTATAGTTTATCGCCTTGCACTATGCATTGCAGTTTGGTTTCGTTGTTTTCGAATACGCGAAGCATTATATACCAACGATATTTTTTTATCAAAAGGATGAGCGAGTGGATCAATAGGCAACGCTCTTTAGCTGATTCATTTCTACGCTCAGTTGCGCGTCAGACACGACGAAGACGTAGCAGTTTATTTTGTCGCCGTCGCCGGCAGCGGCATTCTTGGTGCGCTTGATCTCCAATGTTATGCCGTCCTGCGTATTTACTAGACGTAAACCCTGACCATGTAGGTCTTCGTCGTTAATGGTGCGCATGTCAATCCACAGCGCATACTTATCCTTAAAGAATTCCTCGGGGCTAATTTGGTCGCCAAACTTGCGCATTGCCTCCCTGTACACGTCTGCGGGCTTTATTCCCTGGGAGTAAACCTTGTTTGGAACGCCGTTGATATTCACGCCGACGTTAGTAATGTTGGGGTTGTGAAAGGCTTCGGAGTTGCGCTTGCCGGCTTCGTAGGGTTTGGCAAACACCAGCATTAGCCCCGTAAGACTTCTTCGGGGGAGGTTAATGCTTTGGTTGATAACCTCATCCGTCTTATCCAAGAAGCTAAACGTCTTATACATCACTACGTGGTCGTATAAGAATGCCTTCCCGGAGCTGTATTCCATGCCGGCGCTACGGGCCAGCTCTTCGCTGTACACCGTTTCGTACTGCAGCTCTAGATTAGTGATAGAGTATGGGGTTGTTGTGGTAAGTGCAGTGCTTAGCCCACCAATGATGTTATTAGCATCTGCTAAGGTTACTTCAAACTGTAACTCGGATAACTGTCTTGGGTAATACACACCGTGATTCGTGATTACTTCAAAGTCTAATGGTATGACATACTTGCTACCATAGGCGGTCTTTATTCGCTTTGCGTCTGCCACTGCGGTTTCTCCGCTGCCGTCAGTAGGTTGCGTTTTCGTAGGTGTGCGGACCTTACGTAGAATGACACTACCAATTCCTTGTTCTATCCTTTGCGCGCGGTCAAATGCTGTTAACCATAGATCCTTATAGGTGGTATACAGATCGTACCTATTTAAGTCCAGCAAGGATTCCCCAGCAAACTTGATTCTCATCTTAGAAACGATGTTGCGACCCACGTTGTTAACGATAATCCTTTCGTCTGTGGGGCTTGACTGCACCGCTAGGTCAAACCTTAAAGCCAAGGTGCCAGGAACTAAGACTAGGTTATCCGTTAGGCGGGGCACGCCTACGTACAGGGTTTCCCCTGGCTTTGCGCTAGAAGGTGTGAATGTGACCCGGTGAAAGGTGCGTTCTGCTTTCAGTCCGCCAACCTGCTTAGGTAATACGTTGGGATTTAACTTTGAGCTTATCATATATAATGGAAGTAGAAGGAACGGATTTTGACCCCCTTACCGAAGAAGGCCAAGTAGACATTAACGACGATGAGTATGAGTCTTTGCTTCCTGATGACAACGTGGATAAACGAGGCCTCTTTAGTAAGTTACTTAACAGGTATGGCAGTAGATTCCGCGATGCTATGCGCTCCTTAAGGGAAAAGTATAAGTCCAAGAATCCATACAAGCCTATTCCGGAATATCTACAAATGGATGACTTGGTCCCTGAAGCCCCCGACGCCCAATGGCTTCAAAGAGTCCAAGAACAAATGGACGAATCCATAGGCAAAGACCAGCCGGACGACTTCGATAGGCTAAGGGAGTTATTGCCCGATTGGGATCCTAAAAAAGCAATAATGGTGTTTGATGAAGATGAGGAATATGGTAAGGAAATAATTCTTGGTAGGCTCCCAAAAAGCGGCTCTAAGATTTATTTAATTAGAGATGAGCGGGGGAATTTCTTTCCCGACCCCAAGATTCCTAAAACGTTAAGGCGGGCCATTGGAAGTCCTAACTTAGCAATACAGGAGCAAATGTCTGAGGAGCGGATAAACATTGGTAGGCAAAGATTCTTTGGCGCCCTTGCAAATCTACCACCTGAAGCAGGTGGAAAGAGCGAAGACCAAAAAGTCATGCAACTTCGAAATGCAAGGGAAGATATCAGAAACCTAACTGCGGAAATAGAAAGGCAAAATGAGGAAATATCCGACCTGGAGCAGGGAAAAATAGCAGAAGTAGCCTCCCTTAGGAGGGAAAAGGACGCTGAAATAACAAGGCTCGTGGATAGGATCAAGGATTTAACATATGAACGCGGGGGAGACCCACAAGAATTAGCAAGGGAATTACAAGCTGTAAAAGAGGAAAGAGATGTAATGAATGGAAGATATGCGGCCCTCATGGAAAGGCTCGACGAAGCTAAGGCAGACCGAAGGGGAACGTTTCAAGCCCTTCAGGACGCCATAAGAGGCTTGGACGAAAGGGATGAGGAACTTATGGAGTCCTCCAACACCTTGCTTAGAGTCGAGCAACACAGAATGCAGTTGTTGGATGAAGTCGCCCATAAAGATGAGCAAATCCGACAATTAAGCGGCGCTGTTGAGGACTTAGAGCACCACGCCAACACACAACGGGAAATAATAGCTGAGCAAGCGCGCCCCGAAGAAGAGCGGGTAGCTGCGCAAAGGGAATTGGAGGAAACCCTGGAAAGGCTTGAGGAGGCAAGGACGAGGCTTGCTACCGCAGAGCGGCAGCGGGGGGCCACCACTACTAAACAAAAAGTAAAGACGGTAATGAAGTACCTCTTAAAAATTGGCGTGCCGTTGGCATTTGCGGGCGGTATTGCTGGTGCGGTGGTTGCTATTATGGATGCAATTAGCGCCGTAGGTGCGAAGGCAAAGGCGCTGGGTAAAAAAATGGGCGGCGACCTAGCCAAGGTGGGTAAGGAAATGGGTGCAGGGCTGGCTAAGGTAACTACGGGACTTGCGGCAGGGTTAACGGCGCTGGGTAAAAAAATGGCAGCAAGCATTCCAGGCTTGCTTGGTAGCACCTTAGGTTTGGTACTGAAGACGGGCGGTGAACTGTTGAAGTTCGTGGGCAACAACATTTGGATCTTGGTCGTCGCTATTGGGGTGGTTCTCCTGAAGAAGATGAGGGGTTGATCTTATCCTTGTACGTTACTGGTGGCTTATCGTCGTCGGGTGCCCGAGGCGTCCTCGACTGGGGATAAGTAAAGATAGTATTCGCACCGCCTTGATAATGCGGAACTAGCGGCAGCACACTCATGGTGCTAATGGGCTTATGATTCCAAGTGGCATCCGTCGGGGAATCTCTTGACGGGGCGGCATTTATCCGAAGGTAGGCAACGTCGTTGGGAAGAACTTGTAACTTCGCATATTGGCAATTGGCTATCATGTGAAAAGTTACCGGCGTTAAGTCTTCTCCGCTTCTTGGAGGGGGTTCCGACGAGAAATGAGCTGGGTTCCTATTATTATCTTTTTTTCTGTAGGGTAGTAATGGATGGTTATCCTCATCGACAATCCTAAACCCGACATTACACGAATACCCCGTCGAAATGCTAATGGTACACATGATCAATCCCAGGCCCCCAACCTTCACCCACAGCCCGGTGTCATGCCAATGCTGTTCTAAGTAGTCCTTCTCCTCCAAAAAATGTAGAAACCAATCTTCCTTCGCGTGTGGGTTCATATATTTCAGCAAACATAGTTTGCTTCTAGAGACTAAGCACCGTAAGAGTGCTAATGGTCTTATGATTGTAGATAGTATCCCTTTGATTTTCTATGCTATTTATGCAAACGCTCCCGGTGTCATCTACGCGCATTTGCAGCTTTACCTTCCCATGGCAATCGGCCACCATGTGGAAAGTCCAAACCGAAAGATTTTCGGCGCTGGCTGGGTTGGGCTCTACGGAGAAATGCGCAGGCTCCCTGTTGTTTGTCTTATTTCTCATAGGCTGCAGTACGCCATTGTCATCGCAGAACCTAAAGCCCACGTTGGCATGGCTGCTCGTGCCAATGCAAATACTACAAAGGATCAATTTCTTTCCTGAGTAATTCAAATTCACGGACATGCCCGTGACATCAACCCAAGATGCCTGGTTGTATTTTTTCTCGCCTGTGTAAGTCGTATAAACACAATCTACTCCAGCTACGTAGGGGTTGTTCATCGCCATATATAATAACTCAGACCAACGCCTGCGGCGGCTAAGCCGGCCTTTAGTAAGTTATGGTCATATTCCTCTTCTTTTTTAGGCGCTCGGTATACTTCTTTTGTTAGCTGCACTTTCTTAGGCGGTTGCGTATGGTGCACTTTTTTAGGCTGTTCAACAAAGTGCCTTCTAATAGTGTCAGAGTTCACGTCATTCACCCCAAACTTCATATCCTTAGTAGCTCGTTGAAGTTTGTTGTTGTATCCTACTACAGAGCCAGTATTTATAGATAAATTACTAGGCATTAACCAACAACCCGGGGCTACTGCATAGTCCAGTCGGGCCTTAGAATTTTGTATAGCTAGTTGGTAACGCTGTACGCCCTTGCTAATGTCGCCCTCCAAGATCGAACTTTCGAATAAGATCAAGGCTTCGGCTCGCGTCTCTTCTGCGGCGCCCGTATTCCCCACTATGCTTGATCGGGTATTTACTTGGGCTCCAAGGATAGAATACACGTAAGCTTCTATGCTGCGGTTCAAACGGGCAAGGCCGGCTTTGGTTAGTCCTTTACCTTCTGGGGGTATGAAATTAAGATATTGCTTCGTTTGCTCGTCGTTGGTAATCTTAATGATCAGTGGATTGGCCCCTGCATACTTACCGCCCTCGTCTTTGAACAAAGGCCCATCCCTGACTTCCTTAGTGGTCTTGGCATTTGGTTCAAAGAAGGTGCTACTGTCGTGAGTTTCTTTATGATACCCAGTGTTCCACCGTAGCCGCAATGCATGAACTTCCTTATCGCTTAGCTCGTGTCCACCAATCCCCCAATAAGCCCAAATATGCCCCAAGCCATTGTTAGCGCCGGCAGTGCATCGGAAATCCTTCCCTACAACGCCAAACTCCTTACAGAGTCTGTCATAAGCCGGCACGCTGTATTTATTATCTCTTGGATAGAACGTGGCATCTCCCGGCAGCGCAATAACACCCATTTCATGCAGTATTCTTCTAACCGTGAAGTGAAAATGAAACATAAATATTGAATTCTTCATCAAGTTTGCACTTACACCACAGCCGCTAGTGGCACACCAAACCGCAAAGTTTAGTTGCTGCGGCCAATAACGCATGTTAGGACCACTTAACCATTCATGAGATTCCTTAGCGGTGGTATGAACAATGGGAACGTTTTTGAAAATATCTCGCACCTTTAACGGAAAGGAATGGTTGTTTGAGATCCGCATGTTCAACGTTAGGTCCAAGCTTGGATGTTCATTAAACGTAACTGCGGGTATCGGATAAGTACTGGTACCAAGCAATAATTCCTTTGACCAACCTTGCACGGGTTTAGGCTTAGGATGCTTCAGTTGATTGTCTATCTGATCGACCAGCGTAGGTTTCAAATCCTCATTGCTGTACATTCTTTCGCCGTTGAAGTAAATCCCATCGGGCCTTCTTTCGAACTTACTAGGGTCTGCATGCGGAAACATCTTCCTAAATGCTCTCCAATTCCAGTAATCTCGATTATCGTGATGTGGCTGCTCCTCAATATCATTCCCAAAAGCGTCGTACATTAGTATATATAATGGATGTTATACCATCAGCACCTCAGTTGTACCCAGATGTTCCCTATACTACACCTAACGAACTAAACGGTGAAAACTTTAGGCTCAACAAAGCAAATTTAATTCTGGCTTACTTGGAAGGGCAGGCAAAACACTACGAAAAAGTCCGAAAAAAGTACGTCAGAGCCCGGAGTACGCTACATAAGATTTCGATAACTTTGGGGTCTATATCTGTTGTGTTAACGGGCTCCGGCGTTGCTACTTCGCTTACTGGGCCGGGAATAATCGTTGGAGTTCCTTTGGCCGGCGTTGGGGCAGCTTGTGGTATCATTTCGGCTGTTGCTACGGGCATTATGAAAAAGCTATCCACGAAAATATCCAAGCATGACACGACAATAGCTCTATCTAGGGCTAAAGTAAATACTATTACCGATCTTGTCTCAAAGGCTTTGCGTGACAGAAAGATAGACGACGTAGAATTCTCGCTTATTCTGGCCGAAGAAGACAAATACGAGAAATTAAAGTCGGATATAAGGAATAAAAAACCAGTCGTAAAAGATCTTTCCGAGGAATCTCGCAAAAAGATCTACCAGGAGGCAAAAGAAGAGCTTCAAAGAAAGCTTGCTCAGTAAACATCTGCTTCGAAAAGAGCGTGACGGGATTCTATTTACATATCGAACGCCGGCTGTCTGGTTCATATGCAAATTAAATATAATAATTTTCACATACATAAGCGTGCAGATGTGTCTGGCGTTCGCTTGTGATCGTGGACTTTGGGGCTGGGGAGGCCTAAAGTCCCGAGTTCGAGCCTCGCTGTAGATGCATTTGGACCGGTTGCTGTGAGTGAAAAAAAAAGCCTCCCCCACTCACAGCAACCGTGGGGGGAGGGGTAGAAAGTGCGATTCAACCCCGCGATGGGGGGTTTCGCGAGGAAAAGTTGGAAAAGTCAGGGGGTGTCTCGGGACGCTGTCCGGAGTTCACCCTCTGGTGGGTCGTAAGAAAGATAGATGTGTATGTACTAGAGGGCCTCTGGCGCGGGATGAAATAAGCCCCGTAAGCCCAAAATGCAAAAAACCCCACTGGGGATAGCTTGGTGTTCTGCGCGATGCATTCCCCAGTGGGGTTTCTGGCAAAATAAACGCCAGTTTTGCATTTTTATTTTCTCGGAATCCATCCTAACAGGGGGTGGTTGGGGTCTATTTTGTAAAATATTTCGTAAATTACGTCAGGATAATAAGGAATATCCTTATTCAGCCGACAAAACATCCACTCGGCTTTTGTCATATCAGAAACCTCAGGAATAGACTTACCGGTAATTTCAGACAAAAGATAGGGAATAGCTTTGTAATATTTCCCTAGCTTTAATTTTTTCAACGTTTTTCGTAGACATTGTGGGGTTGGCTCTTCTAAATGGTCTATGATTTTCTTCTTTACTTCGTCGCTTAAATATACCGGATGTAAACCTTGGATATGACTCATCCAGTCCCTGAAGTATTTTATTCTCTTATATGGCGTTTTCTTACGACCTCCATTGGCGTAATACTGCTCTCTGGTAGCATTTGGTACGGCATTACGAATATTCTTACCACATTCGTAACACTGCGCTGACGTGTCGTCTTCTATTTGCATTTTCTTACCACAACACCAGAAACCCTTGGGCTTAGGTATGTTAACTTTGGATCTTAGGCAAATTATACAGAAGTCATTGGTGAACTTTTTACATTCATGCATCGTATATATATCGTACATTTTTATAAACACTTATCTTTGATTCCCAACACAGCAGCAGTAAGGACTTGTCGCGCGGCTTATTCCCGCTGCCGGCGCCTTCCTTAAACCGCCTGTAAAACCCGTAAATCTTTGACATTGACCGCGAGTCCCCCTTACTGCTGCTCCCTTATCTCGAGCTCGTTATTTTTAGATTCGTATTGGTACCAAATAACAAAATTCCTCATTCGTTTCTCTCATTTGTACCACCTACATGATGGCTATAGCCGTTCGTTCTCTATTTCTCGAGGGATTGACCAGAGATAAAAAATAGACCGAAATCCACTTTTTATACTCCCTATATAGTATCATTTCCTTGTTTGATGGTTACGCACGAGAAAATACATACGGATACGCCTCAAACAAAGAATGCAACTGTTCTGAAGTGGGAAAAATTTTACATTGCAATGCGAGTGGTTTGATAATAGACCTATCCCGAATTCGCTTGAATGACCACGAAACAATAGTTTGAAGTCGAGACTGAACTTGATTCTTTTATTCATCAAGTTCAACCTCGACTTGAAGCCATTGTTTCGTGATCAGTCAAGCGAATTCGGGATAGGTCTATTGGGTCCTTCGCCAGCGAGCCCGTTGTGCCCGCGGACATTTGTGCCTGTCATGCGCGCGCGCCCGCGCCAGTGACGCCTGTTCATTACTGTTGTTATTGGTCGGCCATCTTGCGACTACGTTTCATTATTAAAGCTTGTTCATTCGTTTACGTCGTTCGTCGTGTTTACTGGCGTGGTGGCAGCGATTAAAGGACCCACGAACAACAGTATAAATACAACGATCAATAGCAGAAGTCTCGTAACGAGCCAACCTGTACGGTGGTTGGAAAACGAACAGCAAGAAACGTACACAAGAGCTTACGAAACACATTCACACGGCCTCATCAACAATCACCCAAACCATCGACTCCAAAAATGACTTCAACAAGAGCACCAAAACAATGGACACTGACTAAAAACGAGACAATCACTTCCTTCGAAGCATGGAGACAAAACCTACAGTATACATTATCTCTCGACGTAAATTTCGCATCCTTCCTTGGTGATACCGTGACGTGGCTAAAGAAATCTCGAGGCCCTCTAAGAGGCTTTACTGATGACGGTGAAGCAGTCCCTGTCGCTAGACGTCGAACAGCACAGCAAAAGTGTACCCATCTGGAGTTGATGCTTGGCCAAATCGCTAATTATTGCCCAGTTATCTCTAGAAATTCAATTGTCAAGAACTCAACATCTATCAACTCCATCTGGCAAATGATTCGCATGCATTATGGGTTCCAGTCCACCGGAGCACACTTTATCGACTTTAATAACATTAAACTGGAACATGACGAACGCCCAGAAGACCTCTTTCAACGACTGATGTCCTTCGTCGAAGACAATCTCCTCATCGCTAATGGCAATATCACCCACCATGGCGAGATTATAACCGCCGACGAGGAATCAACACCCAGTCTTGAAAATATGATCGTTCTCACCTGGCTTAGACTAATCCACCCGGACTTACCAAACCTCGTAAAACAACGATATGGCACGGAACTTCGCTCCAGAACCCTCGCATCGATAAAACCAGAAATCTCCCAAGCGTTGGACTCACTGCTTGACGAACTACGCACAGCCGCTGATTCCAAGATACTACGCGCTACAGCGTCAAAATTTAGATTCCCTGCCTCACGTGAACCAAACAAATTGCCAAACAGTCGCCGCCCAACGACTTCCAGACGCCCCAGGTCATGCCCACTATGCAAAGAAGCAGGCCGCGCAGATCAACAGCATTTCCTAAGTAAGTGCCCTTACTTACCTCCTGAGGACAGACTCTTCCTCGCCAAGACTCGCTCGACAACCAACTATGAAGAGGAAGTAGAAGAAGACGACGATAACCTAGATCTGTACGCACCTGATCAAGTTGACAGTGAAGCGTCAGCCCTTCCGTCCGCACGTTCCATCTCCCGAAGGGTCAGCACCAGAAGGTCACCCCTACTCAACGCCTTCTATCGACAACACCCAGTGAGGCTGACCCTCGACACCGGCGCCGAAACCAGCATGATTAAAGCGTCCGTTGCCCAGACACTTGGTCTTACCGTCGAAAAGTCTTCCCAACAAGCATTGCAAGCCGATGGTACGACACCGCTGACCGTTATTGGCGAAGTACACGTCCTGCTCTCTCGTTCCAACAAGAAACTCGCGCTCGACGCCCTCGTAGTAGAGGACATAGATGTTGACATACTCGCTGGAATACCCTTCCTCATCGCGAACGACATCTCAGTTCGCCCAGCCACTCAACAGATAACTATACAAGGCTCCGAAACCATCTTGTACCACACCGATGAAAAACACAGCACTCAGGCTCACACCATACGCCACGCCACGTCGTATGTGTTACGTTCATCGTCGCCCACCACCGTTATCTGGCCTGGAGATTACCTAGAAGTTGACGTCCCCCCCGAGCTGGGAACTGACAACACTATCGCCATTGAACCCCGTAGTGATACGTCCCAACTCAAACGCCCTCCACCCAGCGAAAACCCATGGCCCCAACCACGAGTCATAGATACAGTCGGAGGTAAAGTGCGAATTACCAACACGTCCGACGAACCATACACCGTCCGACGCCACGACCACATCTGCTGGGCCCGCCCAACCGTCCCAGCGACTCCTCCCGAAGCGGCTCCACCCTCAACACTCCCCGTTACAGAAGTAAAGCCTACCCCGCCGTCCTCAGGCAGCGTAAGTCTAGATCCAGACAAGCTACTTACAAGTTCCATGCGTGACCAATTCCAGAAGGTCCTACAGAAATACGACAACGTCTTCAAACCGGACATTCCAGGGTACAACGGAGCAGCGGGCCATATAGAAGCCCGCGTAAACATGGGACCGGTACAGCCGCCCCAACGTAAAGGGCGCCTTCCTCAATACTCTCGAAACCAACTAATAGAGCTGCAAGAGAAGTTTGACGAACTGGAAAGAGACCAAGTCTTCCAAAAACCCGAAGATATCGACGTGGCAGTAGAATACCTGAACCCCTCCTTCCTCATAAAGAAACCCTCTGGCGGTCATCGCCTCGTCACTGCCTTTGCAGACGTGGGACGGTACAGCAAACCCCAACCATCACTCATGCCAGACGTTGACTCCACACTACGCACCATTGCACCATGGAAGTTCCTGATAAAGTCTGATCTCAGCCGCGCCTTCTACCAAATACCCCTTGCTAAAGAATCCAGGAAGTACTGCGGCGTAGCCACACCATTTCGTGGCGTACGCGTTTACTGCCGCTCCGCAATGGGAATGCCCGGCTCAGAAACAGCACTCGAAGAGATGATGTGTCGAGTACTTGGTGACTTCATCCAAGAAGGCTGCGTGGCAAAGATAGCAGACGACTTGTACTGCGGAGGAGCAAGCCCCGAAGACCTTCTACCTATCTGGGCACGGGTCCTGGAACAGCTTGACAGGTGCAACCTTAGACTCTCACCAACTAAAACGGTCATCTGTCCAAAGTCCACCACCATATTAGGATGGGTGTGGTCCCAAGGCAAACTATCTGCAAGTCCTCATCGCGTCGCGGTTCTTGCATCTTGTCCTCCTCCAACTACCGTCAAAGGCATGCGCTCTTTTATCGGGTCCTACAAAGTCCTTAGCCGCGTCCTACCAGAGTGTTCCTCCCTAATCGACCCCCTCGAAGGCGCAATCTCGGGTCTCCAGTCACAAGACAAACTTACGTTGAACGAAAGTCTTCTCCACAAGTTTAAAGCTGCTCAGCAGGCCCTCACGTCAACCAAAGCCATCGCTCTACCACGTCCATCCGACTCCTTATGGATCGTAACAGACGGCTCCGTAACCAAACGTGGCCTCGGAGCAACACTATATGTGTCCCGTGAGAACAACCTCTATCTTGCCGGATTTTTCAGCGCAAAACTCCGCAAACACCAAGTCAACTGGCTGCCCTGTGAAATTGAAGCACTGAGTATCGCCGCGGCCGTCAAGCACTTCAGCCCGTTTATAATACAGTCTGAACACCGTACTTGCGTACTCACTGACAGCAAACCATGCGTCCAAGCCATCAATAAACTCTGTCGCGGCGAATTTTCCGCAAGCCCTCGGGTAACATCATTCCTAACTACCGTTAGCCGATATCAAGTCACGTTGCAGCATTTGGCCGGTACGGCTAACCTCCCTTCAGACTTTACGAGCCGCAACGCTCCAGAGTGCCAAGAACCAACATGCCAGGTGTGCAGTTTCATCAAAGAAACAGAAGACTCTGTCGTCCGTGACGTGTCCGTTCAAGACATCATCGACAACACCAAGTCACTTCCATTCACCACGAGATCAGCCTGGCGAGAAATCCAAAACGGATGTCCCGACCTCCGCAGAGTCCATGCCCATCTGAAACAAGGAACTAGACCCTCGAAGAAACTGACTAACATAAAAGACATCAAACGCTATCTAAACGTAACGTCCATCTCCAAAGACGGCATTCTAGTAGTCAAACGCAACCAACCTTTCACCCCCTCATCTGAGGCAATAGTAGTACCACGGTCCGTACTTGATGGTCTTCTCACAGCTCTCCACGTTCGTCTAAACCATCCATCTCGCAACCAGCTTCAGATGGTTGTACTACGCCACTTCTTTGCGTTAGACATGAACAGTGCCCTAACCAGGGTATCCTCGTCATGCCACCCATGTGCCTCCTTACGGAAGTTTCCAAGTTCTCTCGTAAACCAATCATCTGAAGAACCACCCGACGTCGTCGGCATATCCTTCGCTGCTGACGTTATCAAACGACAACGACAAGCAATCTTACTACTCAGAGAGTGTTCGACATCCTACACCAACACTTGTTTAATACAAGACGAAAAGTACGACACCCTGCGCGACGCCCTTACACGCCTCATTGTGGAACTACACCCTTTGGACGGTCCAAGAGCAGTCATTCGAGTAGACCCTGCACCAAGCTTCTTATCTCTTAGCAACAACGACGGTCTAAAACACTTGAACATTTGGCTCGATGTTGGTCGCATAAAGAATAAGAATAAGAACCCAGTCGCCGAAAAGGCTATTCAAGAGCTAGAAGAAGAGCTTCTGCGACAGGAGCCCGGAGGTGGACCCATTACTTCTACTGGCCTCGCACTAGCAACAGCTCGTCTCAACTCTCGCCTACGCCATCAAGGTCTCTCCGCTCGTGAACTATGGACACAGCGCAGTCAATACACCTGTGACCAACTCCCACTATCTGACTACCAGAATATAGTAGCGCAGCACCAGAAGAGGTCCACTAACCATCCCCACAGCGAAAAGTCCAAAGACAAACACGGAGTTGCCGCACCTCAGCCACAGATTCGAGTGGGAGACATAGTTTATTTGATCGCTGACCGCGACAAACTACGTGCTCGTGACCGCTACATCGTTACAGAAGTGAGCGACCCTTGGTGTTACATTAAGAAGTTCACCGGATCCCAACTTCGCGCCACATCATACAAGGTCAAGCTATGTGAGTGCTATGCCGTTCCCGCTCCCCTCGCCTCCTCCCACACTAGTACTCAAGTAATCCACAACGATGCCGACGAAGACTTCGCCACCGTAGACCCAACGTTAGCGTCAGAAGAACCAAGTCCACCAACACCCCCATCGGAACTTATCCGCCCATACGAAGTTGACTTACCAAGCTGGTGTAAACCAAACAATCAAGACAACGCATCGGAAGAAGACACCAACACAACCCCAGAAACAACTGAGCAAGACCCACCACCCTCGCAAGTCACTCTCACCGTCCCACTGCCCATCAACAACGAACTCAGCAGCGAAGAATCTCCCTCGAGACCACAACGAACACGCAAACCCCCAGCCTACCTCAAGGACTACTTCCTATATTGAGACATTATGCGACCTGTAGATGTATGAACCATAATAACTTTGTTATCCAGTTAATTAACAGAAAATAAGGAAGAAGAAGATACTGCGCCAGCGAGCCCGTTGTGCCCGCGGACATTTGTGCCTGTCATGCGCGCGCGCCCGCGCCAGTGACGCCTGTTCATTACTGTTGTTATTGGTCAGCCATCTTGCGACTACGTTTCATTATTAAAGCTTGTTCATTCGTTTACGTCGTTCGTCGTGTTTACTGGCGCTTGGGATTGGCCCTGAGATTTCCGCAAATGATGAGGTGGCTTATAATGGACTTTAGATAAATCAGAAGACAATCTGCTTTCATGCTCATGTGCGGAAATGCATGCTAGATTACCATGAAAAGCTATTAGTGATTTAACTGGGCATCAAAACTAAGGGAGAGATGGAGAGACGTACGTTTATTGCCAACTCCCTTAACAAATATATACCGAATAGATAGAGGGTCTCAATGGGGTATGTCTCTATAAGTCTAACATCAGGCGAAGGTTCAGATATGGCTTTCAGCTTTATGGCTTCTGGATAATTTTCATCCTGGTTAATAATTGAAATTTTTATATTATTAGCTTTAATCAGGCTACAATTCTTTTTGCAGCATTCGTAATGCTTATCAAGGCTCACTTGACTGACTATGACGCTAAGTCAATTGAGATCCGATATAAGGTGTTGTTTTTACACAAAAGCTGCTTAAAACAAGCGTCCTATAATAGGAATAAACGGTGCTGAGAGTGATTAGGCATAAAAATGGTCAATATGGGGGCAGGATGTCTGAAATACTTCTTTGTGCACCTCTTTAAAAGAAAGTTTTAGACGAAGAGAAAATCGAAACAACGACCCCAAGTCATTACAGTTAACGTTTTCTTTTATTTTTAAAATTTCTTTTTTTTTAATTTAATTTTTAATGATCAAGCCTTCCCATCATCTTTTTTTTTTTATGTCCTCAAGATAGGTTCTTCAGATGCTAGATAAGGACGAATAAGTAGCTATAGCCGGATAAGGGGCTATTTTTGAGACTACGCAGATCGTGTGCGTGCGCTATAACTCGGCTGTAGCAAATGTGAAAGAAAAGAGCACAAAAGGAAGTTAGATAAAATCAAGAGAATATTAAGTATATATCATATTCTCTTGATAAAATAAAATTCTTGCTATTTTTCCGAATATCTTTGAAAAAAAAAGCGATTCATTATAAACCATTCCGCACATTTGCTTGAATAATATATACTGACAAAATAGAAAACGCATATAAGATACCAATGAATGCTTTTAGTTCTTGCAGTGATCAGTTTGCCTCTTTATTCATCATGGTTTTTGGAGCTAAAAGATTTATATGCCTTCATTTAGCAGAAAACACTGATGAGAACGGAAGTCCCGCTGTGTCTTCAGTAAAGTGAGCTTTAATTAATCACTCACTCTGCTTTTTAGAATCATGGGGGGGGGGGGGGGGGGGAAGGGGGGGGGGGAACAAGCTCACTGATTCTACGGTGCATTCTTGCTTTAACCGCGATATGGAGTGCTAGGCTGCTCAACATGCGGTCTCTTGTCTATGTAAATAAATCAGAACTTGGTGAGAAACTCAGACGTTCTAAGAGAAAACACGGAGCTAGAAAATATGAATGCTACCAACTTTTTCGAGTTTAAGAATCACGATCAACTAACTAAGCCAACTAAGGGAGATGATTTGCTGCCTGCCAATTGTACTTATTGTCAAGGACTAACATTTACTGTCAAGTCCACGACACAGTTAATTCTGGTAATGCTTTTGGTTATCACCTCTCTCGCTGGAAACTCGACCATCTGTATCCTAATGAAGAGGTTCAAGATGATTCGCACCATCCCTAATATGTTCTTAGCTAATCTGGCCATAGTGGATATCCTTAACATTCTCACCAATATGCCATTCTTCATCATCGTAGGCGTTTTTGAGCTAAATCAGACGTTGCATGGAAGGGTGGTGTCTTTACTGGTGGCATTGGCGCAGACCTTCTTCAACATTCTAAAGATCATGAGTACGTTAGCTACCATGATGGATCGCCTCATCGCTATCACTTGGGGATTGAAGCACTATGTCCGGAAGACCAGAACCAAGGCTGCGAAAGCTATCTGTGCAGCATGGCTTGTATCCATGGTTATGGTGTTGCCATGGGTGATGGCTAGCTCCAAGATCGATCTTGGAGATGCCCCTACTTATATCTATAGAATGGTCTATTTTGATAAGTTTGGCAAGGACAGCGCATTTTTCTTCTTCCTGATTTTTGGGTTGGTCTTCACGGTTTTGTCTTTGATGACATGCTTTAGTTTCAAAAGAAAAGTCAAGGTGGGTGGCGAATTTAAAATTTTCAGTTTAACAACATTTAATATTGTTTGTAGTCGGGACATATTGCACAAGAATGTAATAGTATAAATGTGTAATAAACAAATTCAGTTTCACATATACATGTTTAAAGAGCCGCGTTGATATCGTAAGTTTTTATTCACTCGATTCATTTGCGGACCGCACACTGGTTCGCAATATGATATGAAAACTAGTGAATAAAAACGATGATCAAGCTCTTAATGTGTGAATCTCTTTTTACTTCATCATAAGATCAGCACTCAAAATCTACGTCCTGCTGTTTTATTAAAAAGATTTTTCACTGTATTATTTAGGGTTATACCAAACAACGCAAAGAGCACAATATCGACCGGAAAATTGCACTGGAAAAGGCAAGAACCAGAAACGAAGCTAAGGCAACGTGGACGATTGGTCTGACCGTGGTTGCTTATGTCCTTTCTTATGTGCCTTGCATCATTTACTCTGTTTTCACCAACGACAGAGAAGATATGACCAAGACGAGTGAAGCAAAGTGGTTTGGCTTTGCTGCCAATTATTTCCTTTTCACGTCAAGTGCATGCAACCCCTTCATCTACGTTGCTCGTACCAACAGGTTTCGGAAGGCCATCAAGCAGCTACTTAAGACCCCATGTGGATCAAGTGCAAAATAATCAAGGGGAGAAGATGGCAACAGCACGTTACAGCAGCAGGCACTTCAAACAAGGCGGCGAGATTATCGCTCCATACTGTCAGCGTTAGAATAATAATAATAATAATAATAATAATAATAATAATAATAATTTTATTGTTGAGCATATCTAATTGTAAATTATAGTTTGAACACCCATAGGTTACGTTTACACGCCCTATATGAGTGTCTTTGCCTCGCATCCAGATGTTTAATAAACTGCATAATAATAATAATAATAATAATAATAATAATAATAATAATAATAATAATGATAATGATAATATGCCAACCATTTAAAAGGGGACATCTCTGTCACAGAAGAACCGGAAGATTGCTCTCCTTGGAACTGCACAAATCATAAGAAAAACTCTCATGATTACTTGATTCTTGATTTCTTTTTTCCCTTTTAATTGATTTATTTTATTTTTTATTTTAATTACTTCTCGCATTGTAACTATATTCTTGTTTTCCCAAGGCCCATGGATTGGACTCGGTAAACTAAGAATTTTGTAAAGAGCAAAATTGAAGCAAATTGTAAATAAAGATAATAATAATAATAATAATAATAATAATAATAATAATGATGATGATGATGATGATGATAACAACTTTATTTTATTTAGCGTCAATTCATCCGTTAAGTCCAACAACGCTTTACAAAAAAATATCAACATCAATTATGGACAATATTATTAAGACATTTCGCAACGAGAAACTTTTTTAAAATACATTTAGATAAATTATATAAACTATTAAAAAGCTACCGCATTGAAAATGTATCATTTCATATAAAAACATTAAAATGTATTATTAATTTAATATTATCAAAATCATGTACAACCTTTTTTTTGAAAAAGTATTAAAAAGAATCAGATTCAGGGGGAGGGGGAGGGGGATGAATAGATCTACCGATCAGCGGATTTCGCAAATAATTTAGTTCGGATTTCGGATTCACAGTAATGTTTTAGCACGTGGTTTTAGCGCATTCATATCACAGCGGATTTCACATACAAGGCAACTGTCAATTCGGATTCGAATTTAAGTAATTTTTGCGGATCGTCGGATTTGGGCTTGAATTCTAACGGTTCAATACATTTGTATATCCCTATTGAGTCCCCTCTTTAATCTTACTTGTCTTTCATATCTATGGATCGGTCCCTTAAAGACCCATTGCCACTTAATACCGTGATGCATCACAGCTTGTTTACATTTTGAATCGTGTCACCACTGAACAAACAATTCTAACCGTTTGAATAAACTCTTAAAAGAATGTAAAAGAATCATTATTGTGCCTTAGTGCTATGTCGGAAAAGGATTTAATGTGAAGTTATTATTCAATATATGAATCTTTGAATTTCATGGACCACGAAATTCACCTGTAACCGCGGTGCATCACGGTAAGTGGCAATGGGTCTTTAACTGATCTGTTCTATTCGCGGATGTCTTTTCTCTCAAACCATTCTACGATATGAAGATCAATTAAATATCCACTTTCCGGCAATGGCGTTTTAAAAAATTATATCATTTTCAGTCTATAATTGGAGATAATTGAAGGCTATAGTCCCTGAAATTTACAGTCAAAACACTTCAAGCGTGAGCACGTAACCCATTAATGGCTTTATTTTTGGATCATTGATTTCATTATTCGATTCCAACATTCACTATTGAAAACAAATATTCAATATTCAAAAAATAATAAAAGTTTGAACATATGATTAACAAAGCTCATAGGCTTTCGTTTATAGCGGAAACACCCGGGGGGGGGGGGGGGGGGGAGTACTCCCCTATATTTGCTATACGGGTATGTGCCGCCCTATAGGGTATGGTTTTTCGGCTTTTGGGTCTGGGGTAGGGTATCATTTTTGGACATTTTGTCTTGGATAGGGTATCATTTTAGTCTGGGATAGGGTCAACGATTTGGTCGTTTTTGTCTGGCAAATAGGCTACGCTTTCTGTCGACACAAATACAATAAAAATTTTAGTAAATATTGATTGCAATCGATTGTAAAACCGTATTTCCCGTCTTTTAGTCTGGGATAGGATGTACAATTCTTAGTTTTAGTCTGGGGTAGCTATAGGGTATGTAAAATCAAAATTTTAGGTCTGGGATAGGGTCAGGGTTTTGAGGTCCTGGCGGCACACCCCTACCCAAGTTGGGGTGGTAGTACCCCCCCCCCCCCTGGGCGAAAACAGAAGGTAAGCCATTAATATTACATATTCCTTCGCACAAAAAGTTGCTCTTGCATTTCAGCTGCATATATGCTTGGCTTTTGTATATGCTAGACTTAGAAGATTCATTTTCAATAATGAATGTTCAAATTGAATAATGAAATCAAGAATCCAAGAATAAAGTCATTAATGATCTCTATGTGTTCACGCTTGAGGTGGTTTGACTGTAATAGGCTTGTGTGGGCCGGAAATGAACTGATGATTGATTCAGGTTTCAGAAAGAGAAAATGATTTAAGAGATGGAATCTCTTTAATGCTATTTTTAGATTACTCATTTGATTGTTTGTTAAAAAGTGAGCAAACAGAAAAAACAGCGCGTGCAGACAAACAAACGATAGTAAATGTGATTCTAAAAATACCATCATATATGGTGCCAGTCTACTGGTGCCTATGATGGTCACGAGCTAAATACCAGAGATTCCTTTTCTTAGTTTATTTTCTCTTTGGTTTCAGCTATAAACTTTTCAAGTATGCTTTCTGAAAACAGAACTGACACACAACCAAAAACCAACTTTTAAGTTTACTTTTAACTATCAAAAATCAAAAATATAAAAACCCGTGGTTGGTGCCAATCAACGACTTCAGATCGACCCAAGTATGCCAGTTGCTTATGAATCCTGATTGACATGTGCCTCGGCTATGTCCTTTAATTAAGCTCGCATGGACTGCGCGCAGTGTCAGTCAGCATGACTGAAAACGACATATCATTTCATTTTCTATAAAATAAAATTCTTTGTTTGAGCTGTACTCCATACTCATGTATTTTCTTATGCACAACTATTAAACAAAGAATCAGATACTCTAGGGAATGACAAGCCAGAGGAAGATCCAGGCTTATCCCATCGTGCATTGCGAGTAAGATATTAAAAATTTTCATTTAAACCGCTATAAATTAATATTTCGAAATCGGTAGAAAAAGTTAATTGTTCTTAATTAGAGAGTATACCATACCTTTTAGCGTTATCTATTTTCTAAATTCTAAGAAACTTAGAGATATCGTCGTCAAAATACTCCGCTTTCAGTTTCAGTACATTTCTTACACTGACTACCTTTTTTTCCTGCCAAATTAGTGGAATATGAATTCATTAAATACTAAAGCAATGCCTTAGTATTGATATTATTATTAGTAGAAGTATTATTACCTACAAAAAAGGTGCACATAGACCGGTGGAAACCCCCGGAGGGGGGGGGGGGGGGTACTCCCCTATATTTGCTATACGGGTACGTGCCGCCAAACAGGGTATGGTTTTCAGCGATTCTACTCTGGAACAAGATATATGAAATCGCGCTCGCTCTGGGACAGGGTATATGAAATCACGCTCTCTCCTCTCTGACACGGGGTGTCCATTTTCGCAATACCGGAACAGGGTATGATTTTCAGCGATCTTGCTCTGGAACAGGGTATGAATTTCAGCGATTTTACTCTGGAGTAGGGTCAGGGTTCAGTGGGCTAAGCGGCACATCCCTACCCTAAACGGGCAAGAGTACCGCCGAGGTGGAAACCAAAAAATAATAGCACGCAAAGGCGCTTGAGATAGCCCTGGATTTGTTTGGGTTTCCTGTGTTATATGGTCTGAACTTCCGCGATTCGAACTCGTCAGCGGAATTCCGTTTACACTAATGATTTGGAATCGTTTAGGGACAAAACACAACTCGAATCAAGGGAATGTTTTCAAGTCTTTAGACATCAAAATGCGAGTCATCTACTTCAGGAAACATGCTTGGACTATCCTACTAGCTGTTTGTATCTTCATTGGTGGAAATGTCGTTCTTTTTTACAAGTTTATGGCTCGAAAAGAGCTTCAACATAGAAGAGCCCAAAAGATAGCCAAGCAGTACTTCGAGAACCTGAATGTTAAACCAAGCTCAAGGCTAGCGAATCTAGCTAATTATATTAATAAGAAGAATGTAGATGATTCTTTAGGCAACTTGCCTGGGTCTAAAACAGATCAAATTGTGACTAATACCGCCAAAGACGTTAGTACAAGCAAAGTTGCTATAGGAACCAGACCAGAATTAAGAGATATCAGTAACTTAGGCACTCAAAATAATTTGGTAATCAAGAATCAAAGATCTGATTCAATCCAACAAGGAGAGAAGAAGTCTCAGCTGTTAACTCGAGAGAAAGAGCCAGGTGGTAATGCAATGATTAGTCCAGCAGAAAATTACAAGTTTGGAATACTGGTGATTTCTTGCAATAGACCAACTGTTAAACGTTGCCTTGATTTATTGATCAAGTACCGTCCCTCACCAGAGAAATTCCCCATTGTTGTAAGTCAGGATTGTGGGGATTCCAAGACTGCTGCTGCTATCAAATCCTATGGTGATCAAGTTACTCATATTCAACAGCCAGCTTTAGGGGACGTCAAGGGAGTACCTGGTAATATGTTTCATTTCATGGGTTACTACAAGATTAGTAGGCATTACAAGTGGGCTTTGACGCAAATGTTTGACATGATGAAGTATGAGACAGTAGTTATTGTGGAGGATGATCTTGACATAGGTAAGATCAAGTGACTAATTACATACTAGTTGTAGATGACATTTCTTCCAATCCTTCACTAGCCTAATAGAAGCCTCTGCTTTAAAAATTCATCACTCTCCATTCATTAATTTACTAGTCAAATGTAAAGCAATTGAAACCTGTAAGCTACAAGGTAGTTTGAATTAAAGGAATAGCCAAGGTAGTAATCAGCTGTGTGAACGGATGTACACAGAGGGTGGGTTTCAGAGAGTGGTAAATAGCTTGTGGATGAAGAATAGCTGGAGAAGCCAGAATAAACTCTTAAAGCACAAGAGAGAACCAACTAGAAATTCTACTTATATATGACTCCAAGACTGGGAATCGAACCCAGATGGCATTGGTGAAAGGAAAATGCTTTTACTATATGCTACCTGTGCTTCCCACAAGCAAGAAAAAGGAGAATTATTTTATTTGTTATATTATACAGGGAAAATATGTCAGTTTTCAATTTAGTGATCCTAAATAATAATATTTCCTTAGCTACTAGTCAATTTGGCACTTTCTTACTTTTCACGAAGAAACAGCACATTTTTTTTGCTATGAGTTTGTGTAAATAATTGTGGTGTTTTATATATTTTTCTCCAGCTCCAGACTTTTTTGAATACTTTACTGCTACAAGACCACTGCTTGACCAAGATCAAAGTTTATGGTGCGTATCTGCATGGAATGATAATGGAAAAGAGGGAATGGTAAAAGGAAATGATCTGCTGTATAGAACTGACTTCTTTTCTGGCCTTGGATGGATGCTTACTAAAAAGGTATGGGACGAATTAAGTTCAAAATGGTCCCTAGGGTTTTGGGACGACTGGATGAGAGACCCTGCACAACGTAAAGACAGGGCTTGCATACGCCCTGAAATTTGCCGAACCAGAACATTCGGGAAAGTTGGTGTCAGTAGAGGTCAGTTCTTCGATCAACACCTAAAATATATCAAACTTAATGACCAGCCTTATCCTTTTACTAAAACTGATCTGTCTTACCTACTGAAGGAAAACTATGATCCACAGTTTAAGAATAAAATAGGTCTCATTCCAATGGTAACTGTACAGCAGTTACAAACATCAGACTCTCATTTACCAGAAGTCAAAGTTCGGTATTCTTCAAATTCAGATTTTGAGCATATTGCAAAATCATTGGGAGTTATGTCTGATTTTAAAGCAGGTATAGCAAGGATGTCATATTATGGGGTAGTGAGCTTTATGTTCAAGGGTACTAGAGTGTTTATAGTTCCAGAGCACCAGATATAAATAGAGAAGAGTGGTTTTAACTTGCACATGAATTAGGCTAATGTCAGAAATAAAGAAAATAAAACAAAAGCAACTATGAGTGGTCCATTGGTGGATCTAGGGGTTTTGAGTAGGGGTTGCAAAATTTACAATTGTTAACCAATTTTAAACAAGAAAGGGGACTGCATTGTCACCTTGTTAATTTCCCCTAAATCCTCCACTGGGTCACTAATAAAAAGGTTCAATCCTACTAGGACTGATAAAGACCACCCTTGTAATGGCCAGGAGGAAGTTATGGTAGACTAGTATGTGTAAGAGTACTGTAGAAGTTGGAGTTGGTATTTAAGGTGGCTGGACCCCCTCACGCTTGACCGCTACCTTCCACTTTTGGAACGCTGGTGCATAAACGTGTTTTATCCGATTGCAAATCTTTTTTTGCACATAAGTCACATAAAGATTGAATTAATGTTTGATGCAGTTTTTAGTGAGATCGGACGTCATAACACGTGGTTATGATGAAATTTTTGTTTTCGTTTAGAAAATAATTTTAGCCTTGCAGGGCGTTCAACACTAAAATGCTTCGTACCACATAATTATATACTGGATGCCTCCATTTGTGGGGATTTTTGAAAAAATCTTCAAAACTAAACAATGGATTTGATACGGCCGAAATTAATATTTCAGAGCTATATATTCACAAAAGTCATTGCTCATCTAGTTTTACTCTGTATCTAGTTTTAAAAGGAACATTTTGAAGGTAATCGACTTATGCGATTTTGTGAAAACGTATAGTGCAGAAGACGGGGTAAACATTTGATGCGCACTTTTCATCGCAGTTTTCTAGTCAATCTTACTAGATCTTCCATTATTCTAAAATTCGTTGATCATTTCTCTCAAAACTACGTCAGTATACAAATTAGAACTTAAACTAATATTACACAAAATTGCAAGACTATTGAACTCATTTAAAGCGGTCTAAAGCGAATGAGAAATACAGAAAACATTGATTGCACGGTCTGATCTCGCTTGGCCGCTTTCCGATTTACTCCTGAAGCATGGTAATACAGAGTTGTGACAAACGTCCCACGTTTGAATAAAAAAAAATGTGTATTACCATGCTTCGGGAGTAAATCGGAAAGCGGCCAAGCGAGATCAGACCGTGCAATCAATGTTTTCTGTATTTCTCTGTATAGCTTATACTGATAGAGTTTCTATGGGTTTGGTAGGAATTTTCAGGCTGAGCTTGTCCCCCTACCCCCTACCCCCCACTCTGCCCCACCCCACCATGAGACTCATACACCACTCTTCCAAAGATGGTTGGTATTCTATTAACAAAAACGTTTTCACAACACTGCAATATTATGACATAAGGTTTATGGGGAGATCAGAGAATATAATACAGTTTTATTTATTATAGCATATAAATGTATGTCAGTATGACAATAATTTCAAGTAAGGTTAAAGTCAAATACATAATCTCTTATATTACATGGACAAATTGTTCACAAAAGACATTAAATTAAAAGGCCTGAGTAGTGTACAAGGCACTATTGACTAGTAATGCTTGAGATATTCTAATAAAATACAGTTTCTATTGACTAGTTTCATGAATCAGCAGCTGTTTCTTGGTTTGTGTCATCTTCCTTTTGTTCTAGTTCCTTCTCCTTTTCTTGTTGCCCTTCAGTAGATTCTGCAACATTTTCCTTTGGCTCTTCTTTTTTGTCTTTATCTGTTTTGTCATCTTTTTCTTCAGTTTTTTCTTCATCATCTTTGTCTGCTTGATCTTGGCCTTCAGATGGTTTGACCCCTAAGTAAAAGCATGAGCAAAAATGTTTGATCATTATTGAAATATTTATATTTCTCTTTCTCTCTCAGGAGTAATATATTCATGTTATATTACTTTCACTTTTTAGTTTTGTTTGATGTTTTTTCACCAACTATTTATTTCACAGCCATCACAGACCAGACCCTGAAACAATGACAACCTCTGGGCTGATCTAAGTCAGGACATGGTTAACTTACAGATTGAACTCTGAAACAACCTCTGGGGTAATCTAAGTCAGGGCACAGCTAACTTACAGATAGAACTCTGAAACAATCTCTGAGCTGAGGGGGCATGGTTATTAACTCACAGATTGAATTGGCAAGTGAGCTTTTTTAAACAGCCATGGCACTAAATATCTGTTTCTCTGCATACTCTGTACTCTTTTGATCTTCATTCCTACTGGGAAACATTTACAGCTCTCTTCAGTACTTAAAACTAAACTTCATTTCATTTCTATCTACCTACTATAAAGCTCAATAATAAGAAGTAGTATATGTAGACCTAATTACTCATTCTTAACACTTTTTAGAGACTTGTACATAGACTGACCAATGCTGCAATGTTTACTGTTGTATACCTTGAGCAATTCTGTCGTTGACATCCCTGATAGCTTTAGAAATAGCATTCTCAGCTGCCTCGTCCTCCAATATTTTAGCGAGGTCGTGGGCTTGCTGGAATGACCCTAGTGCATCTTGAAGCTCATCCAGTTTAACTACATAAAGAAATTAATAAAATGATTGGCACATTCACATCACAATGCCAATTTTATTTATAAACCTTGTGCCCACAAGGGTAATAGTAAACAATATGACCCCCATGTCGGAGTCAGTAGGGGGTTCTTGTAGGGTATTGGCTGACATCATGCCATTGAGCTACCAATATCCTACTGACAACCTGCCCTTACACTACTGATATCTGCTTGAAAACCATCGACAAACTACTGTCACTTTTCCAATATTCAACCGATTTCGGGGTCATATTGTTGACTATTATTTAAGAATTATTCACTTAAACATCACAATGCAAGTGTTTTTAAAAACTGTCTGCACTACATCCACATATTAGCTATATTTTACCTTCTGCTTGTGCAATAAGAACCGTAGCATTGAGCTGCCATACTTGGTCGTCAGCTTCCTGTGCTGCTGCAAGTGACTTCTGACCATATTCTTTTGCATCTTGGAAATTCTTTAGCTCCAGATGACAGCGACCAATCTCATGGAAGAGCCAGGTACTTTCAAGGGGTGTTTTGATGAGAGGCATTTTCTCCATCCATTTGTCAATAGCCCGATCATACTCACCTGCCTTGGCATGAACTCTGCCTAGATTATCCAGTGCTCTTGATTTACCAACCTTGTTGTCCCTGTAATTACAAAAAGAAATGCACAAAACAATGTATCGGAGCCAGTGAAGAAGAGTTTTGGGGCCTATGGTAACTATGTTGTTTAGTAAGGGGCCCGATGTGCTGTGACAGATTGCCTTATTAAATCAAAAAGTTTATCTGAACCTTATATGTAACAACCTTATGTTGAATAGGCAAATATACCTGTGGGCAAAAGTGCATGGGTGATATAGTCTGTGGGCAAAAATACTGTACTAAGCTTTGTCCCAAGACGCCCCCATTTGTCTATCTGTAAAAAAAGTTTAAAAGAGGCTGGATATGGCATACGTAAGGATCAGATCCTGGGGTGGCTAAGCTTTTGGCAGATTTATAAACACAAAACAGTAAGCTTACTAGTCAACTGACAACTTTCTTATAAGTGTTGACAAGATCTTAAGAAGACTTACAGTTTGTCAGCAATTTTAAGATCCTTTAGGTGATGGTCCAGTGCTTTTTTAGTTTCGTCCATCTCTAGATAGGCATTTCCAATACAAGAATGTAAGTTGCCAATAACATCTTCCTTATTGGGCACACTATCTTCACCAAGTGACTGAACTGTTCTTAACGTAGACTGAGCCTGTTTCAAGCTTCCCTCTGCATCTCCTTCAGCCAGCGCAAGATCTATTTCTTCCAAGGATCGTAAAATAAACTTTGTGGTGTCTGCAGGTTTACTCTTTTGTTGTACTTTTTTGGGCTTTGGTTTTTCTTTTTTACGAGCATACAGAGGTTTCTGCTGCCGCCAGAATTCTGTCCTTGATTCCAGGTAGCTTAGACCACTGGTCACAAGCCCATGTATTTGGTTATTGTTATTTTTATTGTTTACTAAATCTGAAAGAGAGTAAAATGATAAGTCATGAGTATCTACTGACAATTCATACAAATTTTCTCACTCAAATTTGCCATCCACCAAAAAACAGTTTTGGAAATACTTTACGAGAATAAATATGCTCAATGACACATTTACAAGATTTCTAAATGATCTCTTATTGTCTCATTAATAATAAAGTATAGTGTCTTTCATTGCACATTTAAAAATCTCAATGCACTTAAAAAGTTAGCCAGTAAGAGGCAATTTTTCCCATTCTCTGTGACTGTTTTCCTTGCTAGCAGAGTCTCCCTCGTTAATCGCCAACAAGGGAAACCCTGCTAGCACTAAAGTGAGTGTGCTGCAGCATTTCACAACCCCATGTTCTTCATATAACTGCAACCTATAAACATTTGGATAAATTCCACAAATCTTACCATCATCACTCAAGAGCTTTTCCAAGTATTCCTTGTCTGCATACATTTCACCCAAAAGCTAGTAAATAGAACAAAGATCATGCAGTTTTCAAATCTTACTTTGGAAAACAATACCCTATTTTTACCACTAGTAAATGTTTAGCAAGGATTTATTTTGTGATGACCAAATGAAAATATGCTGTATACAAAGTTAACAAACCTGTTTAACAGTTTTATCAGATGCTGCAGGGCTCTTGTTGCTTTTGCCTCTGTTAATTTGTTGCTGTTGTGTTCTTGTGGCTTGTGTCTTTGGCTTGTTATAGCCTTTTGGCTTTTTCTAAAACAAACAATAATTTAATAATTTTACATTTTAAAAAGGGTTCATCATCTATTATACATGTAATAATAATAGCTCAAACCCCAGGAGGGACATTTGGAATGGATCAAATCATTTTGCACGAAATGTTTTGCCCATGCCTATGCTTTAGCTTTTAGTTTATTTTGTAATTTTGTTATGATTGTGATTTTTCCCCCCCTCTTTAGTTCATATTGATGTAAGTATTTGTGTGAATGTATTGTTTCATTATACTCAAAAACAATAAACATTAAAAAAAAATGTTTTGCCCATTTTCAGACCCTGTGTCACTCTCTTGAGAATAAGATTCTTTGTTAGAGTTCTATTTATATTGTTACATGTATGTGCAACTGTTAACAAAGAAATTATACTCTAGGGAATGACACTTGGACTGAAATTGGAAAAGAGTTGATTAGGTCTATTACCCAGAGAAAAACCCTTATTTATGAGCCTTTTAGATTCCATCAAATGAACTCTATTCACACTGTATATTGCCGTCTGCAGGACTTGAATAATTAGGAACATGTTCTGATGTACTACTGGGTTTCGGACAAATTCCTTCCCGTCTAGGGTAAACAGGGGGATTAGAGGCAGCTTGAGAGTTGTAAAGCTGTAAGAAATAAGCATTGATTATGGCAATACACACCATTTCATCTTGCTTGGCAAAAAATGATAAGTCCCCTTTGTTTTCTAGTTTGACGTTGGCTGCATCTAGAAGTAAAACAAACGAATATTACTTAATAATTCAATGGAGGGACGGAAAAAACTTTTGGTCAGTTCTGCTTTTGCATAGGCTGATGTGTTTATTACCTCCAATAGAGTTATCAATAGCTTCTTGAGCCTTTTGGATTCCAAGTCTGAACTCTTGTAACTCTGGTCTGAGTTTATTCCCTCTGTGATAGTACACCAAAGCATATTCAAAGTCCCCCATGGCATATAAGGCCTCTGCTTTTTGATACAACCCCTGTTGCAACAATTCATACCACTTTATTAATAGACACATCAATTATGATATTGTTAATGATAGGAAATTTTGTACCTGACAAATGATCAAACCTTCAAATGTTGTCGATAACATCATGGGGAGGGGGGGGAATTTGGGGAGGGGGCACCAAAACTTTTGGAACATACGAATGAGGGCTCTCACTTTGAATGTGAAAATTTTCATGGGTTGTTTGGGGGGCATTGGAAATTCAATGAAGTCCTTATGGCGGGCCTTTAAAAAAATAGGGTTTTTGAGGAGAAATCTCCCCCTCGGCATATTAAATGAACTTTCCTCAAGTCCCAAAATTCATCCTGAGACCATATAGGTAAATGGTGGAATTTACATATAAGCACCACTACAACTATGCCACCCTTGATTCTCCAAAAGACAAAGAAAATGCTGTCATGGCTTGTACATTGTTACATACCTTATTAAAGTCCTTGTCATCTTCCAAAGCTGCCTCAGCATCTCTCAAAGCAGCAGCATTGTCTCCAAGTTGAAGGTAACACTTGGACCTGGCTACAAGGCAAAACTTGTCTGTAGGTTTTAATTCTAAGGCCTATAAAGCAAATAATATAAAATAAAAAATGAAACAAAGTTTTTTCTTTTAATATTTATGTGGAAGAAAAAATAAATACTAGATGGTACTGTTTGCATGAACAAAGAAACCTTGACCCCAAGAACTAGAAAAACTAAAAAATTGGTATGTAGCCAAAATGTATGAGAATGAAAACTGAGAAGCGACTGAGTACAAGTCTGACTTGAAAATACATGTAGGTGTGTGTCTTATTCAAAGGCCAGCAATCTTGCAAATAATATGCCATAATACCTTACCGCCATTTGAATTGCTACTTGGCCACCCCAGACAAAAATTGCGACGTGCACTTTTAGTGTATTTGCAATAGACTGCTGTCAATCAAACGAGTTAACGTCATTGATAGGCCTGGTGAGTGTGGCTCATAATACTTGTAAACAATCAACAAGTTTTGGCGCCTTTTAAATCACACACGCGTGTAAATGATGTCAACTAGTTTGATTGACGGCAGTCTATTGCAAAGTGCACGTCGCGATTTTTGTCTAGGGTGGCTGCGTAGCAATGCAAATGGTGGTAATCAGTGAGATCACTTTGATATAGTTCAGCCACTCTCAGCTAGCCAAAGTGTTTCCACATCACATATTTTAATTTCATACAAAATAGTAAACACAGCTGACACCAACTAAGTTTGTATATCTAATGTAAGCATTACATTCCTACAAATTTTGTGCTTATTATTTTCTTTAAATTGATCTTAATGTTAAATCGATCCATGGTAAACGAGTCATGAGTAATATAAGTGAAACTTCCATATATAAAAGGTTGAAAATGATTTAAAAATTGAACAGAATACGTGGTTAAATAAACAAACATCACGGAAATCCCTTGAATATCGTTTGAATGTCTTTCGCATATTTTAGTAAGCAAAGTGTATCTAAAGTCACAGAAATGGTTTGAGTATCTTACATTAAACCAGAAGGAACTGAACAAAGTAAAAGTTCAATGAAGATCAACCTACCAACGAATAACTATCCAATGCCTTCTTGTACTCTCCTTGCTTGTAAAGCACGTCTCCTTCTGCTAAATACGTTGAAAAGGAGCTCTTAGGACCTTCTTCTTGTTCTTCGTCGTCTTCATACATTGTTAATAAAAAAAACAGAGGATAAATATGAGGGTTTTTTGAGGACGTTCACTGAACACACTGACTTCTTATTTGCTTGGATGTAAATATGGCCGCGAGATCGGTTGTCAAGGTGGTGTTGCTATGGTACTTAGTCTCTCATGAGGCTCGCGGTCGACCTGTATTGTGTTTTTCCCCGTCTCCTTTCATCTCCTTTCCCTTTATCTTCACTCTTCTTTCCCTCAATGCTGATTCAAAATTGTTAGAAATTTAACCATTTCTTTTCTTATGTTATCTAACACAATCCTTCGGGAGAAGGGGTTTCTACACCCAAGGCTTTCCAAATTTAGGCGTCAGCAGCATAGGCGGTAATCAGGCTACGTAGGGTCTACTTTGGGTCTACTATCGACGGGTCTATTTTATTGTTTCACTGAACCCGAATAAAGAAACGTCTCTGGGCTTTTTATCTTTCTAAAAAGTAGTAACTTTTGTTAGTAAGGTTATCTCTGAAACGGAAACCTTTTCATCTTAGCAGTATCCGGCCTTCTTATCAAACCTCCGCGTTGTTATGTTGCATTCATGAGCGCATAAGAAAAATTAGTATTATTTAGAAAAACCAGACTATGGCTTGGCTTAAAAAAAAGATTTGTAAAAAACTACCCGGGTGCCCCCCAGGACATCAGCAGGATATATTGAGGTATACCGAAGTGACGTAATTGTTACTGTATCCAATCAGAACGAAGGATACCCTCAAGCAATTATTTGTTGTTCGTTTTCAATCGGTTCTTCACTCAGCTTGGAAATTCTTCATCCAGATTTGGAAAGGGAATCTGGACTTTTCGTTTGATTTTTGAACCCTGAATATGTAGTCCTTGATTCAAAGTTCCAATAACATGACCAAGTCGTATAACTATTGGTAGTTTGAGAGGGAAACTCGTCGAGTTTGTCAAGCATGGGCAACATACATTGCTGTATTCTGCCATCACCTCGCGGCCGTCCTGCGAACACAAATGAGCCATATGGAGGTGTTGCAGAATCTGGAGAAACGTTAGAACTACCTCATATTAGCGACAGAGAAGGTAAACTATCTCTTCATTGTCTTGTCTTTGGCGAACGGTGTTCATATATGCCATGATATAGCTTATTTTCATGGGCTACAGCATGCTATCATTCGACTAGTCGGTGCTTTGACAACATGGTTTTGCATTTAGAACGCATATATTTTATTCTTTTTTTCGTTTATTCTCTTTCTATAGATCTCTCCGATCATCGTGGAACTCTGTTTAGTCAGAAGTCGAACTCAGGTAGGTTTATAAATTGCATTCATAAAATGTCTTCGGCTTGTAAACCGTAAGAAGAAACACAGGTCCAGCTGCTTGGAAATCGCTGAAAACGTGGATATATACTTGAGCTCGTGTGCTCGACAATATAATTATGTGAAAATCATTAGTTACCATATACATTAATTATGTCTAATTCTTTCTTTATCCGATTTAGTGTATTTTGAAGTTGCTTTCATTATAAAATGTAGATAATTTGGTGTTGTTGTGTGGTTTAATGTAAGCTTCTTCAAGTCTATCCTCCCTAAGTATTCGCCCTATTTGTGGACTTGCATGAATCCTCCATACCTGAATCGATTCAGCAATGTTTTCTCCCAATAGGCTTCAATAGATCAACTTAAAACTGTCTCCTTGATAGGATATATAGATGGATACATTATCATTGTAGACGAGCCTAGCTAAAAGCTTGTAAGTGCACGACTAACAATATTTGACATATCAATATAATTGTGTCTGATCTGATTGAAGTTGTGGTAATAGAATTACTGTGTATAAATCTACAAATCTCGGATCCAAGATATTTTTGGTTTGGTCTAGTATACATGATTACAGTGCTGCAGTGATTTACCTTCTATTGCCAACGAAACAGCATTAGAATAATTATATTTACAATAACATGAATAAATGGTGTTAAATCTTTATTCCATAATCCTTCAATCTTTTTGACACAAAATTAAAGACTCATTTAAGTCCCCATTTTGTATCATGATTTTCTTTGAATAGTAATAAGGAGTAATGTTTACAGATTTAATGATTGGTTTGTAAACACACTTAGGGTTTAAGCATTAGATTCCATAAATGACTGGCAAGTCAAGATAGCTATTTATTCACAACTAAATGTTTTCACCAGATAATTTCCTAGTTCAAAATATTGAGCACAAAATTGTTTATATTTGATTGTTTCTTTTCGTTTTAGAACTTTCTAGAAGTTGGATTTTATTTCCTAAAGATTATGAAAACTATGAATGACCTTTATGAGAATTAATTTAGAAATTTTTGAGTTCTTAAGATTTGTTTTTTTTAAATGCATATGGCTTTGCACTAATTTCTTGAATAATTACTTGCATTTTAAAAAATCAGTAAAAAGAACTTTCTACTCTTTTTTTGTGGGTTAAAGTATTTGGGCTAGACTATGTGCATACACTGTATATACATACTTGAATATCATCAAAGCATAGGTAGCTAACCCAAACATTGTATTATACATACAATAATTAAATTGCAACAACACATACTTAGAAGAGAGAAAAGTATGTAGCCTAAATAGCAATGGATCAAATGCACTTACAATTATTATATTGCATGTTAAAATTGAATGCCATATTTGGTAATGGTTGATAATAAACGAGTACTTTCTCTTATACTGTACTTCCTAAAAAAATAAAAATAAAACAAGTAAAAATAGAAGATATTATAAAGAGCAAAGACAAGGTATATATCTTGATGTAGGCCAATAAATAATTGTTATATACCAATTGTCAAGGTCCATTTTTGTCATACTCTTATGGGGCGAGAAGGTATCATGTGAATGTGAACAAGTTTTGATTATTTCCCTGGCAACAGCTCTTAGTGGGCAACAATATGATGTTGATTAATAATAACTATACTGGAAGTGATTTTCCTGGAAATGTAAGTTTATATAAGTTTAAACAAAAAATCAAATAACTATTTTTTTTCTTTGACACTTGGTGTTATAACAAAACACTTATTCACTTGAACCTCAGGAAAGCAGTGGGAATTGTGGTCCCTGGACAGAGATGTTTCCCTCTGCTTCGCCTCGTGAAACATCTCCATCTTGGTACCACAAAACACACTGTTTTCCTTGGTCCCAGTCAATAAGTGTTAATTACAGAGGTGCACTGTACAGATAGTACAAGGTCAGAAGGCTATTCTGAATGTTTCTTACATTATTATTTGGCATGAGATGCTATAGTTCTGTCTGTCATTGTCATGTAGTTAATGTTTGGGGTCACAGGAACTTGGATTCCCAGCTGAGCCCATGTGTGAGTTAATCAAGTTTGTTTGAATTGTTGTTCTCTCCCTTACATGAGGATTTTTCTGCTAGTTCTTTGGATTTTCTCCTTCTGTAAATTTAAAAATAAACATGTGAATTAAGCGTTGTGTGTTGAAACAAGCCTTGTGGAAGAGCCTGATTCATGGATACGAATGGTTGTAAAATATTCTTCCTTAACTAAATTATATGCTATTCACAAATTCCTAATGTGTTTCTATTCTTTTTTGTGTGTGTAAATTCTTATATGAATAATGATTTTCATTATTTTTTCTATTCTGTTTTTGTGGGTGTAAATTCTTTTATGAATAATCATTTCCATTATTGTTTATATATATAAAGCCAAGAAAGACTCCATACAAAATGAAAAATCCTTCTCATTATCATTTTTCTATTCTTTTTTAGTGTGTGTGAATTCTTTTATGAATATCATTTTCATTATTGCTTGTATATAATCCCAAGAGTCCATACAAAGTTTTAGTATTTTTGTGGTTTCTAAGTAATGCTGCAATACTGTTCTTCTTAACAGATTAAAAACCTACTGGTGGGTGCATACTGGGTAGTTTTCTTCAATAAATTATAGTTTAAGAGAAAGTTAATTGGTATACAAATTTTGTAATATAGGTTATAAATAATTAAGAATATTGTGTATATTGTTTTTGATCTTTATTCTCAACTTTCGAATTAATTTTGTTTGTAGCTTATTTCTTTATTAAATGTCATACATTCTTTTCCTCTTTGGAAATTTTTTTACAGTAAGTTATTTGGATGAGTGATTTGGATAAGATGAAACTTTTTTTTGTTTGTTTATTTCTTTAGAATAATTAATGACTGTTGCCTTAAATAATGTTTTATTGATTAAGAGTGGTTTTTGACTTTATACAGTTATGGCTGACATTAAATAAGTCAATTTTAGTTAAAGTATTCTAGGAAAAATAAACTATGACATTTGAAAAAATGTTTATATTTACATTAAACTTTTGTAAGATTTATCTTAAATGCAAATCGAAGTTCCTACAATATTATTATTTATGTTTTTTTTGTTTCCAATCAATTGTATGTTTTTGGTTTCTGGGATTTCAAAGATTTTTGGCAGAGAGTCAAATAAAATTTTATAGTAAAAAAGTTATTTTCCTATTTCAAAATTAATTAAAGGCAATTTCGAAGCTTAAAGAATTATCGAGATCACTTTATTTTTTCCGAGAGATATTGCTTTAAAAATTGCATGTTTTCTAAAAATAGCAATGAAATGGTGAACATTTCAATTTTAATATTGAATATCTTTTGATTTTTTAAAGATATATAGAGGATATTTCATGGGCGTGCGGAGATACGAATTTTACCTTTGAGTGTTCAATTTATATCCCACGAGTGAGATATCTAAATTGAACAAGAGAAGATAAAATTCATATCTCCAAGCCGCCATGTAATGTTCTGTTTATCATATAGATATTGATGAAACTTGAATAAAACAAAAGCTCAAAAATTCTTTATTAAAATAGCAAGCCGATTCTTTGACAAGTTTGAAAGCTAAATTTGATTGGTTGAAAAATACGTTACTATGTCAACAGCGATATCTTCATGTGTGAAAGATATGGTATCTTCCACTGGTGAAAGATATCAAGTATTCGACACTAGAGAAAACCTGGTATTTCATCGATATCTATATAATAATTATTATTATATAATAATTATTGTTTATTTATTTTACCATTCAAATAATCTACTGAAATGCGTTCAGAAACAAAAATAAGTTTCACTTGTTTAAAAAGATGATTTAACCGTAACTTTATAATTTGCTTATTGATTTTCCTGCCAAAATCCTTCAAAGTTGCAAAACCAAAAAACAATTGATAAGAAATAAAGAAATTAGTAATCATAGAAAGTTTTATTTGCATTGGGCAAGTCTATTCAAAAATATATAATTTCCATTTTGTTTGCCATATTACCCCCTAGCAAAAAGAGTATATTGAACTATTTTTTGGATAAGAGAATGTTGTTATATGTTGTTGATTCTGTACCCTTCAATTGCAACTAAATGAAAGATTGTTTACATAGATCTGAGATCATTATAAAATTTCATAGTCCATTGAAGTTCATTGACCATGGTCAATTAATCTGTTCTTTGTCACTGAAACAGCATGACCTCTTCTAGTCCATGCAAGTCCTATTTCTAACTTTTCTGTACTGACACAGTCCTTACTAGTTTTGAACACCCTTTAGTTGTTCATTGTTTTAATTTTTTTGTAATGTATGTGTATTACATAGGCAATGGATTAGTTGTAATGGGAGGACGATGTGCCATGTCTATGATTGCCGATTCAAGAAAAAGAAATGGGGGAGATGTAAGTAGCAATATGCATGCATGCTTACATGTAACTATCCCTTACTAATAAAAGTAATAGGAAATGACAAAACTTATGAGGGGAGGTGAAATCAGAATAAGCCCCCTTTTAATAGAGAGCCATTGTCACAGAAAGATAAAGCTCTAAATAGGATAGAGAAGTGTTTTTTGACTAAACTTATGAGGGAAGGTGAAATCAGAATAAGCCCCCTGTTATTGAGAGCCATTGTCACAGAAAGATAATGCTCTAAATATATGATAGAGAAGTGAAACATACCCTTCAATATAGATCAGTACTTGCAATCCTATGACCATGGCTGTACTATTTATTCAGAGTTCAATTCCAATATTCAATGAATAACTATTAACATCTGCAGGGAATCAATGGCAGAGGTTTAAGAAAGTGTAATTCCTGTTCAACCATTTTTATTGATGATAGCACAGTTAGTCAACCTAATCTAAAGTCTACAATAAAATGGTAAGTACTGTTTCTGTTGGTCATTTCGAGGTGGCAAGGAATGACAGATATTTATAATTGCTACCATTAACACTGATAGTACATTAACCAAAGAGCTGAGATTTTGTTTTGTTATGATGTTGACCATTAGCAGTATAAGAAAACCAGTCTAAAGTCAAAACTGTGAAAATCATTTTTATTTCTAAAACTGCACGATTTTTGCATTAATGCAAACCCAGTAAATTGTCCATTCAAGATTTTATTATAGTCCAAATTTATTTATCCAATCCTGAAATCAATTTTTCTTTTTTTTCTTCCAGTGTGGCACTAGCTGTGTATTATCATATCAAAAACAGGTAATTGATTTTCAGACGTGCATCCTAGGGCACCTGTGACAATGCACCTTTCTTATTGGCGGTTTTGTTATTTTTGACATGGTTATCTTTGGGGGAGGGGAGGACTGAATGATTTGTTGAGGTTAGTTGAGAGGAATATTGAATATTTGACTTTTGTGTGATAAGAGGAGAAGGTGCTGCCTTTGTAACTAAATATATACAAAGGGTTAGACCTTCACATCACTCAATGACCTCATCAAATGGTAGTCCAATTCCTCCACACCTAACCTATCAGGTTTATGACATCAAAGAACTACTGAGGATGTAAAGAAACCCTAGAAGTGACCATCTTCAGTTTATGGCCTCTACTAGTGATTTCTTAATTCAAAGGGGGTTAGAAATTGCATATGGTGTAGTGTATGTCTTGAAGAGGAAGCTGTGTACTATTGTGCAGCACATGTCTGTTCCAGTTTATTGGTTGATACTAACAATTGTGTATATATATTCTCTGGGAGTCAGAATCTATTACATTATTTGACTTCAGTGGAATTAAATGAGTCAATCTTTTTTAGGGATGAAGTCATGAGAAATATTGATATTTTTGATGAAAAGAAGCATCCTCTTACAGTAAGTTATTTGAGTTTACAGTATTGTTTGCAATTCATATGTAAGTGAGAAATTTGCAGTGTTGTGGTTTCCATTTCCCACATGTATTTTATGGCATGTCATCAGAATGAAATGTTATCCTATTTCTTGCACATACGCAGTATGCAACAACACTGAAAAGACTTCCCATTCTTTAAAGCATGGCATGCCATAGCATTGAAATGGTTTCCTATTCTCACATACACGGTATGTCACAACACTGAAAAGACTTACACAGTATTATCACATTTATGGTATGCAACAACAGTGATAAAGTGAAAAAGCTTTCCATCGTTACAAGTATGGTATGCCATTTTATTGATTTCATTTCTAATTTTCTCCCAAAGCATGATGCGGTACCAGATAACTACAACAAAATTGATCCTGAGCATCGACATATTTACAAATTTATTAAAACATTATTTCATGCAGCACAATTAACTGCAGAATGCGCTATTATTACTCTGGTAAGTTACTATGAAGACAGCACATTTTTCATACTGATTATTTTCATTATTGTTTATTCTGTACTTTGCGTCATTCGCCGATAGAAATACGAGCAATTGATGCGCACTGCAGAAAAGAACAGCGTATAGTTAGGACGACAACTAAATACAATCTTAGAAAGATTAGAAAGTTTAACTTGCCAAACATATATACCAACCGCTTCCAGAAAACCTTCATTCTGGCCATACGGCAGACATCGAACTCTCATGGCTGATTTTTATCAATTATTGAACTCTTACAGTTTCTCTCGCATATTTGACTTTTATTTATATATTGTCGTTCTTCTTTATATATAAAGTTTTAAAATTATTTAGTGTATATTTGTAATCTACGCTATTCAGCCATTTGACTGCGATGTCGTAATTTCTCAATAAACGCGGTGTCTATTTATCCGAATAATTGTAATCGTACACTTAATACAGGTTTACCTGGAACGGCTGTTGACATATGCAGAAATTACTCTACATTCAGGAAACTGGAAAAGAATATTGTTAGGAGCCATACTGTTGTCATCCAAAGTGTGGGATGACCAAGCTGGTTAGTAAATTCTTAAGGGCGGACCCAGGGGGTGGCTTGGATGGCTAGCCGTTCCTAATACAGTTTTGAAAATAAGAAAAAAGAGAATGTAAAAATCTAAAGAGGAAGTGGAGACTAGTCATAAGACGGCCATACCCTGGATCCGCTATCGCCTTCAGATATTCAAAAAATAAGTCGGATATTTGGTGGTTGGCGGTTGACGAAGCCTGAATAGCGCTATCTGGCGGATAAATCCTTATCCAATGGATAAGTCAATGCTGCTATCCAATAAATTTATACGGCACTGGATAATATTTATCCGTCGGATAGCGCTATCCAGGCTTCATACAACCGGGCCCAGATATTTAAGTCTCGACTTCAATATTCTGCCATAATGGGCTCGGATGAATCCCATAAGTGTATAATATAGGACCGAATATCCCCACGAACTTCCTTATCTTGTGCCTCTTTTGTGGAATGCGAAAGCTAACAGTAAACTTTTCTTTTCTTCATAGTATGGAATGTTGATTATTGTCAGATATTGAAAGACGTTACCGTCGAAGAAATGTAAGCAAGGTTTGAATCAAGAGAGTATTAAGTAACTTACTTTATACTGTATTGGTTTGAATATATTTAACAATCCTTTCTGTGAACTTCTGTGAACGTATGATATTTTTGTTATAGTGTTGAACTTGAAAACAAATGAAGTCCACAAAACTTAACCGTAAAAAAATCATCAATACTAAGTCTAGTCTTTCACATGTAACGGGTTAAAACACGAAAATATATTTTTTGTTTCAGGAATGAACTCGAACGATCATGTCTAGAATATTTACAGTTTAATATTAACGTGCCTTCAAGTGTATATGCCAAGTATTACTTTGATCTTAGATCGCTGGCCGATGCTAACGATCTTAGCTTTCCTCTTGAGCCTCTCAGTAAAGAAAAAGCCAAGAAGCTTGAGGTAGGTTTTTGGAACTCCAACCCTTGTTGGGACCTTTTTTGTTCAACGTTATGAAAGACTCGAACAAATAAGGTTGTTTTCGTTCTTTCGTTCGTTTATTTTTGTTTTCTTATTTTCTAGGCTTTATCAAGTGTCTGTGACAATAACCTAGAGGATGTGGCATCCATGTCACTTAAACGATCTGCAAGTCTTAATAACCTTACACCGAACAGAAAGAGTTTTGCAATCATATCGTAAAAACAAGATGCTCCTGGAATATTCTCATATTCGAGTCAAACGCCACACTCCTTGACCATTGGCACAAACCGGATGAATATTTCCACAGTTTTTATAAGGTCAGGACTCAAATAGAAGCCAGGGGATGGAAAATTTAGAAGAGAAAACGTAGGCGCGTAACTTTCCCGCCTTTTTTATTTATGATGCCAAGTATGACGTCATAGTGAGGATCAAGTTGGTCATTTGGTAAAAGCAGCCGAAATTCGTCACATTTCGTCCCAATTGAGTGTTATTTGCGTCAAAAAAGGTGGCAACGATATAAATTATCATCAAATGATGGTCAAGGAAATATTAAAAAGTGACATTTCTACCTCTTTCTTATCAATTATTTTATAAATAAAACGAATTAAGTATAATATAAATAATGACTTTAGGAAAAAATGCTGAGACTTGAATCTAATGTAGGCATTTAGAAGACTTATTTTACATAGATTTTATAATAGCTATAGAGTTCTTTAGTGAATAATTTAGGATCATTTTATAGAATACAGTCGTATAAAGTACATGCACCTCGCTCTGGCTTGGACATTGACCTCCTTCGATAACACAAAAAAGCAGACCAGATTTCGTCCAAAAGAAGTTTGGGAAGCTTGCCGCACTGGGACACTTGAGTGGCGTCCGCCATGGACCTATTACAAAGCCTGATAGACTATTAGCCATTCCCAAGATTGCCGAAATAGCCGCCATCTTGGAAATAGCCGCCATCTTGGAAATATGTCCCCTAAGATAAACAGCCCCACAATGCGCTGCAATGCCAACTTCACCCATTTTTATCCTAGACCTCGGAATGGCTAATATTAATTCAGAACTATCGAATTCAAGCGCACGATAATGTCTACAGCTATTTCATAAAAGATTTGTGAAGATTGTGTTGTAGGTTGCACCTTGCACATGTGCACATATATGTATTGTACGGGTATGTGAATATCAGCACAGAATGTATGTGAGAGAGTATGCGGGAGAAACTTGACGACTAAGTTTGAGAAAATTAAATTTAATATTGTTGTGAACTCTCGTTGATTGCATTCGCATCGCACAAAGTGCATTTCGGGCTTGGTATGCAACAACACCTTCACCAACCTATTATGAAATAGCTTTATATCTTTCGCGCCAAATCTGCTCTTACTATTTGAACCTACTGTGAATAGAAAACCAAGCAACTGTTCAAAATTAAAGAAATAAAGAAATAAAACATTTCTACTTATAGCTATCCCAGCAGGAATTACAGATTGATCAAGAAGCTCGGCTGAACGGCGTAATTAAAGGGAGAGGTTAGTCGGCTCATAGAACGTATACGATTAACCTCTTTCTATGACCAGCAAACAGTGTCCTTTTGTTTGTACTGCCGATAGCTAAGTACGCTTAGTTACTTCTTTTCCATGTGGGACGCGTATGTGGCCGGCAATTGGGCTGAGATGAACAGCCCATGAAAAATGTCTCCGAATTCTGATGTTTCAAATCCAGTTAGTTTTGATAGGTCTGTTAGGGTTGCCCCTCGTCGCTAGTGTTTCGTACGGTTGAAATTCGTATGGTGGAAGCTCCCTGTTGTCGGTGAACGGTGGTTAGACGATATTCACTAAAAGAATCATTGCTCCCCTTAAACAAAATCTTTTTGAACGCTTTTCTAAATTTTGTATTCGAAAATGCATAGATGATCGGATTGACAGCAGTTTGTAGATACGCAAGCCAACAAGAAAGTGTATCTGCTATCTCCATAGCACAATTTTCTATTCCTTCGTCTATTAGGATGGCTATGTTTATGATTTCAAATGGTAGCCAGCAAAGCACGAAGGTGATGACAACAATCCCTAAAGCCTTTGCGACCCTGAGCTCTCGTCCAATCAAATCCCCCACATTTCGTATGTCTGTTGGAATATTAGAAATATTCCCGACACGCTTTGCGTGCCTGCGGGCGATGACGTAAATCTTGAAGTAGAAACCAATCATTATCAAGAATGGGATAAGAACGTTAACGACCAATAAGAATGCGTGAAAAGCTGGAGGAAGTTCGAAGGAGTAAACCTTTTTCTCTGGAGGAATCAAAACAAGGAACAAAATAATCCCAGTTATGATGGAATAGGTCCAAATAAATGCAATGATGACTTTCACGACGTTGAAGCTCATGAGTTCCTTGTATCGAAGCGGGTATACGATAGCAATAAACCGGTCTGTGCTAATGGCCAAGAGATTGAAAACTGAGGCCGTCAGAAACAGAAAAAATACTGCGTTCCAGAGATTACAGATAAGTCCACCAAGAGGCCAGACAGGAAAATAGATCCAGTACACGATATCAAACGGTACGACCGTCACTGACACCATCATGTCCGATACAGCAAGGCTGCACACCAGGTAATATGAAACGGTTTGTAGACTTGTGTACTTGAAGATCACTGAACAAACCAAGATATTCCCTAGTATGGAGAGAATGATGATGATATACATGAAAATAAGGCCACTGATCGTTAGTCCTACGCCGAGTTGATCATCCTCACAGATGGAGACTTCGGTGGCGTTGGACGGAGGATAAAGATTGAAGCGTTGCATTTCGGTCTGAAATATCAAGAATCAAATGATGAGATTTGACAAACCGTCTGACAACCGACTGAGTTTTGGCTTTTATTGATTCTTCAGCATTTGGATATGGACACATGGTTCGTAACTTTATGACAAGCCCGCAGTCCAAATGAAAATGCAGCAATCTGATTGGTTCCCTATGAATGGTCGGAATCCTGCAGTCACTAGGTGATTTGGAATCTAGGCGCGCAATGCATTGTTTGTCACGGCCTAAATTTCCAAGCATTTTCTGCTCTTTTACTCCGACGAAGGACTAGCGTCCGAAACGTCAGTAAGTTTTTTCATCTTTTCACGGTGTATAATTTACCTTTTCATCATTACAAGCATTTTCTAAGTTATCTTTTGTCAAAACGAAATATTTTCCATCAGCGACGATAATATATGCTATTTTTGGAAGACATATGGTGAATCTTTTCAAGGATGAGTTTTATTTTCTTTATTTTCAAGTAAAAGCTGTTATTTATGAAGCTGAAAACCTTGGAACTAGGTAATATTGAGTACTAACAAATAGAATGTTCCGTCTGATTGGCTAATTTGTTCGGGTTAAGAGAAGCAACAAAATCACCTGGGACAGGTTGAAGTTCAGAAAAATAAAAATATGGACTAGTAATTAAGCCATGTGGCCGCTGAAACATAAGGAAAGCTATATCTTTTCTTTCCTACTTTACCCTGCTTGTCTTCGGATTATTCAACTAAACGAACTCTACCAAGGTTTTTTTAAAAAAATCTTTTTATGAAAAACGTTTTGGAATTCCTGTCAAAATAGATAAAGACCTCGTATAATTTGGTACCTTTGAAGCTTTCTCTCGTGCGATAGACAAAATCATAGCAAAGTTTTTAAATAATAATAAGAACTTGACGTTTCGGCTGCAGGGGGGTAATTGCACATTGATATTAAGAGTCAAAGCCCTATGCTATCAACAACCTCAAGCTAAGACTTCTTTCTAAATTGTCTCAGTTTTTAATTTATATATATCACTAAAGTAGATTGGGCCATCCATAAACAACTGGAAAATGAAGTGAAAAATACTGACGATGTTGATCAAGATGCAATCAAAACAAAAAAATTTATTTATAATGTATAAGATATTTTACCCTCGGGATATTTGAAAACATTAAAAGATCCAGACTTTCGTTTGGCTTTGCTTGGACATTTTTAATATCAACTTCAGTCTTCCTATTGATACAGGGCTACTATAAGTTAACACATGCTTTTTTTTCTGTCAGGAATTGAAATAATTCATGTAAATTTGTGAGACAAGATAAGTTTTAACTTTTTTCTAGTTTCCAATTTTTCAGTTGGTTTCATCGATTGTTTTGATCAGTCATACGATAGCTACTGACTACATTTGAAATAAAAATTCAGAAGACAAATAAGATAAGTTTTTTTCCTAATTTCCGATTTCTCTGCTCCACATGCAGTATGATATGGCTACTAGCATTAGATAACTATTTTATCCTGCTAAAGTGTGTAATATGATTTTTTTTTAACTCTTGAGACAAGATAAGATTGGATTTCATTCTTTCTAATTTCAATTTTTTGCTCGACAATTCATCCATTGTTTTGGACAGCTGAGCGATGCGCTCATTTCCAACTAGAAATGTTTCAGTTTTCTCTTATACACCAGGTCTTTAGCACACTTTTGCGGGTACATTTGACAAAATTTTATGGTTGCATTATTGATTTTTTTTCGTAGTGTTGGTTTATTGGTACTATAACTTGAGTTAACTATAGCGAGTAAAGCTAAATAATATAGCAAATAAGAAAGATGAATTTGATGCTGAAAAGTTAAATTGCTGTTGTTCAACGTGGAACAAGCAATGAAAAAAATATATATATCTAATATTTTTTCCGTTTTTACTTCAACATTTCAAACGACAATCAGAATGACCTTACCATATTTTTCATAAGCATTTTGGTGATTTTCAATGATTGTACAAAGCTGTTGTACAAGCTTCTTCTTACAGCGTTGGAAATTTCGTCTGCACCGACCTTCGAGTTGATAGCTAAACACTTCACCAACTACCAAAAGTCTCGTCCGCCAATGTCACCAATCAAATCAGTCAAATATACTTGAAAAGTAATTTTTTCTATGAATGCTATTAAACCCTTCCCAAAATAACAAGCCGCTATCGATCAACTCTGTCGCCGGGTTTCAGCTGTAGGATACCTATCAAAAATCTTATGTATAAGACTGTAGGCGGACAGGTGTAAGCAAGATTCAAGTTTGACTACATATCGTGCTTTAATTAACCAAAGTATTCTGTAAAGCCAATTCGAATTTGAATATATAAATAATAATCATTAGAGCTTAAACTTTTAAAGATTGATAATTGACCACAAGGACAGTATGATTTTAACACCTGTAATCTTTCATGGAAAGATATGGAACGTTTGTATATGAAACAAATTTAAACAAAAGAAGGCTTTTTTTGCTCTATATGTCAATTGAGTTGAATCTTTTGGCACACTCACTTGTTTGTTGATGGTTTTCACAATATTTGTTTGGTAGTACACTTGCTTCACACTCTGGGGTCTCAGGTTTGATTGCTGTACTCGCCGTCAAATATAAACATCCCGGTTTTTTAGAGGTCTCTCTTTTGATTAGAGAGTTTTTCAGTTCTCCCCCTGCAAAGCTCAACTCGATAAATTCCAATTCGATCTGTGAGTCAGCCGTGCTCTGACGTACGTTGATCAACCCAGAGGTTGTTTCAAAGTTATTCGACAAAACTTAAATTGCAGGTTTTATGAAGTTACATATCATTAATGAAATATACTGGAGTTAGACAAGTCTGTGTTAGACACGGAGAGTAACCTGCGTTATAATGCTCTATTTTTGTTTTGTTTGCTCTGACCGTTTTTAACTTTTCATTCCAACTGTCGCCTGAAGAGTATTAAAAAATCTGAAATTCCTCCTGCCTTTGGATCTCTATCATGCTGGATCATGAATTGAAAACTAAACAGGTGGTAAAAAAAAAGGAAAAAAATAACGAAATAAAGAAAGGAAGGAAGGAACGGAAGGAAGGAAGCAAGGAAGGAAGAAAAAAATCAATAACCTTTTCGCAGTCATCATCTTCAATGACACCCAATTCAAGTGGAACTAAACAACAATAAATGAGCGTAGAGCGTTTTAAACATTTTTTGCAGCAGCTATTTTTTGTGTTTATAATTAAAATAAAAAGCCAAGACGATAGCTAATACTACTCTGTTTTTCAAACCAAACGATTTGTTCCCTATTCATGCAGTAAGACCATTGTTAGCTTTTGAAGAAAAAAAAGCCAGTCAGTTAAAGAAGCATATTAGAGTTACATGCGTAATATGAAATAAATACATACAGAGATCGATGTGTCATTTTGTTATACAAATAAAATAGAAAATCAAACATGCCATGCACGTCCGAAAGATGGTCAGATGAATACCTCCAAGTATCGTACACTCTATACTATTGCAGGTTGGCCAAGCAAATGATTCATATTTATAAATAAGATCATCGCTGGTTCAACTTCTGCTCTGGTTTATTTTGTTTATATTTATTTATTTATATTTTCATATGAAACAGAATATTTTGATATTCATGAAATCACAATGAATTTCTGCTATATTAAGGAAGGTCAGCCTTTACATGTTAAAAGTGTTATTGAGGTGGGATCTACTAATAGAAGGCATACAATATGTCCGGGAAAAAACTAAATGTAAGTATTGCACAAATTTGTACAAATTAGTAAGTTCAGTAGACCTCAGAAGACCGTAGACCGACACGAGTGAAAAACGTCTTCGCATGCTCTGAATCCTTATGCAATAATAAGGACTTCACAAAATGCCAACACTTAGTGTCCTTGCTTGAAACTTAAAGCTAATTCTTTCATATTGTGTTTGTTAATACAGTATCTTGGTCTGACAAAAGTATACTCGCGAATTGTTTTGTATACTTGGAGAAAACAAACATTTATTTTCTCCCTCGAACTCTTCAAAATTGTTAGAAAAAGTGCTGAAATACGCGCATGCGCGAACGTTTTTCTCTAGTGTCCCGTAGACCTACAAAACTTTGCACTAATTTGTACAATTTTGTTAGCTATCTTTTTCAAGGATATATATGGTAAACACTGTATATGCACCGAGTAAACCAAATGTGCAATACAACGAATTAGTCAATATGGTCACCACTTAGTACCTTCGATCCATTCATCATACATACTTTATTCTTCAGTGCTCAGTTTTGGAACAAATGATTGGGCCCCTCAATGAAACCATGCAATTGCTAAACCCTGTCACTAAAACCCAACGGAAAAAGCTGAGTCAGCTAGTCTAAACTTTAATGCATATAATAAATGAAGATTTGACCTTCAAATCTGCACAGTATTTATCTAAAGATTGTAACCAGCATTGTGTATGGCTTTATGTCATGTTTCGGGAAAGAAGTGATTTCTCGAGTTGAACTCAAAGCTTCCTCATCTTATATGAGTAACAAGGTTTGTCTAGTTTTTTATTCAGCATTTCTAAAAATCTAATGCGTTTACCACTCCTGGGTGGATGGCTTAATGCCTAACAGGCCTTGCAACCCAAATGATAAGGCAGCCGGTAGATCGAATTAGAATTTAGAAGTTGATTTTTGTGGAAGGAGGAAAAACCGGAGAACCCGGAGGAAAAACCCTCGAAGCACAGAAGATAACCAACAAACACTCTACTCACATACGACACCGAGACCGACAAGGATCGAACCCGGGTAGCATTAGCAGCACACGCCACCCGTACTTCCCATTTCTCCTTGATGAGGTTTTATACCTATAAAGAATTATCTTCGGTAGCTTATTTGTCAGTTTTGCTTTAATATTTCCACCGTTGTCTAGGTATTCTCAAAGGAGTTTTCATATTTGAATACGAAAAGAGATTTTAAAAAGGATTGCGGTAGTTTAGGTATGAAACGTCATTGTTTATCGGGTCTAATTAACCAAAAATGAAAGCACTGAAATTAGAATAATAAGCTAATTAGATCCAATCCTTAGTTTGTGTGAAAGGGTTTTTAGGAAGACAAGCAGAAACAGCAATGGATAGATTTTTATCGCTGCCGGATACGTATAATGATCGAGCGGGCAAAACTGATTTTGTCTCAGTACACACGTTTGGGACAGCCGACTATCAAATCACCTTGATCAGTTTAGTTCGGAACAACTATGTCCTTTCAGAAAGGAAGAATAAATGAAACGAAGAGTGAATGAAATAAAGATAAATAGTTCCTTAAGCTGTATTACTATTGTTGTAGTTTTTTTTGTTTTTTTTTCCCCAGTTCTTATCGCGCGCAGGCGATAACCAACTTGAAAGGCTATAAATCTACTATCAACAAATCAACTGGGCAACTAACCTGATAAATTATTTAGACTCCAGAAAAATATGTACTAGATTCCAGGCAAGGATAGATTCTTCAAATGATAATGAAAATATCTCGAAGTTTTCGCTCTGTTTTTGATCCTTTCATCCTTTGAGCAAACACGGACAAAATCTTCAGCTTACCTGCTGTCAAACGGTGAATCCTCAACTAGTTTACATTTCGTAGTGACGATTCGTAAGATTAACAAACATTGAGCCATAATTCTATCAATCAATGCAAGAGCTTAACATCAATAAGTGTCAAAAAACATAAATTTCAACTAATATATGTATTTTTTGGCAATTTTTACTCGGGCTTTCAAAGAAATGCCCGAAGTATAAATATTGCGTTCTGTCACAAATCGCAGTTGCGTTCAAAACGCATGCGCAAGTTCTATGCGCGTGCGTAGTATGCGCCACATGGTCGAGCAATGGCGGAATTTTTCAAGGTTTCGTCAGAAGGATGACAGTGTTCACGAAGAATTCTTTCATTTTCTGCTATGAAGCCCGAGTTCACGCAGATATGCGTCTAGTTTAAAGAATAATTGACTTTATTTAGCCATCTGCTTGAGAAAGATCGGCTGAGGACGTCGGGGTCGGAATCGAAAATCGAAAAAGCGCAGTTTGAATCTATTCTATTTTCGGAGGACAGCCGGGTTTGTAATTTTCGTAGAGAAGTGCAAATGATGACGGGAACATGTCGAGTTCTTCTAGGTAAAATACGAGGCGACGAAAATAAAAATTAATTAAAGTTTATGATGTTTTGGTCACACATGTACATAAAGCTGTGCCAATAAAAGTTTAAAAGTTCTTGCGTATACAGTTCGTTTCCATAGCAGCTATCGTTTTACGTGGTGAACGCGACTGCTTTCAAAACTCGATTATCAGTCATCTCTTATGTTAGATTACCAACGCCGCCGCCCAAGGACTAAACGGATCTTCAAATCTTCCATCAACTTTTTGGATCGCTTCCTTAAACAACCTCAAGTGAAGGATGATCCAGGGATGGTTCTGTGGCCCGGGTTCCATTGAACCCTCCTTTTATGAGATGTTGTGAAGCCAATCATGTTCTTTACGCTCAATAAAATGAAATTGGAGCGCCAATGTTACCAGCTTTTTATGTGTGCGTGGCGGCCATTTTGGAACCCGCCGCCTTTTAAACTCCTGGATCGCCACCGACCTCACTAGTCTTATGAAAGTCATGGTTAACTCACAGATCGAACCCTGAATGGCTAACTCATAGATGGAATTGGATTTTAATTTTTGGACATTTTTTAAATAACATCCATACATATTTAATGACTACATTATGACCTGACCATCTCAAAATAAATTAATAGTTATTCACTCTAATTATACAGCTTCTCATTAATCCCATATAGGTAACTGTCCAATTATTTTCTTAATTGGACAGGTCTTGTTGATATTGCATTAATTAGGCAGCTATATAATTAATAGGTAATGGGATTCCATGCTCCCCAATCAAGAAATAATTAGACTCGAAAAATTCCTCTGACTACCAAATTGGACTCGGCCTACGGCCTCAAGCAATTTTGGAAGTCCTCGGAATTTTCCTCGTCCAATTATTTCTTAATTGGACAGCATGGAGTCCTATTACATATACAAAAAGAAATTATTTGATACCTCTCGTGAAGATAGGGTGGTTCTCGGGCTAGGGGCAAGTCTCTTTAGTGATTTATTTGGACCAGGAGATACCAAAACAAAATAATCAATCCTCGATTAATATATTGCAATTAGATCATCCGGCTAATATATCAGTACTTCAAAGGCAGTTTTTTCAGGCCTCACGAAGGGAACTAAGGAATGTCTTTATCTTATCTTTATCTTTAATTGCTTTTATAAATAAATGATTTTTCGACCTTTTAGATAAACCTAAATCTCTAGCTTGGGTCCCGGTCATTGACAAACATAGAAAAAGTAAATTTTTTAGTTGAATGGGCCCCCAAGCTGGGAATTTGTCCAAGGGGTCTACGTTTTACTACAGTGGATATACAGTTATTTGAAAAAGGTTGGTTGGTGAAAGTTTTGTTCACATGTTGTATGGTGCTTACCAAGCTTGAAATGCATCATGGGCGATGTGAATCGAATCAGCAATGGGTCACAACGATAATGAATTTTGGCTTCACGTTTTTCAGGTACATTTTCTTCTGTGTTGACATACAAAGGTGATATATTTCAAGCTTGGTCAACGACATGCAGCATGCACCATGCACATGCAGCAAAACCTTTCAGTACAAACATTCAAAAAATAATTTACCTATTCTACTCTATTCTATTGCTCCATTAACCTGGAGCACTGGTTTTCCTTATCTTCACTCTTTAAAAATTCCATTTTTTAACCTCTATATGTATATCAATATATTTTTTTCAAGTAACAAAATAATATATACACCTACTTGCAAGAAGGTTGTCATACAAGAATAGAACATTAGTAATTTAGTGAGAAAGACATTAAAAGACAAAAGAAAAAGTTCAGCTTCAGTGATCTTCTTTTGTTTTTTAATATAATTCCTATCCCACTAAATCACTAATGTTCTATTTTCGTATGACAACGTTCTTGCAAGTAGGTGTACAAACACGTGGACTATTAAAAATCCTGCATTCAGGCTGATTGTTTGGTTATTTTACTCAAAGGTGTTTCATGGCAGTGTAGGGCCGAAGTGCCTAATCCATTCACCTTTGCTACTGATACTATGAAATCTGACCTGACTTTTCTCAAAACCCAAAACGTCTTCAGAGTTCATAGTTTTGTGCTATTATTATGCGTGTCCTGTTGTGGCGGGGTGCAACGCCTCTGATCCAACGTGGACGTGCGAGATCTCGATCGTGAGCGTGTGCGAAGATCATCATCGTTATCCGTCATCCTTCGACAAAGAAGCGAGCTCAAAGCTCGTTTGAAATCCCTGTGAGTGTAAGCATAGAGTACCGGGTTGACCGCTGAATTCAAGTACGCAAACCAACACGTGATTGTATCGGCAATCTCAACATTACAGTCCTCTATGATAATTTCATCTAAGGCTAGAAAACTGACGATTTGGTAGGGAAGCCAACACAGTACAAAACAGAGAATGATGATTCCAAGAGCTTTTGCAAGGCGCACTTCACGAATGATGGTGTCCCGGAAAGTTTTGCTAGAATCAACACTATTAATAGATAGAGAAGAGTTGATACGTTGCGCGTGATGTCGTGCAATCGCATATATCTTTAAATACAATCCAGTCATGATTACGAACGGCGCCAACACATTAACGATCAGTAGAAATTGTTTAAACCATTCCGATTGGCCCAAGTTGAAGGAGTAGTGTTCTCCATCTGGAGGAACCAGTAATAAAAATAACGTGACTCCAGTCGCTACAGCGTAGAACCAGACGCTCATGATAGCGATATTAACTACTGTAACCCAAGTATGATAGTAAAGAGGATACACTATGGCTATAAAACGATCTCCACTTATTATCAGTAGATTCATGACAGACGCTGTCAGAAATGTATAGAACAAAGAGTTCCATGCGTTGCAGGCGTAGCCGCCTAGTGTCCAGTGAGGGAAATTGAGCCAGTAAATGATATCAAGCGGTAGAACAGACACACACACCATCAAGTCTGATACGGCCAAGCTGAAGATGAGGTAATTGGACAACGTACGTTTTAAATACGAGAACTTGAACATAGAAAAGCACACAAGATAGTTTCCTGCAGCACCGATGAACATCATCAGAGAGATGACCACTGTGCCTGGAAAACAAATAATACCAGCTAATTAATATTAAAAATGTTTATGAATTTCGAAGATAATCAGAAAATGTTTCGCAATAAAATAATTTAATCAGATAATCACATTTGGTCGTCAATGCGCAACGAAGTTGGTTAATAAAATGTGATGTGTCAATCAAATAGAATTCAAGTGAGTGGGCATAAAACATGTTTAAAGATGAAATATTGCCGGTTTTTGCTTTCTTTAGCTTTTTTTTATAACTCCAATGGGGTTTAAAAGATATAATATGAATACCCTATGAGCTTGGGTACTATTCTTGGTGAATTTTAGAAGCCGAATTTCCAACAATCATAATGATAATCATCATTTTTTAAAATCAAATCCAACCCGTATCTAACTAATTTTACAGCGACTCTGGATTAATATTACATTCAAGCAAAAAAACTTGACGTAGTTCAGGTTGATCAACTAAATTTGAGAGATTTTTACTTTTCATGTGATCGACAGTCCTTCAAAGCTATAAAAGGCCAGAAAGCTTACCAATGACGAGGAATACAAAGGATAATCGTTCCTGGCAAACATATACTTCTTTACTGGGCTTGGTGCTATTGACCTCCATAAGTTGACGATTTCAAATTAATTGTTTGGAAGTTACTGATTTTTGTAGACGAAATTTGGACTTTCTTTCGCTTCTCTCAGCCGGCTAGTCAAGCACCTTGTCTGTTGAGTTAATAAATGATTTTTAGTTCAGTTTTCCATTTGTGGCGACTCGATAAGTGATTCTGTCATGATTTCCAAACAAAATGACGTGTTAGTGCCTCACTTTCGCACATTTAAGTCAACATAAGCTCGAGCAGGAGTTTGCGAGTTGAAACCTGTATGCCATGCTCGTAGCTGTGTTGTTTTTGTCGCGTAAAATGGAGAACTAAAAGTAAATAGCGATTGAATTGGGTTCTTCATCTGTAATGTAAGTGTTAAATGTACCTCGGAAAATTAAACTGAAAAAAAATTAAGAAAATTAGAAATGTGAACAAAATTCGATTTTTTAAAGAAAATTAGGGCTATTTTCGGATATATGGTCTGTCTTTATTGCCGAGATAAAAGGATTCAGAATGACTGCGTTTCATTTCTTTAATGATAACCTTCCCGTTCTTATCCCTTATTAGATTTGATATATATCCATCTCTTTGTGTGTTATAACTTTTATATCCACTGTTTGTTTATGATGCTCTAACCTCTGACAAGTTACATTTACATTTTTAATTAAATGACTGAGAAAAGAGGGGAGACGAAAGGAACGAAAGAAGAATAGAAAGGAAGAGGAAGGAAGAAAGAAAGAAAGAAAGGAAGAAAGAAAGAAGAAAAAAGGAAGAGGAAGGAGAAATGAAAGTGGCAAGGGAGGTGAAAGGATAAAGAAATTAAGGAATTTAGAAATAAAGGCGGAGAGAAAAATCAAAGCAACTCAGAACATGTAACATAAACCAAGTGTTGCATTCAAAAAACTTTTGAATATTAATATGACCGCTGGTCTTCAGAAATAAATATTCTGATTTTAAAACAGGTTTTTTAGACATGTTTAATTGTGGACACGTATAATAGAATTCAGCATGCATTTAGACGGCGTTAGAAACCGTCTTTTTTAAACTGGAAGATCACATTTAAGCCTCATATCATTGTGGTCAAAAATGATTATTGTAAGGTTTTAATCAGGTTCGTGCACCAAGAAACGATTTTTGAGGCAATATGAGACGGTTGTATAAAATGAATGAAAACAGGCAGTAAAAGGGTCCACTTGAAGCTGGCGTTTGATAATGAGTATTTACAGAAGATGACCGGATCACTTTTACCTTGTTTGAATGATATGATCCCAATGGAAAATAAATGGTTTAAAGGAATTAGTAGTTGGCGTTTTATCTTGACCCATGCACGTATCAGTAAAAACTTGATAAAAGTGTATATTCAACAGACACACGGCCAATGAAAATAACAAAATCTACCGTTTCAAGCCAGGAATAGAATATATTAGCAAGGAAGACCATTCGACACCATCTTACTCAAGGATTTTGACCTGTTTTTCTCAGAATGATCTTACATCACATATATCTCACTTGCGCTAATAAAGGGAGATTTTTTTTCTCCGGGCCGAATATGAATTGGAATTTTGTGAATATGAAGTTCGACGTTTGAATTTATATGCTTGTCAATTGAGTGAAACCCGCACCCCCAGGTCCCCGGGGCAGGGCGGGTAATTAAGCATTTGTATACTGTTAGTACTGTGCTCCAGTCCCCTGAAAAGATTTTCTGTTAAAATTATTTAAGTTGTTACTGAAGTACGCGTTAAATTCCCCGTATATCCGTGTATTCAGGCTGTTAAATGTGCGTTGACTTCCCGGTCTCGCGGGGGTGGGGTCAGGGTTTCAATTTAGTGCATTACTTGAATTCGATTAATTTGAATGAAGTGCAAAGAAAGCTTGAATGAATTATATTCTACGTAAAAAGATGTTAGATTCAGCAAGTGGCATGGTGCTATTGAAGCGGTAGGTCTTATACTGGGCATTTTTACTGAATATAGAATTAATACCTGCTTCTTGTCAGTTTTGGGTTTGTTTGCTATTAAGAGAATAACAATAATAATGATGATAATGCAAGGGCGGATCCAAGGGGAAGGTCGGGGGGGTCGCGACCCCCCTGTCATTCCTGAAGTCAAATGGGCTTCCTGTGTTAAAAATGCGACTGGGATTCCTTTGCCCACAAAATTTACCCCTGAGACCCCCCCTTCAAAAAACCCTGGATCCGCCCTTGTAATGATGATGATGAAAATGATTTGTAGATGCTTGTATGGCGCATTTCTAGCCCCAATGCGCCTTACATGAGTCATCACTTGCTATGCTTTGTGATCAGCTAAACGAGTAGCCTCTGTGCGCAGCCAAGAAACGTTCGGCTGTACGCAGGCTACCAAAGCGGCTGAAAAAGAAATGGTACACTCGTCTACTAGTAACCCAATCCTCCCCGTCCCCCTTCTTCCCACAGGCCACCCGTCTCTTTTCTTTCCCTTCCCTTTGCGCTTGCCACACCGGTGACAGATGCAATACGTTGTTTTATTTTTTGTCCTGCGCTGTAAAAAGAAATTAAATGAGGTGCTAGAAAAAAGACTAGTCGCTGATGGACTAGGGACTAGATATCCTTTATTCAGTGATTCATGCATTGTGATCTGAAGGCCGGGTGATGTGAAAGACAAAGTACACAGCTTCTTCCGCAGTTGTCTCTATCTCTTTTATATCATCTTTTTTCCTAGGGTGCATGCAGTAAAACCATGAAATAAAAACAAAGTTGACACTGACAAATAGTACTATTTAGTGACTAATGGTTACACCCAACCAGAACAGAATCAAGAGACAATTTGCGTCTTTTACAGCACGCACTCTACCATGGAAAAAACTGAGACATAATAATAGATGCCTACAGAAATGGTGCACCTACACCTACTTTCAAGAACGTTGTCATACGAAAATAGAACATTAGTGATTTAGTGGGATAGGGATTATATTAAAAAACAAAAGAAGATCACTGAAGCTGAACTTTTTCTTTTGTCTTTTAATGTATTGCTTTCTCACTAAATTACTAATGTTCAATAATTGTATGACAACCTTCTTGCAAGTAGGTGTATATTGCATGGTCAGACATCAGAGATTTAATTTTGTCCCAAAGTCAACCTTTAAGAATTTCCAGGAGATGCAGGGTTGGACTGGAAAAAATATTTGCTAGAAACCTCTGGCCCTTTCCACCCCAGAAAAAAACAACTGATGATTTTCATTTAAAGCCCTCATTGGGAAACCTACAATATATAGCGCTTTCTTATACTGTACCACCGTCGTACCACAGTATCTAGTAAGTAACCTTGAAATCGACAAGCTCTGGTGCATGTCAGGTAACCATTTGATTGTTTGTTCATACCCATTAAATCTGGGAATAATATTCTCATTTCTAATCACTTTTCTGTTCCTGTTTTCTTTTTATGTGAACAAATTTTCTTGTGTTCCTTCCAGTCTGCTGATTGGCATTGACTAAAACGAGAAGGTTAGAGTTGTAAGCATTCATGAAAAATTACATTTATGTTTTGCATAGGTGGCAATTTATAATAATTTTAACAATGATCCTCTGAAATGTCTAAAAGAATAAACCACATGAATGCCACTCTGCCACTCAAGCCTCTCTGCAAGGTGTTTTTTTATTATTAGTTTGAATAGATTATTAACATTGGCACCATATTTGGTCTGAGAAACAATAAATGTAAAGTAGTCAATTCAGTAATCAGCCCATCAGCCAAACACAACCCAACAACCAGCCTACCCACCAACCAAACCAAACCTAACCTAACCCAACCCTACTCCACCCAACTAACCACCAACCAGCCTACCCATCCACCCACCAAACCTAGCCCAACCCAACTCTGGTCAACCAAACCAACCACCAACCAGCCTACCCACCAACCAAACCTAACCCAACCCAACTCTGCTCCACACAACCAACCACCAACCAGCCTACCCATCCACCCACCAAACCTAAACCAACCCAACTCTGCTCAACCAAACCAACCACCAACTAGCCTACCCACCCACCAAACCTAACCCAACCCAACTCTGCTCCACCCAACCAACCACCAACCACCAACCAGCCTACACACCAACCAAACCTAACCCAACCCAACTCTGCTCCACCCACCAACCACCATCCAGCCTACCCACCCACCAAACCTAACCCAACCCAACTCTGCTCCACCCAACCAACCACCAACCACCAACTATCCTAGCCACCCACCAAACCTAACCCAACCCAACTCTGCTCCACCCAACCAACCACCATCCAGCCTACCCACCCACCAAACCTAACCCAACTCTGCTCCACCCAACCAACCACCATCCAGCCTACCCACCCACCCACCCACCAAACCTAACCCAACCCAACTCTGCTCCACCCAACCAACCACCAACCAGCCTACCCACCAAACCAAACCTAACAAACTCTGCTCAACCAACCAACTGCCCACCCACCAAATCCAACCAAAGTTTACCCCACCCATGACGACCCACTCACCAACCAGATAACCCACTAACCCACCCTCCCATTGACCCACCCATACACCCAACCAACTGATCAAATCCATGCAAGGAACCATCCAAAGTTAACTCTCTTTTGTAACATACCTTCCACAATAAGAAGCTTTGTGACATGGACATGGTTTTAGTTTCAATTTTCCACTTCTTTTTTCAGGGCAGGTTTTGTTACTGCATTTATTTTTTGCATTTTGTGGAAGAAAATCTAGCATTGCCAACAGTTCCTTGGAGCCCACCACAACAGGACCCATGAATGGTAATCTCTTTACTTCTGCATCTTCCCCTTTTTCTTTCCACTTCACAGCTTCCTCCAAGTTTCCCTCAAGCATGTGTAGGAGTGCCAAGTGATAGTAAGCATGGGGGTACTTCTTGTCACACTCTGGTGCTTCTTGTAGATACTCCATAAAAAGCTGCTTGGCTTTTTGTCGGAGCTGGTCTTCTGTCCATGTAATGTAGTCCCCCTTGGGTAGTCTCTGGTTTTCAGGTGGTTCAAATGTCTCCAATAGTACCTCGTCAGGGTTGGGTGCATTTTCTTTGTTCTTTTTTTTAGCTGCCATATTCATGAAGCAATAGGCTAAAGGTAATTTTGCCTCAAAATAATTGGGACAACAATTCAGTGCTTCCTGGAAGGCTTGTGCACCATCCTTAAAGCAATCTGTAACAATATATAGAGAGCCTAAGTGATAATAAAGCTCATGCAACCAGCTACTGTAATCTCCTTCAAATTTGTATGGATCTTCTGTTGGAGGCTTGTCTGGCTCTGCTTTCTTAATCAAATAAATAAGATTTTTCAAAGCCATGGTCTTCTTAATATCTAGTTTGTAACTCTCCAAATTCAATTTTGCCTGCATGGGATATAATACAATAATTAGCAGTAATCCTTCAAAAAAAGTAGGACTAGTTTTAAGAAGACTAGAAATGAAAGCAAACAATGAAACCATAAAGTCAGCAGATCCTGTTATGTAAAGGAATGACTGTGTGATGGAGTTTTCATACAGGATTCCTAATGCCATTAGTCTTATTGCTTCTGCAGAGCCACTACTTTGAAGTTGCTCTAATCCTTTCTTTACAAGTCGAAAAGCTTTAAGATAGCGCTGAGCGGTAGGTGAGTCAGGGTACTGTGTAAATGTGACTTCCTGGAACATTATTGGATTCTGTATCGCGAGAGGATGCTGTTGTTGCTCTACATTCATTTTCAAAATTTCACAATGTTGTTGAAAACTGCTGATTGGCGACGGTTTATCAGTTACTGGTTGTACGACTATGCCTTGTTCTTCTAGCTTCTTGAGAGCCTGTCAGCAAAAAATATTCTTTAACAAATACATATATGTAAAGATCAGTTTAATATAGTGATTAAAAAACTCAATGATAATATTCTGAGCATTAAATTTTGCTCTTACAATACGATGGTAAAAAAAATCACCAGCCTTGATGGGTTTAACAACTTAATGCACACATGGGTGGAAAAGAGCTTCTGTGTGATGCCTGATGGTGCAAAAATAAGTTGCGTGATTATATTTCCAAATAAGGTGCATGATATATGTGTGATCAGATATTGCAATGTTATGTGCGATGAGTGATGTTAAGATCAAATTAAATAAAATTGTGAAGTTTGCAGGAAGTAAGATAAGTAAAAAGGTTGAAGAAAGAAAATATGAATTTTCAAAAATTGAAATTTTGTTTCAAAAACTCATGAATAATTTATTCCAATTGGAGCGACCATACACGTCACGTGCATGGACCTTTAAACCCCATAAAGTCCTCTTCATTAGTATTCTTTATATAAAGAATACTAATGAGGATGAAACTTTATATAAAGTCTCATCCTTATTAGGTATTCTTTATATAAAGAATACTAATATGGACAACCTTATCGGAATAAAGGTGCCTCCAAGTTTAGATGAAGACGTACAAACCTCACTGCGCATGAAATTTCTGTACAAACGACTATCAAAGTATAAAAGTCAATGTTTGTGAGGTATATGGTTGCTCTACTTCAACTGAAAGGTCTGTGAATTATACTTAAAGTTTTTGAAGCCGTTTAATAAGCTTGCAGATCGTGTTTTATCGGGTCTAAAACCACTCGGCTACGCCTTGTGGTTTTAAACCCGATAAAACACTCCTGCTCGTTTATTATACAGTACATGAAAATATTCATTGAAGGCATCTTTTGCCTCCAGCTAAGGTTTTCTTACAAATTTGCACCTTTCAAAACAATATCTTCACAAGTTTTGTGTGTCTGTGCTCATATAAATGGCAACCCAACAAATGTGGAGGGGTGAAATTGGTCAGCATTTGAGCTACAAAGCTTTATTTGGATTGGGGTGTGGGTACAGTACTTATGGTGGGGCTGGGAGAATAAAAGAATATTCTTTGGAGAAAGAGAAAAATTGATATATTTAATTAGTTGCAAACATGGAATATAAAACTAATAATGTAATAAATCTGTAAAAATGTACTAATTTTTCTGTACTAAATATTTAGCAATTAGTACAGTCTTTGAGCCAAAAAGGGCTATGAGTCAATATCCCTGATGAGGCTGAAGGCTGAGTGTGAGAGGTCTATTTTTTTTAGTCAAATCCAACTAGTCGGTTAAATACATAGATGGAAACAAGTTTTAAATTAAAGTTAAATTTATTGTTTTGCACTTTTCATTCCTAGTAGGCTATAACTTTTACCCTATTACTAGGTCATCCAATCAGAATACAGCTTTCATGATAGACCACTAGTTGGATTTGACTAATATAAAATAGAGCACTCTATTGTTTTCTATTGTTTCATTGGTGCCTTATAGTTTATTGTTAGTTATATAGTACTCTTTCATGGGTAAAAAGAGTTTGCACTCTATTTAGTAAATGTTTGACTGAGAGTATAGCCAAAATCCAGACATGTACTGGGAGTTGTCCAATTTGTATGAACATGAAATTACTCTAACCTGTTTAGCCTCTTGGTCATCACTGTTAGCTGCTTTTCCCAGCCATCTCTTTGCTTTGTTTAAGTCTTTTGGATTTCCACTCTCCCCAGTCAGATAAGATAATCCAAGCACTTTTTGAGCTTCAGGATCACCCAGCTCAGCAGCCTTCTTTAAGTAGTGTACTGCCTTAAATGGCTGGGGTTGTCCTTCTGGACACTCTCCTGCCATGTAGTATTTGTGTAGCCTTTTTAATGCTTCTACTTTTCTATCAATACCTAAATTTCTCATTGTCCCTTTTATTAAATAAGAGGAGGGGTTACTGGTGTCTTCTTGGTCATCACTGAATGGTTCTTCACCAGCTACTCTTCTGTACCACTTGAAAGCTTCTTGTAAATCCTCATTGATTACCCCTTCCACCCCACATCTGAAAATTTCTGCCAAATTCAATCCAGCTTCTAATGAGCCAAGACTGGCTGCTTGTATGTACAGTTCATATGCTCTTCTTTGATGACAAACTGTTCCTTTGATGTCGTGTAAAGTGCCAAGACATAGGATACTTGTAGGGTTGCAGTTGCCACCGTGTATGGAAGATTCGTACCAGCCTATTGCAGAATCAAGATCTTTTTCAATATTCAATTCTGGTACACCGTATTGATAAGCCATAGCCAAATGAACTTGTGCTTGCCAGTCTTGGTCAGCCTTTGCTTTTTCTTTTAAGTCTTCTACTGATTTATACATCGATAAAATATGGTCTTTGAAATTTATGTTTGATCCATGATCGATTCCGGTTAGTGATTTGAACATTTGCTTGCCCAGTTTTGAAGTTTTTGCTTCCTCATAACGAAAAGCCATGTTTGTACTAAAGAGAGATGCTAGAGAGATGAGAAATGCGAGTAATTTACCACAGGAATTCCAACCCACAATATTTCGCCGAAGAGCTACGTAGCACTGTTTATTAGCGGAGCGCAGTCATACTAAAAATAGCTTTGCATAATTAGACCCCCCGGCGAGATTCGGACAAACAAACCGATAGTTCACTGTGTATTACTGTGAATGAGTACGCTTCAACCCAAAAAAATCGCGATTTCATTGCAAGATGGTCACTACGAAACACTGTTGTTGGGGACAGTGTAAAAATGACTCGAGATACCCTGACAAACTGCCCAGATCGTTGAAAGAAATGGCAGATTTGGGCAAAAAGATATTTCTCCCTTTTCCGAAGCCATGGAACGATCTTGAGAGATGCCAACGATGGGTTAATGCCTGCTCTCGCGAAGATTTCACTGTAAAATGTATCACAAAAGACACGTATATTTGTGTAGAACATTGGCCTGGAGAAAAGGGACCGACCACAGAATTTCCAGACCCGTTGAAAGCGAATCTTTCGACTAGCGGAGTGGCGAAGGCAACACGAAAGAGAAAGCTCCCCAAACAACGACAACAGGCTGAACAACAGCAGACAAAGAAGTGCTGTGCTACCAACGATACTCCCATTGAAAGTCAAGACTATCAAGAAATTATGGAGGAGAACTGTCTTGTACAAGATGAAGGGAATTATTTAGAGAATAATAAGGCAACACAAACGGACGTAACAAAGCACGAGCTGGCAAGTAAAATCGAGAACATGATTTTACGTAATGAGCTCCAGTCTGGCTCATCTAGCGCCCCCAAAGTTATAAGCAATATATCTTATGAAGTCGTTGTGCACCATCCAGACCAAATGAAACATTTTGTTGGCCTCACATCGTCACAATTTGAGATGCTTCATGAGTTTCTTAATGATGTTTGCCCTCTAGAAACAATCTCATATTGGGGTTACAAAGATCGAAAGATATCAAAAGTAAAGTGCCAGCGAGGAATGTCCAAGTGGTCTTCTCGAGAGAAGCTGTACATTTGTCTCTTGAGGCTAAAAACTGGATTCACCATCAGGACGTTGTCTGTATTACTCAGTTCTCCCGACAAGGAAATCAAAGATAGCTATATCAGAGTAATATTTACAACGTTTATTCAGCTGATGTATAAGATTTTTCGACAAATGGAGACGGTGATGTTCCCATCGAGACAGATATTGAGCCGCTTTCTACCAAGGGTTTTCAAGACCCTTAAGAATGTGCGATGCAGCATTGACTGCACAGAATTTCGTGTTGAAACGTCGAGGAACTTTGCTCAACAAGGAAATACCTTTTCCTCGTACAAACACGCCAACACTTTTAAGTGTCTCATTGCATGTACACCAAATGGAGGAGCATGTTTTATATCAGATCTGTTTGAGGGAGACATTTCTGACGTTGAAATTTTTGAGGAAAGTGGAATCATGAAGCACATTCAACCAGGGGATGTTATTTTAGCTGACAGAGGCTTTACAGTTCAAGATAACTTGTACCCACTCCAAGCCAAAGTAAAAATTCCTTCATTTTTGAAGGGGAGAAAGAGCCTATCAGCACAAGAAGAACTTGACACACGAGTTATAGCAAAGGCGAGAATACACATTGAAAGATTCAATCAGAGACTCAAACAGTTTAAGCTTGTGGGAAGGAAAATCCCTCTTTCGATTGCACCATTAGCTACACAAATAGTGGTAGTTGCGTGCGTGCTTGTTAATTTCCAAGAGGTCTTATGTAAGTAAATCATGCATGTGATCATAGCTAGGGGATGCCCATGAAAGGGTGCACCTGCACCCCTGTCAGGACATTGAAGGCCCACTCTTTGGCTACAAGAAGTTAAATATTTATCTAATTTAAAATGTTTGTATCAAAATAATTACAACAGAACTGTCTCTGTTAGGGTATTGTTAAACAAAGTCTCCCAAATAAAAACAACTCTATGGCATATACTGTATAATGATTGTATTTGGTTCATGTTGAGCAAATTTTCAACCACATTCACCCATCCTAGCTATGGACCTGCCCATGTCAGGCATTTGTATGAATAGAACACTTGAACATTGGACTTTATGTAAGTCAATGAAATATTGACTTGTGACAGACATAAGCAAGTGCAGATAGTCCCTTCAAGGTCAACTGAATGTTCTTGTGTACATGTCATTGTACTTAATATGCCATATACATCTGAGCTTGCATAAAAGACAGTATGTTACAAGTCATCATATATAGCTTTGTTAAAGCACTGTTTGGGTTTTAAAATTCACTGGTGTAGATTAAGTGAACAATAGGCTTTTGTAATATTGACATACGGAATTAGCAATTTGACTAAAGAAATGTCACATGGTTTTATATCTGTGTTAACAAATTAGTGGCTTTCATAAACTCATGAAATACACTTTAACATGTTTATCGCACTACGTCACTCCATTCCTTTGTTTTCTGCTGTGTTTATGTAGCTATTACACTGTAATCAGTACAATTTATTTCATGAGTTAATGAAACACACTCTATAACATAGAAGAAAGTTCAAAAGGTAAAACGATGCTATAAAAAAATGATAAAAATGAAATGATATTATGCACTGAAATGCAACCTGGTGATTATCTAAACAATATAAATTACATGGCTTATTGAATATCCAAGTGGCTGTGCCTTATAAATAGAAAGGCCAGAGTTTGGCTTTCTGTACTCTTTAAGACCGTCATACACAAGCCATGCATGAAAGTGGTTGAAAACACAGATATAATGATGGCCATTCCATAATGTAACACTGTGTAAATATAGTTCCTTTGTGTTCAGTTTTATAACCATAGGTAAATTGTCCATCCGTAAATAGCCTGCTCTACTGGCTAAGTCCAAAGAAAAGATAAAAATATCTCCAAAACTGCAAAAGTGACGTGCTGTACTTGTTCTCATACCAGAGCAGTGCCATGATAGATACTGTGTTCCATTACAATCAATTGAAATATTTTGTGTGCATGGAATTCCAATTGATGGCTGACTGTAGAACTTTCTTTGACATAGAGTGGGACCAGGATTTAGCCATTCAGATAGTGATTTCTCAAACGAATAGTCTTGGCCTGAAGGACACCCAAGTGTATTGCTACATGTCTTGTGTGTGTTGCATGGTGAAGGACATGAAGCTAGGTTACATGATGTTGTGACTTCACTTGTAAGAACAGAACTAAATAGTGGCATATAGTAATCTGCCTCATTGCCATATAGGTCACCAGGTGTTACCAGAGGTGGTGTAGGTAATGTCAATTTAGCATCTCCAAATTGGTGGAGTTCCACCAAATGAAGTGCCCTTTTAATTGCATCTCCTCTTTTAAGAATGTCAAGGTTTATCTTCTTTGATTTTACCAAACTTTGTAAAATCATGAGCCAGTTGTCAAGAGGGCATGTGTTGGTAAGACTTAAACCTCTATTAGTCATACCTCCCCAAGGTATGGCTATCAAATCATCAGGGATCTTTGACTGTGCTAGGAAGCTTGCAATGTCAATTTCGTCTTGGGAATAACTGTTATCAATATGACAAGATGACTGGGACAGGAATGGGTGGGTATCAGTACTACCATGTGACACTGTAGGCTGTGACGGGTGGGTATAAGTACTACCATGTGACACTGTAGGCTGTGACGGGTGGGTATTAGTACTACCAGGTGACACTGTAGGCTGTGATGGGTGGGTATCAGTACTACCAGGTGACACTGTAGGCTGTGACGGGTGGGTATTAGTACTACCGGGTGACAATGTAGGCTGTGACGGGTGGGTATCAGTACTACCAGGTGACAATGTAGGCTGTGACGGGTGGGTATTAGTACTACCAGAGGATGGATTAATATTAACTGGATTTAAAACTGGTAAAATGAAGGGATTCAAATCTCTGGGAACTCTCATTTCAAAGATCTCTGGAGCAATAACTTTTTTCCATAAGGCTGTGAGGTTCACCAATATATCTGAAATCAGTTGATCATCTCTTGTTATCCTCTCAATTGAAACAGGACCATCCTTTGCATACAAAACAAAGTCACAAAATTCTCTCTCAGTGACAAGTAGTTGCATCTGTACTTGGTAGAAGTAGTTGTGTGTGTGCTTCAAATAGCACTGCTTATCCTTGATGTTAAAACACTGTCTGCCTAGTACCTCCTTAGGAACCACACTATAATCCTCTGAAACAGCTTTGATGGTATGATCACTAAAAATTTTCAAGGATTTCATCTCAATGAGTCCATTTGGGCCTACTAGACCATCAGGTGAACATGCCAGCCAAGGGAATTTTGGGTTAACCCAGAGACCAGATGGATCTACTTGCTGCTTGGTTTGTTCTTGATACTTTGAAACAGCTTCAAGTTCACTTTCAAGTCCACGTGCCATCCAAACCGACTGATAATTTGGAGAAACTAAGTTCCAAATGTAAGAACATATGAACTTCTTACATCTGATCAAAGCAGTGCTTGAGTCATCAAGGACTAACTTTCCGACTCTAAATGCTTCAATGCATTTAGATGCTGTAAGTCGTAGCCACCTTTCTGACTGCCACATTTCACTTTTGCTTTGAGCTTCAGTGCCTTGTATTTGCATGAGGGATGGTGGAGTGATGTTGCATTCGAGGACCTTAAGCTGCTCTTCCAACACAGATAAATCTATGTCCTCCAGCTTGTAATCGGCATACTTCAGCTTTAACTGTGTTGTCCACATAGAACTTTTCCCCGTGCGACTACAGTCCTTTTCGATGTTTCTAAATAAAGCATTTAAGTGCTTTTCTGTCACGAATCTGTATTGTGGTGGTCGAGGATCGAACTCGATTACCTTTATTCGGCTTTTCTTTTTCTTTGAAGGATAATTAGCCTCAGAAAGTCTTTGGGGATTTTTCTTGCGTTTTTTACCCTTGTTCCATGAACATTCCTTACTGGTACATGGTGTTGATACGGTGAACCCGTTTGCCTTTACGTGGTCAGTAAGGTGAAGGAGAACTGCTATAATGTGGCTACAGCGACCTAGCTGGGAGACTTTACATGGATTGCACATCGCATGCACAACGGCACCACTAATACTAGATAAAACAATCGTGACATTATGAGGGTAATCATTTCGCATAGAAGGCCAGACATGAGCGCGTAGAAAGTAGTAATCGTCGTTCTTGTTGTCTGTTATATCATGCACAAAGCCGGATTCTACGTATTTTCGTCCGTTTTTAAAGGGTTTATCAGTCATGTGGCCAAGTCCATGGCTCTCGTTGTCGTCGTTCTCTTCCTCGTTGCTTGATGGAAGGGATTCCAAGCCATAGTAGTGCACGTGGCCGTAGTTAAACTGCGATGGTATATCGTATGCCGGGAATTTCTTCCATCCGGAATTTGGTATGTCCGGGATCTTTCGTAAATTTGGTTTCTTTACATCATCTCCTGTTTTTTCTCGTAAAGCTTTGGCTTCAAACCATTTTCCATCATCAATACTTGGATCGAGAACATGATTATTGCCTGACGATAAACAATTATTCACGCGTGCGATTAAATCGCTTCGTTTACCGCTAAGTTTCAACCCTCTGCATTTCAGCCAACGTTTCAGCTGCTCTAATGTATAGTTATCCGGCTCGCTTTCAAATTTTGAACCAGGAACGCCATCATTTTCATTGAGAACAGTGATAAAACTCGACGTAATTTTCGAAGTTGCCGCCATGCCATCTCTTAAAGGCTGATTTGTTTGTCCGAATCTCAGCAGGGGTCACAATTTCGTGACGTCACGACTGCGCTCCGCTATTCCACGTAAATCCTCACTCAATTTTTCAGACCTTCAAATGAAGAACAGGGGAAGAGAGAAATACAAAAAATTCGTACTATGAAGAAAAAGAAAAGAAAAAGAAAAAGGGAGACAAAAAGGATTTCGTCCGAACAGCCGCGACAGGATCACGAATAATTAGCGAAGACAATTCGGGGAAGATTCGGGGTGATTTCCTGGAAAGATCATTCAAGCATCATGCAAGTGTCTCCTGTCTCTCTCGGAGGGATAGCTGTTTTTGTTATGCTAGAGAATCTTGGATCTTACGCTATGATTGAGCAAGAAAGTCACAGAAAAAGGTAAAATGATAGTCAAAACAGTATAGTGGTCTTAAAAGAAGAAAATGTTTTGTCCAAACAAAGATCGGGATCACGTAAACTTTAGCTGCTCTTAGCTTTCCCTTCTTGTATTGTATTTGTCTGTTCTTACCTATCATAATCAATGAAATAGCCTAGTCACCTCTACAACAGCTATAGCTAGCTGGATATGTGTTGAGCAAATCATTAATTACTGCAATTTTCGTAAACACGCGAACTCTGTGTCTGCGAGCTGCACCTTTGATATTTTTGACTGGCGCTAGCGAAAAACCAGCGTGCAACTCGCAGACACAGAGTTGAAAATTATGAAAGTTGCAGTAAGATGGTGTTACTAAAATAGAGAATGAGGAATGTGGAATGTGGAATGTGGAATGACCGGGAATGGGGAATGAAAGACTGGGACGAGTGATCAGGGGTATTACCCTTAAAAAGTGTCATCGCGCTTGCGCTTGCAATCTAGCCTTTATTACTTTACAGACGGAAAATCAATGATAGTCACAAAGAGAACAGTTATGAAACTGAATATAAAGTCCTTTGACTAAACTTTGTCGCTGATCGGCTACATCCCTACACGCCTAGACCGAACAGGATCATGGGGATAATTAATTCACAGTTACTAAATGCCGCATATGTTATCTAACACGTCTTGAGCTTGCTGTTTTCGATCCCATTTAATTTGCTAAAACCATGCCTCGAGCATACCGCGAAGATCTGGCACCGACTGATAGAGAATAATTAATTATTCATGTTAATTTACCCGTTATCCTTTTCGGTCTAGGCATGTAGGGATGATCCGATCAACGACAACGTTTAGTCAAAGGACTGTAAATCTAAATACTAAAAGCAATACTTACTGATTATCACTCTCTTTTTTATCGAACGTTTTTAGTACAATTTCAAACCACTGCCATGGAACAATTGGAAAATTTTTAATTGTAAAAAAAGGTAGATTGCAAGCGCAAGCCCCATTACACTTTCTAAGGGTAATACCACTGATCACTCATCCAAGTCTTCCATTCCCCATTCCCAGTCATTCCCAGTCATACCTTCTTCCCCATTCCCTGTTTTAGTAACATCCCAGTAAGCTTAACCTAATTATGGGGAACTTCATGATTCATGACCTAATGTAGTCTCCCCCACAGCCACTTTCAGTGTCGTCACACAACGCTTTCTCCCCTGGGTAGCTACTCAGGGGAGAAAGCGTTGTGTGACGACACTGAAAGCGGCTGTGGGGGAGACTAGGGCTAATGGGGACTATGTGGATTCTGAGTTTTAAAACGACATGTTTTTGGTATTGCCTCCCTTTACAAACCTTTTATTTTTTCCCCTTCTCAGAATCGTACAATATTAATCGACGTAGAAATAAAATGAATCCCATTTTTGTAATAGCCTTCCCCCTTAAATTTTGACTGAAAAAATTAGCACCCCCCTCAAACCCATTTTAAAGTTATGAATGGTCCCTTAATTAAAGTTTCAGAGTGTGAAGTAAGAAACTGTTGCTTTAGTCATTGACATGGCAGGAACTGGAGCATCATCACACAAAATATTTCTTCCTCCATCACTGATTCCTGCAGCTGGTACACCAAAAACCCTAACCCTACCCTCAGCAGGTACACCAGGTTAGCAAATGAGTTTCTATTAGTTATTTTTATTGCTTACTTTTTATAGGTTTATGTATTTAAAGAAATAATACTATGATGCATTTTTTATTAGAGTGACCACAGTAAATCCATGAAACACTAATTACTAAATAGTACAAAATAGTGCTAATTAAACAATAGAAAACAATGGAATTTGCATGAAATTGTGCTATTTAGTATTACTAAAGTTTCATGGTTTTACTGTGGTCACTCTACACTATCATATATTTGGATTTTTGTTGATAAATGCATATTATAATATTCAATTTTCACAATCACTTAGTATTTTATGAGGAAGTATACATAATATGTTTTGTGAGAATTGGTTTGCTTTCCAGCTTTTTTGTGGCACTACGTCATCATTACTAACAGTCTTCAAATCTTCACTTACAGCTGTAAAACCTTTTTATTCAAGTTTGTATTTTCATGTTGATAGCATGAAAATTATCTAATATAAAATTCTATAATCATAATCAAAAATTTATAATTTGTATAATTAGTTTTTCAAAATATAACTTTTTCTTTCTTTTTCTTTTCTAAGAGCTAGAGCAGTCCTGGATAGGTGCTTTATATTTGTATTTTAGTATTTCCTTTGTATATTTTTGGATTGGAGAAAATCAAGCAAGGGTGTGAGCTTACTGGGGTTTGAACTTGACTTGAGTTTATTTTGCACACATATTTACAAGTTTACATTATAAACTACAGAAAAACACTATTAGAAATAAAGGAGAGTGAAAAATAAAAAATAAAACCCAAAATATTACAAAATCTGCATTAATTAAGTGTGCAATGGTGGTTAAAGTATGGTTAAAACTTTTGAGTTAACCACCATTTTTTTTATGGACCTATTTATACCTTTCAGGTGGATCTTTTAACCTAGGAGATGGCCAAAAAAGATGGCTTGTGACAGGTATTTGTCTCAATAAAATTCTTCTGCCAGCCCTAAGAGGTTTTGTTGGAACAGAGATGATCAAGCACTACACTCATCTGAGAACCACCCACAGCATTGACAAGCAAAGTCCCTCCAAATACTTGAAGACAGATAAAAAATATATGCTGAATTATGCCAGCATAAACAATACTGAAGCAAAACACAAAAAGAAAGTCCATCTTTATGACTATAGTATAAAATCTGAAGTTGACTTGGCTAAGCTGTACTTGCAGCCTTATATGGCTAAATTTACAGGTAAGGATGATTTCTCTGTGTTTTATCTTTTTTGCTAATAAAAAGGATGTTTTCAGTAAGTTTTTTAAGTTGCTTTTGTTGATTGCTTTGTTGGGATGTTGTGACTTTTAGAATTCCCTTCACTTAACCATTTTATTAATACTGACATGATTTTCTTATTAAAAATATGACCAGCCACTTATATTATGTGAAAGGCTAGTTTAGGTTGATAATAAAGGAAGCTTGTATTAAGAAAAAAAAAGAGAACGAAGACATAAAAGAAAGAAAGAAATGAAGAGAGAAAAAGAAAAAGAAAAATCAAAAGAAATCAAAAGAAAACAAAAAACAACAACAAAACACACCCACAAAAAAAAAAAAAAAAAAAAAAAAAAAAAAAGAAAGAAAAAGAAAGAAAAATGTTAAAAGTAGTTTTATTTTCACATGTGAAGATATCACTTTTTAGTAATAGAGGAAAATAGATATTTCATTGATGATTATATATTGCATAGTATTGTATTTTGTGAAATAAACTGAAACTGATGTAGTTTGAGTCTTTGGTTTACTTCATTTGCATCAGCCTATGAAAGGGTACCTGTAACGCGCCCGCGCGCAGGATTTTCGCGCGTTTTCTTTCCAAGTACCAGAATTATTTATTGCACACGTTATAATTTTTTTTTACTTTGTCTTGTTTAGGTTTTGACGATACCTGTGACTTATCTGCTGTTCTTAGTATCCTCTCTTCTGCAAGTGTATTTTCTTCTGTAGTTCAGGGTTTGTCAAGCGATGTAAGGAAAGAAGTTAGGAACGAGTGGGCTCATTGCAATTTTCTAAACTGGAACAAAGTGAAGTATGCAAGGTGCTTTCAGCTGATGGATTCTTTGGTACGAGCTTTAACCTTTTCTCCTGCTGAAGAAAAAACGATAGTTGATGAAATAAAAGACTGGGAAACTAAAGGTAATGATGCAATGTTTTCAATATTTAATTCGTATAAATCGATAGTACATGAATTTTATTGCGCGCGAAAAACTTTTACTTTTAACTATATTGGGTTCCCTGTGCAGGGGTTAGGTGCAATTTAAACATCCAAAACTTTTACCATAATTGCCACCTCATGATTTACAACTAAGGGACCGTTCATTTTTTAACAACATGGGGGGGGGGGGGGGGGGGGGGATGGTGCGGTTAGAGGGGGCACGTGAAAAATATCGCATTTTAGGGGGCCACCCAAAACTAGAAAATTTATGAAAGAAATATCGTGCTTTAATAGGGGGCCACGTAAAAAAGTCGGTTTGACAAGAATTCTTTCATTTTTTTAGCTTACAATTTGCAAAATCCAACCAGCCCACCCCCCATGTAAGCCCGTAAAAAATGAACGGTTCCTTAACGTTCAACATCCTCATCAACAAATTCAGAAGTTCAGATTTTCCGATAGATTGCCAAAACACTGTCTTGCGCTAGAACGATAACGGGTGTAAAATTTTGAATTTTTCAGGCTTGCATCTTTGTCTTGGAAAAATCGTAGACGCAGACTTGGTAAAGTTTATCGAAACTGAGGTCGCTGTGCTGAGTGAAAAAATAAAGATTCAAGACAAAAAGCAATCAGATGAGACAAATCTAGTAAGAAACGGCTTGAAAAGCGTTCAGGAAGCCATAGAGGAATTCAAAAATGAAGTCAATAAGACTTTAGAGTCCTTAAAACAGTCCCATGACAAATTTGGTCAAAGAGTAGACAAGCTTAGCGAAGCAACATCTGCTGTTGCAGAGGATTTGGGAACTTTGAAGATTGATCAACAAGACCTTGAAATCAAAGTTGAAGGTATTAGAGAAAACCAAGAAATACTTGTCAAAAGAGTTAACACAGGAGAAGAAAGGTATGCGAGGGTGGATCAGAGGATAGAGGATTTGAAAAATGCAATAGAATCCAGAAGTCATCAGCAACCAGTTATTACATTCCAAGCTCCTAATCGTATTCCGTGTTTTCATGGCCGTGCTAACGAGATGTCTACTTTAGCAAAGCCACTTGAGGAGAAAAATGCTGAATGCAGTATGATGATAGTTTATGGTCTTGGTGGGACTGGCAAAACCTCGCTTGCTATTGAACACATTTGGAAGAACAAAGAAGTCTACAGTGGTGGGGTGTTCTGGATATCAGGTGAAAGTAATGCGCTATTTGAGCTTTCCGTAAGGGAAATGGCTCGACGAATAGGAACTTTTGATGAGGAATTTAAAACAACTTTGTCAAAAACATTAGATTGGTTGCAGAAAAGAAATGAGTACTGGTGTCTGGTGATCGACAACCTGGACGAGCTTGAACTTTCAACTGAAATGTTGAAACTTTTGCGTGGCCACTGGAAACGGCAAGCCGCAGGGGACATCTTAATTACCACTAGGAGAGAAAGGCGTCTTTTAGAAGAGGAAATATTTGACGTTTTAGGCACAAATTTCATTGAGTTGAAGAATCTTTCCGAAGCTGAAGGAGTGGAGTTCATGAAGATTAGAACTGGTAGAAGTGACCCAAGAGATGATACAGTGATTCGTGAGCTGGTTTTAGAGTTGGGAACTCTCCCTCTAGCCCTGGACCAAGCAGCCGCCTTTGTTAAGAATAGGAAAGAAATTACCTTCTCACAATATCTTGATGAATACAAGAAAAAAAAGTTGAACACACTGAAGAGATCCAAAGCTTATTATCCAGTTCAAGACACTTCAAAGGACCGTATCGCTGTGCATACTACGTGGCAACTCAACTTTGATTATGTAACCCGAATGTCTGAGGAATATGGTATTGGACGGGCAGCGGCTCTAGTCATGCAAGTGTCTGCGTTCCTATCGCCTGATGACATCCCACGAGAAGTTATTAACCAAGGCTTACCCTTAGTAGATGATGAAGACCTTCGAGATTGTCTATCATCTTCTTTTGGAGTAACTGACATAGTGAGTGTGCTTACCAAGTTTTCGCTGTTCCAGACATTCACAGAAAAGTCTTTCTGTGTTCATCGGCTGGTACAAGAGGTGATCCGAAGCAGAATCAGTCAAGAACACCTAAAGCATGTCCTTGTTTGTGCTTCTAGGATGTTGAGTTACGCGTTTACTAAGACGAGCTCGCCAGTTGAAGTCTGTAAGAGTTTTGAAGGCGATTCCGTTTTCAGACAAGACAATTCCCCTTCATTACATTTATGGGGAAAACTTGGTGCTCATGCTTCCGTTCTACAGAATTATTTGATTGACAATTCTCAGAAGGATGCTATGTTCCGCCAAGAAGTACTTTACACAGAAGAGTCAGCTTCACTGCTGAATGAGGCGTCCTTATATCTCAGTGTTTGTCGCCAAGAAGTAGAAGCTATGAAATTTCAAGAATTAAAGATAGAGATTTTCACAAAAATGGAAATACCTTTGTCACAAGAAAGCCTAAATAGGCTCACGTTCTTTCAAGTTCCATTGAAAACAGTTCAATTCAAATTGATTTCGCATTGTATGGGGAAACAAGATACTATTTCTGAAGAGGATGCTGCAGAAGAGTTGGAATCCACTAACTTTAATACAGAAAAGGCCAACAGTTTGAGAGAAAAAGGCAATGAAGCTGTAAGACAACAGAACTACGAAGAGGCCATCCGCATTTACACGCAAGCTATGGAGTTTACCAAAGATGATCCTCGATTGTATAGCAATCGAGCACTTTCGTATTTAAAAGTCGGAAAACCAGAAAAGGCGTTACAAGACTGCGAAAATTGTTTAAAGTTGGAAGAAAGGAATGGTAAAGCATTGATGCGGAAAGCATGGGCTTTGTATGAGCTTTCTAAAACACACGAAGAAAAGTTTAAAGGAAGAATGAGAGCTGCTGCTGCTCTTGCTGTCTATTTTGATCCCACCGTCACAAATGATAAACATTTTAAAGAGATGTTTCCAAGATTGATTTTCGAAGAAATTAATAATACCCTGCAGCTAGCTGGAGCATTCATGCTGTCTATTCCCAATAAGACATTATTACTTCACGAAGGATGTTATGATTTTGATTCGGCAACGATTGATGAAGACCTTCAAATAGTTGCTCTAAGCAAAGGTGTCAAGTTGAAGTTTTCTTCTTTCAACATTTTTGGTTGTCGTTTTTATGGAGAGGGCATAGAGGTTTCTAAGGACAGTGGAAGTTTAATTTGCCGATCTAAAGCTTCTCTTAGTCTGTGTAATTGCAAATTATCTGGAGGTTTTAGTAGTTGTGAAGATTTCCCAGATTGCAACGGTGGACCTGGATGTGTTGCCGTCCAGTTTACTGGAGGTAAGCTTTGTGATCGTACAGAGAAATATGGAGTTGGTGTATCTGGTATATCGGGCTTTGGTACTGTTCAAGTCCTTGAAGGTGGTACTGGCTACATAGAAAACTGTGATATTGTACAGTGCGGGGGAGGAGGTGTCCTATGCCATGGAGATAGCTCTAGTGTATTTGTAAAGACGTGTCGGGTACACAAAAACAGGCAGGCTGGACTTGAAGCTCGTGAAGGGGGTCGTCTAGTTGCAATCGATAATGATGTCTACACCAACGGATTTCATGGAATTTTACTTGGTCCTTCTGCTGGTAAATGCGAAATTACTGGCAACAGAATACACGAAAACAATAGGGAAGGAATCTTTGTTCTCCAGACAACTGACCAGGAAATCTTTATAACGAGAAATCGTATTTTCCACAACTTGCCTTTTGGAATTTCTTTAGAGAGGTGCCAAGTGAAAATAGAAAATAACGAGATATTTGAGAATGGTTTTTATGGGATTCTTGCCAACACCTTGACGACAGCTGTCGTGGAAAATAACGATATTTACAGCAACAAGTGTGGTGGTATAATCATTGGCATCAACTTTTCCGGCCGTATTGTCATTAACTCGAATATTGTTCGAGATCACAATGGTCCTTGGCTTCAATTTGAGGATGCTTCTATTTCTGTACCTGGCATTATTGGTGGAACAGAGCGTAATAAGCCTTGTTATCTCCCAAAAGGAGAGACTGCCTTTTATACAACACAACCAGTTGTTGCAAACAACGAAATAAGAAACAACAAAGAGATGCTATTTCACCCAAAAGATAAAATGGAATCAGTTCAGAACGAGTGTGGCTTTTGTCGTAGCTCCAAGAATCTTCAAAGATGTTCAGGGTGTAACATAGCGTTATATTGCAACCCGACTTGTCAAAAAAGACACTGGGCCAAACACAGACCATTGTGTTGCGCTTTGAATGATCAATATTCTGTACTTGTGGAACCCAAGAGCTATACTTCTTCTGATTCAGTCAAGGTTAGGACATTTGGTGCACATTTAAAGGGCATTGGGAAAGGACCAAGACCAGATCCACAGAGCAAGCAACGGTTTATTGTAAAAGTTCAAACTAGGCATAATAATTGCCATCCTCTTCAGATACTATCCGTTTATGACAAGAGCCTTTCCATTGATGGTTATTTTCAAAGTCCTGAAGTATTTAACGTGATAATGGAGTGTGGAGTTCTTGGACAAATGTCCAAATTTACCAGCAAAAAGGCTTACTTTTATGCAAGGTTTGCCGATGGCGGGAAAAAACTTAACATTTATTTGGGGCACTTAGCACCGTATCAGGAATGGTAACATTTTATATATTACTAGGAGTATACCAATGAATCATATCACAAAGCAGGCAATTGCAAAAATGTACGTGCATCGGCCGAAAAGTGCGCGCGCTTTAATATTCGTTCGTGTGAAGAAGATGTGTTTAAAAAAAACACTGTGGAGAGGTCACTTACTTGAATGATGCAAACTAAGCTTAGGACGTTAGTCTATCCTTCAACACCACCACTCACTACATTTCTGGATTAGTACACAACTGCTCAGTGTTTTATTATCTTTGAGATGAAAGGGTGGAAGACTACACACTTATTTGTCGGGAGGAGAATGGGTAAAGATAGGAAAAACGGTAACCACATTGGTGACTTGTGAACATCAGTGAACATACAAAATTACATTGTATAGAGAACACATGTAAAAAAGGTGAATATCAACTGCAACAAATTGATAGTCATCTTATTCCAGGCAGCTTTTTAGACCAGGAAGTCGTAGATGAGGAGGCAGCATGGTCGAGTGGTCATAGCGTCGGTCTCGCAATCCGGTGGTGCCGGGTTCGAGTCCCGCTGTGGCCACTAGCTGAGACTGTATTTGTTCCGATTCCTGATTAGTTCAGATTCAGTTTCTCGACCATGCTTGTTAATAGCCAACTGGTTTGCCTCCTTGCCAGTTGGGATTCTTAACATCATTGCTTTATGTTCATTTAATCTTTCATTTCAGTTTGCTAATCGTAGGAGGGCCATAATGGAAACTACTGGGTCACCAGTAATGTATGTCACCCTCGTTAAATAAAGTCAATTTATTTATTTATTTATTTATTTAGATGCTTGAAGCGCAATCTCGTATCCAGATCCTGCGTTTCTTCCTGCCTGCGGCGAAGAACAAGGGAATTTTCCGCAAGTGAAATACAATCAATGAAAATCATGCTTTAAAGACAGAGTTGTGTGTTTAGTTCCGATCAATTTGAAATTATAAATCGGGAACATTGATTTCTATTTTTGGCAAGTCTTTGAACGCATGCATGCGCTCTTATACCGGAAGTTCAAGAGACCTGAATTACATTTGTAAACAAATTTTTATAGGATATTCGCTTATTTCATAGTGTAAGTAATTAGTTTCTGAGTGAATATATGCATGTGAAAAAGTCAGATGAGACATGATGAGAAGGTCAATATCTAAGGAGTAATTTAACATGCATAACTCAATTCTCTTGTCAGCGGGACGTGAGAGGAGCACAGGGAACCCAATATCTCAAGGGTGCAAGTAGGATTCAGAGGGTATTTGATTAGACGATAAGCAGGAACTCGTCTCACTTCCAGCAACTTGTTTCTTATTTGCAGCAACTCGTTTTTTTCTTTATAGCAACTTCCCTCGTTTTATCTTATTTGAAGCAACTCCTCGCTAACTCGCTGCATTCCTTTGACGACGCGGTGTCGGGGCCGAAATCTCCGGTATAGCCGTAAATGCTTCGCGTTGCCATACGACGGTTCAGCAATCAATGTCTGGATGTATGGTCCTGGTTTAATAATTTAAAAAGTAAAAATCCTAAAATCATGTTTCCATAGTAAATAAACTTTAAATAGATCAATTCAGGGGCTTAAACAGGGGTCTTGCAGGGTAGGTGCACAGGGAATGGAAGTGGAACTTAATTAATGAAACAATTACAGCCGTCTTGAGAAGTGGTATATAACATTCCAAGAATTTGTAGAACCAAAATGAATAAACATAAAGGTGAATGATCGATCCAATAACCAACCTAGAATTTGCAGAAGGAAAAAAATCCGATAATGGGTGAGCGATATCTAAAATGCTACAATTTACAGATGAAAAAAAGGGTAAAACGAGTATGAAGGTAGGTAGGTAATATTTACTTTGGTCTCTTATACACAAATTGTTACATCGATTTCAATCCAAATAAAGTTTAACTAAAAGAAAATATAAATATTTGAATGATGCTTGCTGATATTTGCTGATGCATCCTATGCAACCTACTTGGTTACGCCCCTAAAATAGGGGGAAAACCTTCATCATGCGTCCTCTAGTGTTCAGTCTCTCCATCCATCCCGCTCGTAATTATTGCACATATTTTTTTTGGGGGGGGGGGGGGGGGAGGAGAAGGCTACTCCTGAGAAGCGTATCGCTGAACATTTTGTGTGCTTGGACCCCTCCCCTTCCGATTGGCAGTTTATTTTTGCAAGTAATTATGGAAAGAGAAAGGAAAGGAAAGATTTATTGAGGTCATTACCATTTCTCCCGTCCACCGCTTCATGAAAAAAAAAAAAAGTTCTGAATAGTTTCTTCCCCGGAGATAGAGGGCAAGACAAATCCCCAAGTTTATCGGATATTTTGGAATGTCTGGGTGGATCAACGAGTAAATAAAGGGGGATTGTAAACTTTGCAGCTTATATTATATAGCCAAATCATCTGCAGCAAACTATTTCTAGTCCCATGGTTGCTTCTGTTCCGTCCCAAACGTCCCCGTCCCAAACAAGGAAATCTGATAGTCGTATCTCCTTTTCCCCTCCGTTGGATTCGGTAATGCTCAGAGTCCCCATATTTGTTGTTCTCAGCATCATCCTGTCTCGTGCGCCATAATTCGTATTTAAGGCTTTGAGATTTATTTAAAATGTTTTCTGTTTCCGAAATATCATTTTTTTATTTTACCGGTTATTTATTAACCCTCAGCACAACCACCAACGTGGATGACTAGGACTCTGCTATTCGTAGTTATGTAGACGGGATATTTGAGGAAAAAATAGGGATACTGGATATTTGAACCAGGCATTAGAGAGATAAGGGATATGGTAAAGAAACAACTTGGAAAGAATATAGGAATACGGCATAAGGGTATATTCAACTCCTCCTTCCCCAATCCCCCCCATGTATCCACCACACGTCCTTAGGTGTAGGAAGTTACCGTCCATGGGGCCTCAATCTTTGCCCGTGTTAATGCTGTCACTCCTTTTACTCTATGACAGTTTTTTTTTCCTCAAACTAAGCTTTCTTTTTGGTCTTTTTCCAACATAAAGAGCTTACTTCCTAGCACTTAAAAATTACAGCGATGCCTTTGTCTTCGACATACTGCTATAATTAAGAGCGTCTCGGTTCTATGCGGCGGGCATAAATAGACTCTCATATATGGCGCCAATGGCTGACCCATTGGACTCAATAACTACAAGCGAATTTGTCCCATCTAAGAATAATTATCTAAGGAGTTTAGCAAAATTTCATTGAAAACAAATTTACAGCATTCTTTAAATAGCGATGAATGTAGACCGCTGACCATCTTTAAAATAAACAAACCAGAATATTTTAGGCGCGCTTCGGTAGAAGTTGATCAAATTTTTCAGAAGCGTTTCAAAATATTTACTACTAGTAAAAATTCCATAACCAAAGTGCCCTAAAAGATCGATGGTTTTGCATTGCAAATCATGCTAAGCTCGATTACAAAAGTCTTCCAAGTTTGACCGCTTTTAACCTCGACATTAGATGGTCATGTTACGCTGGTTACGGGATCTTGAGACGCCTTGAGGCAGTACAAGCTATCCAGCAATAGAAATGGCTTATCATAAGTACGAGAATTCGAAGAAAGAGGAAGATCTTGCAGGATTTGAGGAGCTTTCTTTCCAAACTCATAGTTATCGACCAGAATATGCGTCTTATACCGATGCTAGAAGAACGGAGAGGGCTAGAAAGCGTAAGTACATCAAGAAGCAAATGGCCGATTGTTTGATTATAGATTTGTTGATTATAATAATTCATGAATTCTTCGATTTTTGTCATAAATTTGTAGCAGCTGAAAGACGAATTCGGGCGAGGGAAATCATTGAAAACCTACGAGGGAATGCAGCTAGTCTTTGTGGTATGTTGTGTACCAGTTTTCTTTTATTAATTTTCAATTATAAGTCAATTTATTTAGCACAGTCACGGCCAAGTTACTCAGTTACCAAATTAACTCGTATTAATTGAGAGGATAGAAAATTTTTAGAATTAGACGAGTAATTACTGTGATAATTTGATGGACGTTTAGCACAATTTTGCATTTGGTCTAATATATTTATTACAAATGATAATGTTTTTAAAACTTGGAGGCGTTTTACTTTCACTTCCAAAGGTGGACATGACCGTCAAGGAAGACCGATCATATCAATCTTGGCATCCAGGAACGATGAGTTGAACTCCGAGAAACTATCAGAAACCCTACGCTATTTAACACAAATACCAAGGTAACTCATTCAACTGCAATTCAAAAGCAAAAGCTTAAGTAATTTTCCTTTGTCTACATCTATAGTAGGTTTGAGTGGTAGAATTTTGAATTTACAATCGGAATTTACTTCACTTTGTTTTTTATTCTGTCATTGTGCAGGCAAGCGTTACGTTTGTATTGTTTTGATGATATCATCTAAAGTATATTTAAAAATTAAAAATTAATGTACCATTTTGACTTAATTAAGAATATTTCGACGTACTCGTACCTCGCCAAACCTAGCATTCCTTCCTCATCTGTATCATTCTTATTATCATGTGTGAAATGCTTCTACTGCAACGTCACTCTCTTGACAGAATGATAGCTACAGATTTCTTAATCTTTTTATAAATAATTATTGTCTTGGGATTTCTTTGACAAAAGGCTTTTCTGTCTAGGAAAATGCCGAAAGTTGAATGAAAATTTGATGAAAGCTTTAAAGCAACCTTCAAACCTATTCGATCTGTGTTAGTATTAAAATTACCCTGCTAGCAGAGTCTCCTTTTAATATTAAAATATGTTGTGAAACATAATATTTGTTTGGTGACTGAGAATGTGGGATTTGTCGCTGTTGTACGGAGCACAGTAGTTATGTATATTTAGTATCTCTTTACCTTAATCTTCAAATAGACAGGAGTAATCTTTGCATACATTAAATCTCGTGTTGTCACATACTAGAGTAGGCTTATATTTTTGCATGTTAAATGTCAGGACATTGTAGCTTAATTTCCTTATATTCTGAAGGTGTAGTTCATCGTGGCTCTAGCTGCCTGCACAAGAAAATGCCTTATGTATATCATTATACTTATGCCTAGAGGTAGTAAAGACATGGATATCGATTGTATTTACAATTATGAATTGTTTTTTAGATTTATGTTTTCACAAATTTCTTCCTTTGAACTACTGTCGACTACATTTGACCTCCATAAGATAAACCTAATCCAGGACTTTTTCTGATTGGCTGGTGAACTATCTTGTTGACATTTGTTGAAGAAGCTATTAAGACAGCTAAATGACCTCAAACAGGAAACTTGGAATTAAGGAATTTTTAATCACCTACACACAAATTTAGAAATTACACTTTCGATAAACAATCTAATTGGGAAATTTTAATAAATTGCTAAACATTCAAACCTTGCACTATAAATTCTTTGAAATTCATTCGATTTCAACTTAATCATATTTTAAATTTTTAACATAGTATTAAGCTTGACACCTTTAGAATAAAAATGAAATTTTCCAGTATTAAAGGTATATACAGGTAATGGACTGAACTCTTATAGGAGTAATAAATGATTAATAAATAGCCTCAGTCCAATAAACTGGGGGGAAGGGGAGGGAAGTGCCAAGGGGAAAACGGGGCAGAGGTGACAAGGGGGGAGGGGTAAGTAGGGTATTTGCTAAAATGATTATAAATGCTGAACTGCATTAAGCACATTTTAAAATTAACTGACGAAATTTTAGGGAGTAAAAGGTTGTAAACCTCATCAATTTTAGTCCATAGATTAATGGTTTTAATAAGAAAATAGTTGATAAGAAAGAATGCTGAGGGAATGAAAAAGAAAGAGCTTCGAATGATATTACAGTGTAGCTGTTGCATGTAATCTTGCTGGTCGCAACTTTTACTACATATGCAACAAAACTGAAAATGGGAACCCTACCCAGCTCTTGCATCATGTAGGAGTTGGAAATACGGTTCGATTCTGTTGTTGTGTGGGTTGCATCGTGTACTTGGCCCTGGCCCTTTAAAGTGATCAAAGTGAGAGTTGTAGGAAAATTAGGAAAAATAGAAGAGAATAGAAGAAAAAGAGGATAGAAGCAAAAAATGGAATTATAGAAAGGGAACTTGCCATTTGAAGGTGTAGGAACAATTGTAAATAAAGGTTAGGTATATGAGATTATATAAGGTACATGTCGTATGACTTTGAAAAGGCACGGAATGGAATTTCACCAAATCCTTTACTAAACCAATCTTTGCGCTGGATGAATGCATATCCAATGAGAATCACAGGACACAGCACCGTCACGGTCACGGCACGGTGCGTCCATACCGTGTTTTTTCCCCAGTCGTCATGCTTCACACGTATTCTAAGAGATTAATTTCCACGCTACAAATGTCGGAACTAAGTTCTTCAAAGCCAGATTAGTACTAATCCTGGACTAACTTAGGATTTATTTTATAGACTTCTGGCACGAAATCCCTACCTGGGATATTTTAACATCAATAAAAGTTTTCAATCCTCAAAAGACGGTATTTTTGTTATTGACCCCTAGATTGGGGAATTAGTGCAGGAGTCTTTATGTAGACATGTTTTCTTGGTAATCAAGTCTGGATTGGCGCTAATCAGGCTTCGAACAACTGGGTGTAGTCCAAATCGTGCGACATGCGTATTGGTTTTCGGCGGTAAAGTTGCTGATATGAGTTCGATGTAATACTGGAAAGTTTACGATTGTATGATAAACAGTAAAAACAACTTTCATTTATATGTAGTTTAAAAACTTTTTCCTAAACAGTAATGAAGTTCAAGGAAGAGGGTTCACGATTATCATCGATTTACGTGGATCAAAATGGAAGTCAGCTAAGCCAATGCTCAGGACACTGCATGTAAGTCAACACTGAGATCTTTAATCTATAATGACCCTTTTTAGTTTGGGCTCAATGTTTTCCTATTTCAGACCACGTGTCATTCCCGTGAGAATAAGATTCTTTGTTTGAATGGTATCCATATTCATGTGTCTTCTCATGTGCAACTATTAAACAAAGAAATAATACTTTAGTGAATGACACGTGGTCTGAAATGGGAATACCTTGCGCACAAACGTAAACGTTATACTTGGTTATCAATATTAGGTTATGAAAGGGGGGAGGGTGGGGGGTTCGTTTTTTTTGGCGTTTCTTTGACATATTACACAAACCCCATTTATTATTCAAAATGCGAAAATTTACATGTTAGGATATAGTCAAATGCGTGGGGCTAACGTTGCATTACCCTTATTGGTCCTTATGAGTGTATCGAAAACAGAGCCGGGAATTATCTGGGGAAACGTCATGCCGTACCCCCTTGAACTCCTCCATGCCAGAGAAGAAGGAAAAAAAAAAACAAAAAAAACAAAACAAAACAAACAAACAAACAAAAAAACGAAGAAGTTAAAAAAGACTCTGCTAGCAGGGTAGTCATACCGTTACAAAAGAAATAGTACTTTGACGCAATGTTATAACTATCGACATAATCTCTTGTATGAAAAAGATTCTCTTGCTACAGACCTTAAGAAGCGTGTAAAACTAGGCGAAAGCATCAACTGAGTAGCACTGGAATGAGAGAACATCAGGAACTAATAGTACCTTAATAAGGTAGTAGTTAATCATAGAACGTTTTTTTTCTTCCAGGATTCTATTCCTAACAAAATCCACCAAGTCATTATTATCAAACCAGATGCATTTTGGGAAAAAAGAAAATCTGATGCAGGGATAAAGAAAGAGCAATCGAACCTTGGATATGAGGTAATCTTAAGCGTTTTGTAGTTCCAAGTCGAGTGAGAAGCATGGACGTATCCAGGAATGTTTGAGAGCAAGGGGGGTCCAAACGTATACTTCATACGAAATATGCTACAAACCTGTGGCAAAACTAAATTTTAGGATAAACCAATTAATTATTAAGCGTCATGTATGACAGCTGGTCTGGACTCTCGACCCTTTCCCTGGATCCGTGCTTGAGAAGCTATTTACAATATGGCGTACAAGCCGGATCTAAATGCTGAAGATTTTTTGATGCCGGTTTTTGGCGGAGGGAAAAACCGTGCCAGAAAAAAAAAAAGAAAAAAGAAAAGAAAAGAAAACAAAAACATAAAAACAATAACAAAAAACAAAACAAACAAACAAACTTGAAGCATGGGTAAAAAAACATATGATAGCGGTTGGAGACTGTGCACTAAACACCTCACCCTACACGTGCTTAATAAACCTTTTTCAAATTAGTCAAATACCGCTGTGTTCATTGATCACAGACTCGTTTATACAGGGTTAGTCTCTTTTCATTGACTAAATATCCACAAATACCAACGTTAAAGTAAAGAATGTACAACTTCAACATTAAAAACACTTTGATATTCCACGGACATTCACTGAAGTAATTCCATACGAAATCGAGGCTTACCCTGTAGAACAGAGAATTAGTTGAAACTGGTGTAATGCTTTATGACTTGACTATGACTTTTCGGCCTTCTTATCAACAGACTATAATTTTGTCATCGACAAGTAAGCTTAGTCAGTTTGCTGATGACTTCCAGTTGCCCGAGGAATTGGGTGGAACTTTACCATATAATCATGATGATTGGCTACAGCGAAGAACGGTAAGTCGCCATCTCTGAGTCCAGTGAAATTCGTATTCGATTGGACTCCCAAGTTCATTAACACTTTATGGCAATGAACTAAGGCCTGGTTCATACGTGGCTTTATCGTCGCGCCGAACCTAATAACTGCACTCTTAAAGGCTCGACATTTTCGTTTTCACTATATATGTCTTGGACTTCTTCATGTAATGAAGAGGTGATAGTCTCAGACGAAATGCCGTGCCATGGCAAGACAAAGCCACAAGAAGTTGCTAGTTATTAGGTTCGTCGCGACGATAGCGCGACTTATGAACTGGGCCTTATATTGTGTGTAATGCGACATACATTCAGGGCAAATTCAAAGATCTAATTGGAATTTAGAGTTTTAGATTTTGCGGAGGGAGGAAAAAACCGGAGAACTCGCTTCCTCAGGAACCCAGGGGGAAAATTCTCTCGCTTGTTTCTCGCTTCAAAAAAAGCGAAAAACGAGCGACATAATTTTACCCCTGAGTTCCTGAGGATGGAGAACTCGGAGAAAAGGGAGAAACCTAACAAACTTTACTCAATGTGTTGCTGAGCGGTCTTGGAATCCAACAACGAGAAAGCGGGAAGCAGCAGTAATAGAAGGGATACAGTAATAATTTCAATAATCCTTTTTGTGCCATATTTTAGGCCATCGAAAGTTATATAGAGGAAGCTTCATCCACATTGAATGAAATTAACAATTTTCAACGAAAAATGGAATCAGACGCTTTAGGAGATACAATCTCCGCGACAGAAAGCCTCATCAGCGCACACGAAACGAAGCGCAGAATCTTGAACGCAATTTCGCAGCCAGTAATCAAACGAGGCCGAGATCTCGTACGCAAGATCGAAAGCTACGAGCCTCGGATACCCCAAGGATTGCGTCACTCGGGCGACCCTGTTTCCATGGAAACGGAAGAAAAAAGTCAGCTGAAGGAGATTTTAGAGGAATTGATAAGAAAGGATGATCAAGCGTTTCGTAGCTGGGAGAATAGAATGTCTGATCTTTTACAGTCAAGGGACCTGAAGGATTTCGAGAGTGGGTTTCATAAGGTATGAAAATGTGGTTCAGTAAAGATTGCACACCGGGTATAGGCGCGATTACACGGAGCAATTTTCTCTACGACTTGTCTCGCAAGTTGCATGAAGCAGTGCAGCGTGTGACCTACAGCGCATGTTTTAAAAAAATGTTACGAGACAACTTGCAGCAATTGCTTGCGTCTCCGTTGCACCGTGTAAACACTCATACGACTTGTTTCGCAACACTGACAAGACGAGACAAGTTGCAGAAAACATTGCTCCGTATAATCGTGCCTTAATTTCGTACATTTGTTTAGTACAGATATCGTGTTTCTCTTGAGAATGAAATTCTTTTTCTTCTTCGTTGTTTGAGTTGTATCCACATTCATGTTTCTTGTCATGCGCAACCATTAAAAAAAAAGAAGAAAAATTAAGGAATGACACGTGGTCTGAAAGCATGGCGCATTACCCTATAGACTTCTTGCAGCACGTGGGAATGCAGCTCAATTTGCAGCCCGATTATATTATTTTATATCTGTTTTACAGGTAGTTGACTGGGTAATGGGAGCAGGCGAATCTTATCTTTCTTCTTCAAATAAGATTGGGGATTCAATCCAAAACTGTGAGTTCAGCAAAAGAGCTCACGAAGATTTCGAATTTGCAGCAAGGGTAATTATTACTGTAACTATATTTTTATTGTTAGAGAGATAATAAGCAAAGGGCAACTTGTGACTATGATTCGACTGGATGGTTTTTGTGAATTATTCATGTGCATTAAGATAAGAGCTTGAATGGGGCCAAGGACAAAGGACGCTCGCAGATTTGTACTTGTCTCTTCTTTTTCCTTTTTAAGAAGTGTTATATAAGTCTCGGCTGTCAGCTTCACCCGAGTAGCAGTAGCAGTAGCAGTAGCAGTAGCAGTAGCAGTAGCAGTAGCAGTAGCAGTAGCAGTAGCAGTAGCAGTAGCAGTAGCAGTAGCAGTAGCAGTAGCAGTAGCAGCAGCAGCAGCAGCAGCAGCAGTAGCAGTAGGAACAGCAGAGACAGTTGTAAGTATAGCAGAAGCAACATTACCATAGGCAGTAGTACAAGTGACAGTGCCAGAGAAAGTTCCAGAAGTTTTAGTAGAAGCATTAGAGGTCAAAGCATTATTAGTAGCATTAGTGACATTGCCTATTATTTGCTTCTAACTTTCATTTTCTTATGCTCCATAACAAAGGAAATAATAACCCTGTTTGGTCGAGTTCGTGACTTGGGTAAAAGAATGCTTCACGGGAACCATTACGCAGCAAAAGAGATCCAACTTCAAAAAGACTATCTCGACAAGATTTGCCGTAGCTTCGCGTCCAGAATGTCACGGAGAAGCGATCTCGTTAATGGTGCCTTAAGATTCCATCAAAATGCTTCACATGTAAGTCAGAATAATAGTCCTGAAATGGGAAATGTTTGTCCTTCTGTGTGGTGTTGTTAATGTATGAAGACAAAGAAGAAGGGGCTACTTGAAAAAAGGCTATTTAAATTACACTGATTTCTTCTGCAAACCCGGCGCTTGGGCATATTGTTTTTTTCCATTTCAGATCACGTGTCTAGAGTACCGTGTTTGTTTCACGGTTGTTCATGAGAAGAAAAACGAATATTGACACAACTCAAACAAAGAATCTTATTTAAAAAATTAACACGTGGTCTGAAATGGGAAAACATTACGCCCAAAGCGGAGAGGTCTTTTTCACCTTTTCTCTGTTAAGATAATCAATGATCAATCATTTTTACTGTTCTTGAATCCACCTGTTCTGTTTAGTTGTCAAGTCTTCTGGATGATCTTCTAGAACTTCTGTGTTCTGATGCCATAATGAAAGACGACCTAGAAAGTGCAGAGACGATGCTATCCACGTTGGAACACAAGGCTGAAAGTAATTCAATATCATTTATATACCATTGTTCATATCCACATTGACAGGTCAGCAGGGACTTTATATACGATAAACAGGTTATGCTTTTGAATGATTTTATTTGTTGCGTAGATCATTTCTCTTGTTGTTGGATCTGGTCATTGCGATATTTTTTTATTATATAGACATTAGTGGTTTAATGGGAAATACGCCACTCGTATTTTTCATACCAACTTCATCCGGGACCTCGGTGACATATTTTCCATATCCTTATTTTGAAGATATCGATGACGTCTTTTCCAAAGTTTTCAACAAGTTTTTGTTTTTGAATGTGTCTATATTATGAAAAGAAAGTTACACGTTGGCTTGAAGATATGAAGATTATCGGGAACCGTAACCTTTTGTATATTTTTATTCCAGCGGTGAAACAATCTTACGAGGAGACAATGCGTGAGAGTCAGACATTGACGGAGGTTCTTCGTGATCCAACCACGACAGCTCAAGGAGAACCAATCACGCTGAACTGCGATGAAGCAATTCGTTACATACAGACAACATTAGACGATCTCACAGAACGAAAACAGAGAACAGATGAGCTCTGTGATGTACGGAGGCTAAAACTACAACAGCTGCTACAGCTAAAAACTTGTGAAAGAGACGCAGAGCAGGTACGGCTTGTTCCTAAATAATAGAAATAGACTTTTTTACTGATACGGCGGCCATCTTGGATGCTCAGTTTTTTTTTAAGTACATCTAAAAACCAATTGAATTTGCTGGTATTTGGAGCGATATATAAAACGCCAAAGCGTAAAACCAGTTAAAAAAAGTAACTTCGCCACTGTATTTTTTAAATATTTCTACGTTTGCTCCCTAGGCATCCAATGATTTAAGATGGCTACCGTAACCGTAAAAAGGTATAATTTACCCAATATCGTTTCCATCCTGGTACATTCTGATTCTTATAACAGCTCCTGGTAGTTTGTACCAGCTGTTTTTAGTACCTCCTCTCTTAGGCACCTTATCATGGTACTTTCTCTGGTTCCAGCTCTAGTTGGTACCTTGCCCCTTTGGCACCTAATCTTGGCACTTTGGTACCAGCGTTTCTTGGTACCTCCTTTTTAGGCAGGGAGAGACTACGTAGCAAGCAGTTGATGTAATGTGTTCATAAAAATACAATGAATCGCACCTAATACAACAGATAGAACGACAATAGAATACAATAGATTTTCGGAATACATTACATCAACTGAGTGCTATGTAGGTTCTCCCTTTTTAGGCATTTTAATGTTAAAATGGCATGTTAAAACTCCTGTTACTTTCTCGTTCTGGTACCAGGTCTTCCTGGTACCTCTTAGTATTCTCACATGACTTGTAATGTTTCTCTTGCCAGGCAATAGCTTGGTTACAACAGCTTTACAGCGGAGCAGTTGACACATCAATCGATGTAGGGCGGACCTCTGAGGAAACGTTACACCTCCAGCAAGAACACGACAAAGTTGAAGGCACTGCAAAGGTTTGTTGTCTCGCAGTACAAAAATCTATGCTTCGAAAGTTCTTCTGGATTATAACACGTGCAGAATGACACAGACGAAGTAGGGTATTGATCTCAATCAAGGCGTTTCCATGCCATTCCTTAGGCACGTGTCATTAAAAACTTTGTGTTTTCTGATAATTTTATGAAACGCTTTGATTGACGTCCTATTTTATCGCGACGGCAAATTTTACGATTTCGCGAGTGTGATTAGGAAGCAATATATTGTCTGACCAACGCTCCTGTGAAATAGATGGGAATTGATATCGACGTGCTTCCGTTTCTTTTTTCAAAACAAAAAACAAGAAAATGTTGAAGAAACTTGAACTAAAACTTAATGACCCTTAATGACTTAATGACTCTTGCAAAACTGGACTAAGTAACCGGTTAACTTGTCTTCTTACCTGCTAATCCTTGACGTTTAAAATAGAAGCAGTACATTAACAACATAAAGTAACCATCGAATGTACCAATTTCAGGGGACCTACGATTACGGCAAGCAGCTGTTGCAAGCCTCCCTAGTTTTACGGAGAACGTGTCGATATGATTTGACTCCAAATCAGGAAATGGAAGAAACCCTGGACGAGGTGTGGTTGGACTTCTCAAGTGCTATGGCTGAACGAGGAGCTCGCTTGTCTGTTGCACTAATGTTTTATCGCAGTGCAGAAATGGTATGTTTACATACAGATCTCTTTTGTGTGTTGCGTATTTTGCAGGAGTAGTGTGAATAGTATAAACCATGGTATGATAATAATAATATGTTTTTACACTCATTGTTGCGCTCATTGGTCACAATTTATGTCTTATGCTGTTATATTCACCCACAGGTGAATATAACGCGCGCACGCGGACACTTCTTTGTCGATTTGTGAAACTTGCAGAGATAAATAGAATTTGACCAAAAATCACTTCGATTTTCGGGCTTCAACCAAGATTGGAGCCTGGCTCTTTTGTGATTGTCCCACTCTGTGATAAAACACCATACCATTCCCAAGATAATAAATACCCCCTAAAGATGGTTCATCTTTAGGGGTACTCATATTTGATTATTATTGCATAGTTAATGCAGAGAATAGATGAGATTCGTGCCGAATTTCTCCATGAATATCTTCCTATCGAACTCGCTCAAACTACAGTGGATGAGGCTGTTTTCGCGCACGAAGAAACCAGACAGAGTGTATCGAAGGAGTACAAGGAGACTGTTGCTATGGGAAAGGCTTTGATTGACAGAATGAATCTCCCAGATGAAGGATCTAGGGCTCCTCATCCTCTTGAGGAGTGTCTGGAGGAGCTCGAGGAGTCCAAGCAGTCATTTAACGAGGTGTGGGAAGATAGAGATGAACGTTTGCGAAACTGGAAGCATGGAGAAGACTATGGGGATGACGTGAGAGAAGTAAGTAGAAGTCTTCCTGACAGGAATTGTCTGCAAAAAATGGGGACTATTTGGACTATGGAGACTATATGGACAATATATACCTTTTTAGCTTCGTTGTTTGTTGTGCACATTTCAGACCATGTGATGTCACTCTTAGGAGTTGATTCTTTCATGTGTAAATATTTTAACATGTTCGTCATAAAAGAACGATTCTCAAGGGAATGCCATGTGATATGAATTGGGCAATTTGCATACGAAGGTAAAAAGGTATAATCTATATTATATAGGGCTCCTCAGAATACCATGCTTCACTCACCGGCTCACTGTATTCAATTAGGATATTATTATAACAAACTGGTTGACGAGAAATTAGATAAAACTGATAGATAAATAGACAACTAAACTGATTTACCTTAATCGTCAAGCAATCGTTGTTGTTAAGGATTTTTCGGGTTCATTTAGCCAGACGTGTCACTCGAAGGATCACTCGAATCATGAGTGAAAACTCCCTCCCACCCACGAGTAACTTTAGTCACTTGAAAATAATTCTCTTCCCATCCCAAACGGGTCATTTTTAGTCATACGACGACGAGCCGAAATCAATTTTCGAATGATTCAAACTTCCCGCCTCATTAATTACAAAAGATTTGATTCGTTCATAACTAGTTGGTTTAGTGATTCCCTCGACTCGAGTGAAAAACGTCTGCGTATGCTCCGAATCCGTATGCAAATTAGTCAAAACATATGTAAATTTGACTTTCATACATGCCTGATAAATTGGACTTCACAAAATGCCAAAACTTAGTGTCCATGCTTGAAACTCAAGCGTAATTCTTTCATATTGTGTTTGTTAATAACAGTATCTTGGTCTGACAAAAGTATACTCTCGAACGTTTTTGTATACTTGGAGAAAACAAACATTTATTTTCTCACTCAAACTCTTCAAAATTCGTAGAAAACGTGCTGAAATGCACGCATGCACAAACGCTTTTCTCTGGTGTCGATTTCCTCGAAGTTTTTTTTTAGCGATTTTAGATTAACGCTCTGACGATTTTGCTGATACGGTTTCATAAGATGTGGACTGTGGGATTATAGAGTTACTTGTCTCAAGCATCCGCAGCATCCAATTTTATCCAACATCCATATGAAAAAGTTGGTTCAACGTCGACTCGAGCTTATATTATTTTTGTCTGTAGTTTTTCGTCTGGTTGCACTATAAAGCTAAAGAACTGAAGAAAACTGAATGGCTAGTTGGTGAAAATCTACACGAGGCTCAAGAGCTTATGTCACTTCTCAAACAACAAGAAACTGACATCAAGGTTTGTGAATAAATGTGAGAATTGGTTATTTTGGCTCTGCATTCCTTCATTTGGATTCCCCATCTTATCGAATATCTCCTCCACCCACCGTTTGCCCTTACATTCCACCCGGTTTGAGAACCTTTCTTTATTTTGACCCTCGACACAACCGTTAAAGGATCTTCATACCTTATATTTGGCCCTCCATCCCTCCGTTTTGCCTCTCTATACCACCATTTGAAACCTTCCATCCAACAGCTCAGTCCTACAACACACCGTTTAAGGACCTCGATCCCTCTTGTCAACTTCCATCCTACCACTTGAGGACCTCCATCCCTCCAGTTTGCCACTTCATCCCATCATTTGTGCGCCGCGATTACTCTGGTTTGTCTCCCTCCAAGTCACCATTTGAGGACCTCCATCCCTCCGGTTTGCCACTCCATCCCATCATTTGTGCACCGCGATTCCTCCGGTTTGTCTCCCTCCACCCCACCATTTTAGAAATTCCATCCCTCCCTTTGGCCCTCCTATAGTTAAGGGACATCAAGAACTCCCCCATACTTGTGTGCAAACGTTTTCCTGCACAAGAACTTTGAAATCGGAGAAGTCGCAGCAAAACTTACCGTGTCCTGCCGGAGAAGCACTGAAGCGAGATTGTTTTACATAGATTTTAATTCTAATTGTTCAGCTTTTCGCAAGCGAGTTAGAGTTTGCCACATGAACGACCATCAAAGTTTCATTTGTTTTACACGGCTTTTAGTTGTAAAAGTTTACTTGTACGACAATCGAGGATAACGTGACGGTCATTCGTAAAATCGCGGGATCACGAACACTATTGAACTTTTGTTAGACTTCTTTCACCATCCAATCCACCTTCAAACCATTAATGTGTGAATCAGTCAAACTGTCCTTCTAGGGCAATTAAATGACAAGACTATTTATTTATCTAATGGGTGCTTTTACTAAGGGTCTCGGTTTGACGAGGTAAAGACCAAAAGTATTCTTAAACTGTTTTTGGCCAAAAAATTATTGATAAAACAAATTAGCAATGGTTTAATGGCCTTGTCAAGCGAACTAATTTGATTGGGTAACTATATAATTTGAATCAAACATGGCTCTCTTTAAACACAGCATTAATGTGATTACAAAGAGAGACAGATATTTGCCTAGTGGGGCGTGGAAAAGCTATTGGAATTTAGCTATTGCTATGCGTGTTTATCTTGTGTCCATTTGGCATTTGATCTTTGCATAATCACTGATCATTGGTTTTTGGCCGTGGATATCGTACACAGTCAAGCACAAATTCATTATTCTTCTACTTTACTTGGACATTCAAGTACATCTGTATTATACATAGTCATTTATAGGTAAGCCATTTACCGTCGCTACGTAAATGAGTTGTGTAACAGTGTTAAAATTGTTAAGAAAGTTCTTGAGTAATTTGATGAATTCTTCTTCACGCGAGTTAGTGTCTTGGACGCTGTAAATTGACTAGACACCTCAAACGCTATAAACACCATACTTGAGCGGGCATAACATCTTAAGTAGTATTCATTAACTGATATTAGCTCGGCTATACTCGTAGCCTATTCTGCAAGGACTTTACAACGCTCAGCGTTGGTAACTATCATGACTTGATATCTGACAAGCTGTCTTTCACTGAACTAGTAATGCAAGATCAAGCTGACCTAACGATCATCGTATTCTAACAATCTAGTTAGTTTTCTAGTTAGAAGTGTGTTCTAAATGACTTAATTTCTGTCACTATCGAAATTGTGGTATGCAAATGAAGTGGATACTCAGATTGTTAATAAATTTAGCACCTACGGAGCACCGTCGCTAACTGTATACTTTTGATTCTGTTGAAAACATTTGCAAACATGACACCAAAGAACAGGTAAACAAACTTCGTAGGAAAAATCTATGCTCCACTAGAATCGAAAATGCAAAGGTCTTTATAAATAATTGAATATTTATTACTCGTTATCGAGATGAATTATGATACAGTAAAAATAAAACCACTTAACATTAAGTAACCGAATTAAGATATATCGTTATCGATATTTCCTTGTAAAAACTTGAACTATTTTAGGCACTTTGTTTGCTTGACTTACCTTCATGATTAACAATAATTTACATTTTTCTTTTATTTTGATCAACAAGTCAATTTATTTCCAATTTTTACCAAATGTTTTTATTTTAACTTCATTTACATATAAATTGTTTGTGTATTGTGTAGTGCTCATTAAAATCCGCTCTGCGGCTTAGAGACAATACAGCAAAATAATAGAAATATGTTAAGAAGAGTTTGTATTATTGAGAACTTTTAAGAGATAATTCCCGAAACAAGCGTCTTTTATTATTTAATATGTTTTATATGCTAAAAAAGATTCCAATACTGTTAATTTCGTTTATATTTTTTTGTGTGTATGGTGTTGTAGATCCCAGGTCAATAGGTCATGAGTCGACTATGAGACGAGTATGGCAATGGATTTTAACCGAGATTGTAGTTTGTTCTATCAGTTAAAGAAACTAGTCATTCCGCAAGGGATTTTACTCTAGCTATAGACAGACTAACAGGATTCTACCTTCAATCTAGATGTAAAAATTCATTTTTCTTGGTTTATATCCCTGTTTAGATACCCAGGTGTTGGATATAATCCTCTGTTCCATTTTATCTCGAGACATACGAAGACTTTTAATCTTTATTTTATTATTAACATTTTATCACTTGAGATCCGAAAAAACAACGTAGTTTAGCCTAATTAACCCATGTTCTTCTACCATATGCTCACACTCTCAGGAATTTCATACTCTTTGAAGCCATTCCACATATTTCAAAAACTGTCTTATCGTTGGAGCAGTTGTCGGACAAATTTGGATTGAGCTTTAAGGTTAAGGTAAAGTAGTAAATCTCTTGAGAATGAAATCTTTTGGAGTACTTGAATTACACGTTTGTGTTTAGAGGAGATGCTTCGCTTGATGTTCACGAGAGCTATAATATCAAAAACATTTGTTGCTTATAAAAAGAAAGGCCCTTTTTATCTCTCTTTTTTTAATTGCACTAAAATTTATAATCAGGGCTTATGTTGGTTTTTATCCTTAAACAAATTCTAACTATCTGGTTATTAGATCTTGATACCTCTACTGCCAGAATCCTTTTCTTAGTTAGTTTAGGTATCTTGCGTCTCCCAAAGGAGTTAAAACACCGGAATAATAATAATAATCATAACAATGAAAAAAATGGAAAAGAATTATAGTCGAGTAGTCGTTTACCATTTCCAAAAGAAAAACAAGAAAGAGAAAAAGAAAAGAAAAAAAACCCAGTCTGAATAATTTAATTCATTGGCTCGAATTAATCAGGCCATTAAACACTCAAGTTAATTTAAGAGTAAATAAAAATTAATCAATAGATAAGCTTATTAAATAAATGGGCTAATAAATGAATGAAATAAAAGGACAATGTTTCTCAATGTAGTGTTTGTTGCTAATGGCTTTTTCTCGCCGCAGTGATCATTGGTTTGATCCTATAATCATACGTTGGTAGAGTTGATTGTTGATTCCCCTTGATTCGAGGCTTTCATTTCCAGTTTTCGGCTCATTAATTAAAACACTTCCCAATCCCAACGGCAGATATCAGAGGCATTTGGGTCAATAAAATGAAATGTAACAATTGCTTGAAGGAAACAGCCGGAGTGTAACACTGATATCTGGTATTCGATCTTGGAACGAATGCACAGCTTTGTATCATATTAATAAAAATCAGTGTTAGCCTCGCACGACACAAACTATTTATTTCAGTATTTATTCATTGAAAGTTTATAAAAAAAGTATCATTTGTGGTTTACAGAACTGTTTATTTGTAAACACGTTTCACTTCAGTTTTACCTAGTTTGTTGAGTAGAGTAGCAATGACATATATCAGAAGAACAGCAGTGAACCTTACTAAGCCATATAGGACGGTATTATTATCAGCAATAGGCCGGATTAACCCAGGACCCATAATACTTATGATACTCACAATATTCTTCAATCATATTTTAAATATCCAATCACCTTGAACCCATCTGCGTTTCAGTGCTGATTGGAATAAATCGTTTGCTGTTGTTTATCTAAGGTTTTCTAGAATAATAAGTATGAGTTTTTAATATTTTAAGGTTTTGCTGGGCAATATATGGTTGGTATTTACATTTATGTCACTAAGCTCTTGGGGTCAAAGTTTCAATCGTTCAAAACAGGTCGGGAGTTTTACGAATACTTTTTTTTGTTTTTGACGTTTTCGAGACCATTTTCAAGGTTTTCATTTTTTTCCACTTCTTATTTTTTGGTTAGTTCTGCGTATGAATGCAGTATAATTTGTTTGAAATTTTCTATTTTCCATTTTAAAGTCATCTTCAATCTTATCAAATTGGGAAAAGAAATATCTGTAATTTCTAACAGATTCCGTTTTGTTTTTCCCTTTTTTTCTCAGTTGAGAATTTTGTTTTTGCATTTCAGCGAAAAGAAGACGAATTCCACGAGATTTTATGGACCGTCAAGCAAATTCACCCTGTAGATAGTCAGAATAGACAGGAAACAATGGCAGAATCTTTGGAAGATGCCTGGAAAGATTTGAATTCACAATTAGAAGGAAGGCGAATCCTCCTTGACACTTCATTGGCTTTCCATCATGGCGTGGAAGAGGTAAGAGTTTTTCAGTTTTTTCTTCAGAATTAAAAACAAAGCAGGTTAGGAAAAACGAACCGCAATTGTACTAAATGATCTGAAGCATTATCGACAGTGGGACAATAAGATTTTTTAATTGTTTGTCTTTCATAGTCGTCAAGTTGGTTAAATGTAACAATACATTTCTTTGTCATCCAACATGGCGGTCACTTGTACTGTTATATCGTTCACTGTTTGGAATGAAGCATTATGATTTTGCGCAGTTCTTTTCAAATTTACGCCCTACTAAAGGCTGTTTTTCATAGCCGCAATGCTTGTTCAGTTCAATCGCCAGTTTTTCCGCGTTTTGTTCATTTTGTTATGTCAGCCAACATGGCGCCGGGTCACGTGACCTGTTATATCATTCTCTTGGGAATAATTCAGCGCAAACTATCTATAGAAATAAGAGGACGTATTTTTTTCTCTTATACTGCTTAAATTCCCTTTGTATTGTTTAATTCACTTTGCCTGTAAAAGGCTCACATTATAGACGCCGGTTGGTTCATTAGGTCACATTCACTTGACATTACTTTCAATGAAACTTCCACCAAAGTACGTCATGGCTGCTTTTCTTGGTCTATGTTGATGAATATGAACCAATTTTAGGGTGGAGCTTTGCCTTTAAAATATTCGACGTACTCTCTTCGGCACTGGATGATATTTCTATATCCTTCTATTACGTCCCATCTGCATAGCACAATCCTATCTATATCTCTTTATCTATCTATTTATATCAAGATTAGTATCAATCTTAGTGCTATTAAAAACTTCTGTTATGATAGCATAGTTGCATTTGTCTTTTTAAAGACATCCTTTTTTCAAGTATTTCGCTTTTTTATGTTCAAATAAAAGAAATAAGCGCGAAACTGTTGGTTTACAACTAAATGCAATAAATGAGAGAATAAGTTCTTATTAGTCAAAAACCAGGAGAAAAATCCTTGATTACAGTCGATAACTTGCTTTGAGAACTTTTTTGTTACAAACTTTGCAATTCGCTATTGCCTTGTCATTCAGGTTGGCAACCAACCCTTCAGCGTAACCTCAATTTTGTAATGATCATTTGAGGTTTACACCCATTAAGTTCAAACACGTACCAAACACTACTATAGGTATAATTGAAGACATCAGTTTTTTTTGCTGACAAACTTTAAGGCATTTTTACATTCTATTTTATTAGTTCACATATACGGGCTAAATATACTTACGGACTATTAATATACTGATATTATTAACTATCTAATATATCAATTATAATACTTTTAATTAAGCTTCAATAATTTTTTTCTTTGTCTGTGAGTTATTTATCAGAGATTTAGATAATATCAGCCATTCCGAGGTTGAGGGAAAAAACTGGGACTAGTGAGCATTGCAGTGCATTGTGGAGCTGTTTTAGGGGAATTTCCAAGATGACGTCTATTTCTTCCCCTAAAACAGCCCCACAATGCACTGCAATGCTCACTAATCCCAGTTTTTTCTCAACCTCGGAATGGCTAATATTAATAAGGAAGGAACAACCTTGTTCCGCGTCAACAACTTCATAGGAAATTGAGAAATGTTTGGTTTGTAGCAATAAAAGGCCAATTCTACGAACCCTACTCCATCTGCCCTCCTTGGCCTGGTTCAAGCTTTCCTTGAAATTTAAAAAAAGTCTTGCCGTACAATTCTAAACAGGATTTGAGGCATTTTACTCAATTTGGTGAAGCAAATGGCTTTGATTTGTTCTATTTTTAATAATCACGTTCTAGTGCGTTGATTCGAGTCCGTGGTACGTCGTCCATCTATCAATGTAGCGTTGTATTTATATTTCTTAGAGTGCATACAATATATCCGTGAAAAAGTTAACTAACAAAATTGTAAAAAGTAGTGCAAAGTTTTGTAGAGCTACGGTCTACTAAGGTCTACTGAGCTTACTAGTTTATAGCAAATTTGTGCAATTTCTTACAAAGATTTTCACGGATATATGGTATGCACTCTAGCCCTCCAACTAATTGCCGACCCTCTTATCCAAGGCTAATGACTTTAGTCACGATAGAGGCGCCGGCCATTTCTAGGAAATCCAAGCAGATGCACCGCCACATCTGTCGAGAATCGCACGGCTTCTGGATCAAAAAACAACACGGATTATAGTCTGTCATTCATGTTTTATGGATTCTTATTCCACTGCATATTCATTAAAAATGCAACTTTTAATTTTCGTCGCACTGTTTTTGAACGTCACGCTGCATGAGATGGCTGTGACCTATTTTCAGTCATGCATCAGTTTAGTCAAAACACAGTAAACAGATCACTGATCATCAATTTTTATATTTAGCATTTCATTTGTAGTATTTGGGCGGCACAGTTCTGGAAAATTCGTATTTGGGCATCCAAGAATGCGGCGATTAAAGAAATATTTGACTTTTGATGGTAAAACAATGAAAAACTTGAAACAGACAATTAGTTTGTAACAAGAATTTTCGCTAATAGGTCAGGGCGTTGACTTCTCAGTCTAAATAAGTTTTGCTCGTTAATATTAGTGTTTTATGCAAGAACATCTTTGTCAATGGTTATCTAAAGGATAACAGTATTCCCAGGTATTTCTGTGGTACTTCAAGTGCTATCTTGTGCATAAGTGAAATGACATCACTTGCCCTTTGGAAAAAAGGCCATGTCCAAATATGGGCCGGCTAAGAGTGTTTACCATCGAGATTATTTTAGAAATGAGCCGCTGGCTCGCACGATTTTAGCTCGTAGTGACCTTTCAGGGCAGACTCAATGAAAAACGACAAGCTAAGGAAAAATTGTTTGCTTAGGGATTTGTGATATTATTTTTGACTTCTGATGAAAATGTAGAAGCAGCTGAATCCTCTCTCTCTCTCTAAAAAAAAAAAAAAAAAAAAAAATGCACGCAACAAAAAACGATTATCTTTTAAACTAATACCCATAATGAATTGTTAAGCATTTAATTTCCTAACGTGAATTCATGGGAAGGCATGATAATCTCAGCCTCCGAAATGGGATAATGAAAACAATATAACCAAAGCAGTTTATTCGGGGGCGGCCATTTTCTCATTAAGTTTCTAGTATTGCGTCAATGTTAGATTAGTTATCTAGGAGTGGTCTTTCTATAGGTAGCGGTCTGACCCCCATAACACCATAACAGTACGAAACGTTGATTCACAATAGACAAACTGGTGAACCAAACCTCGTAAAACAGCATACTCACTAGAGGGTCATTCATAGGTTGCCGAAGACTACCTTGAATAAAGCCAGATGCAAATCGGATAAATATGATTGTCAACAGCGCTAATCATCAATATTCCAATGACGTCGCCATTTTTAATACACTATTGAACAGAAATAACTTCCATTGGGATTAAAACTTCGGAAATTTTGATTCGATTAATAGACAGACATGTTGGAGACATGTCGAGGTTATGATTCAGTGAATTTAATTGTCGTTGTGTTGTGCATTTCTTAGATAATAAAAAAACCTAAGTTTCTTTCTAAGTAGACCTCTGACCTTCTAAGATTGTCAAATTTCAAGTTGTCACATCGATTGGTATGACAAGAATGGTTGGTAGTATAGCTCGGTAATGCCAACCCAGTTCACTGGAAACACTATCCCCTTTGCACTACCCTAAGCCGTACGTACAGCTGTCTTGGACGAGCCTTTCAGTGAGAAGTTCACTTTGTTTTACTGTATTCTGGTGGGACAGAGTTAACGAAATACCTGAATAACTTCATCAAGCTCAACAAACAGCTTAAGGTATTGTGTTAAACTATTAGGAAGGGTTCGTAGACCGTCTCGGCTTCTGTTTTCGGTACCATGCTACTGCTATTTACAAAGAACTCAGTATCTTTGCATTACTATCTGAGCCATAAACGGTTTTAGGCTGCAGCAATTAATTTCGCATAATTCCTTGATATTTACCTATTCTCTAGCAGTTATGTTTTACAAATTTAAGTGTTTTTTTTTCTACTCAAGTAACAAATAGGTTTATTCTTGCCGCAATTTCAAGTGATCATGGAAAGCCTAGGTTAACAGTCATGGTTGTTCGTACATTTTTGTTGTATGTCTCGTAGACCAGGGCGTTCTGATGGCGAACACTTCTTTCGTTCTGTTCATTACATCCTTGTATTGTAGAGAAAAAACTACTTGATATTTATTGATTCTGTCACCCACTGTTACACATAATGTTCGAAGAATTCTGTTCAACCATGTGCTTTTATTTTTCAAGATCTTTTAAATATTTGAGGTTAAAGTATATAGAGATATTCCATAGGTACTTCGCTCTTCAAACTTTAAGATCATATCACTATGCGTTGGTTTTAAATTTTCAAATCAAACTTCCAAGGGCGATACATCTATTTTGCATCCCCAATACAATCCCAAGATCACGATGGCGCAAATGATAAAATAAACTCTTTTATAATCAAATATATAAGAAATTGTCTCAGTAGAAATGTCCAAAGTGTAGTCTTCTTAATATTTTTCTTGATGTCATGTAACAGATTTTGACAATTTTAATGCGAGTCTCGATCACTCAAACAGTTCATAGTTGCCTTGCGTGACTTGAGATAAAGGTGTCTTGTACAAAGAAATGTCAAATACAAATGGCTGACCTTTTTCATCATGCACACTCCTAGACGATTCGACTCTCATTTCATGCGTACTATAAGCAACACGTTTGTATTATAAAGGCGTGATATAAATACCTCCAGGGGACTTTTGATTTCATTGTCGGGAGCTGCATGACATCTACTGGCGTTTTTAATGAAAGTCCATTGAGGAATATAATTCACAGCACCGAGAATCTTGAAAACAAAGACCATTACTTTTGATATTATGTTTTCTCATTTATTCTAAAATCTGTGTTTTGGGGTTTATTGAAATAACTATGTGAAACTAAGATACATTTTAAGAAGATTTATTTTAAGTAACGGAGACAACCTTGCTGATGAACAAAGTGAATAAAAATGCGTTTTGCACGTTTTATTTAATCCAAAATCCCTTGGCATCAAGCTTTGAAATTTCACAAAATTTTACGTTTTTTTTAATTTATAGCTAAAAACTTCGTAAAAATGTTGCACCGAAACTCGTTTGCAACCACGGGTTAAGGAGATAAGTTTTCTTAGAGTTGTTAAAAGACTGAGTTTAAAAACAAATGAAAGTTTTATGATCTTCATCAGTTCTAGTATTTTCTTCGTAGCATCCACTTCAAATATTTGCGCCAAAACTACGACGATGCATTTTGCCATACAAAAATATATGTATATACATGTAAAATGTTCCACGTCTATATTGCATACATGCATCAAAATACGCCATTTGTTTATCATTATATGTATATAATCATCAATATTTTGATCTGTCTTTGTGGT